>NC_133666.1:316972032-317317047 GCF_037893015.1 Macrotis lagotis | reverse complement strand
ATTTCTAGATTTTTATTCATTCAAAAAAGTATACTAAACTTCTCAATTCTTCTGCTATGGTGGACTATGGGAAAGCATCATTTAGATAAGGGCAATTTGACAAGTGGCATGTCAGAGGCATAATCCACTATACTGAGGTCATAAAAGACATGCTTTATCATGAGGCCTTTGTAACTCTAAATCTAGTATTCTATCAACTAAGCAACCTAGTAGATATTAAGTGTCCTTAAACTAAGTTAATCGGGTTTTTTCTTTTAGCACGTATTTTATGTGTCAGATCTCAATAAAATCTGAGATACTTATCTAATATCTGGTTAGAAATTGCCAACTTGTCATCTAACTTGCCATGCTAATTATTTTTGAACTAAAACAAAACATAAGCAAAGAGGCCAAAGTATTCATTCTTCACTTAATCTTCCCTCCTTCCTTTAATATTAATATTTGTCAACAGTAGAACACTGATAGATTTAATGCTATACTTAAACCAGTGAAAACCTTTGTCCTAAGCCCAGCAGACATCATTATGATGCAATCTTACCATGTGCATGCAATGGACTATTGTTTCCCATGTTGTAGACTTTTATTTCTCTCTTGATATACTACCCAAGATCATATTGACAAGTTATTTTGACTATCATTATCTATTTTTGACTCATATTGTAGTCAACCTTTTGTTACTATGTTAAGTCACATATTCTCAAATGTATACATTAAAAGGTGAATTTTTTAACCTAAATTATGGGCCTTATATTTGTTACTATTGAATTTCATCTAATTAAATTCAATCCAACATTCTAACTATTGATATTTTTTGATCTCTGTTTTGTCATCCACAATTTCCTAATATTTGTGTCATCCACAAACTTGATAAGTACTTGACCTGTATGTTCATTTAAGTAATTGATAAAATGTTTAACCCCAATACCCAAGACAGAAACCTAATAATTATAGACCAACCCCAATTTGACACTAATCACTACATTAGCTGTCCCTGGGTCAGTTGAGTTAGTTACAAATTCTCATAACTATAATATCATCTGGCTAACATTTTCTAATTTTTTTTCTCACAAGAGCAACCAGAGATACTGTTTCCAGATATGTTGTTGAAATACCTTCTTCATCATTTTATAAATTTAATAAAAATTGTTCATTTTTATGTTTATGTATCTACATCATTATCTTGATCTATTAGTTTAACAAATCTGTCAAAAAGCAAATAAAGTTAATTTGGTGTGAACTATTCTTAATGAAGCTCTTCTGGCTTTCAGTGGTCATAACTTGCTCTCAAAGTTTTAAAAAAATCATCACTTTAAGAGGTGGCTAGGTGGTGCACTGGATAGAGCACTGGCCCTGGAGTTGGGAGGAACTGAGTCCAAATATGGCCTCAGACACTGAATAATTACCTAGCTGTATGACCTTGGGCAAGTCACTTAAGCCCATTACCTATCAACCCATCCCCAAAAAAGTTCTCACTTAAAATACTTTCCAAATTGTACCCCTGTCTCCTGGGACAGGAAACAATAACAACAACAACAACAACAGCAATAATAATATTAATAATAATAATAATACAGTTCTATGATAGTCAGGCTTCACATCCATTTCAATTAAAAACAAACAAAAAATAATTGTCTCTGCATTTGCCCAAGTGCTACAGTGCATCTTCCATGATTTTCAATAGTTCAGAGATCACTAACAGTGGCTCAGTATCCAAATTTGTAATGTGTTTTAATACCCAGCAATCCTAGTCTGGTGATTTGAAATCTCTTTTTATTGCAAAGTGTTATCTCTTTACTTATTCTCATTTATTTCTCAAGTGAAACTTACTCAGTGAGCCACTCTATTCCTTTGGGATATAGAATTGTACCAATTAGATTGAAGATAGGCAATCCAATCAAACAAAAATGGATTTATTTGGAAACACTACTGTCAATTAAGACACAACCCCATTTATTTTCCAAAGAAAATGATACCTATAGTTGCCTGAACTTAACATTAAAGAGATCTCCCTGGAGAAACTGAGTGGAAAGATGAGATGAAACAAATATTTGAATAATTCATTGTTTTAAAAATGTCAATGTAAGAATTTATCAAATTAATTAAAGTTCACCTATTCTCATTCCCTTCACCTGCTTTCCTTACTCTCTCCATTTCTTCTCCCCTCCTTCCTTCCTTCCTTCCTTCCTTCCTTCCTTCCTTCCTTCCTTCCTTCCTTCCTTCCTTCCTTCCTTTATTTCCTTCCATTTATTCTGTTCTTCCCTCTTCCCTCCCTCTTGTTCTGTCCATGAACATGCACTTCTGTTCCAAAATATGTCTGATGTATCTAAATAACTGTTAAAATTACCCACTTATATCTTGCTCAGGCAGGCCCAAGTAAAACTGTACTTTAAAAAATATATATATACCCATGCTTGTAATTCTGCATCTTCAAAATGTGTTATAAAGGATTTTATTTGCCAGTAAAATGATTTATAGACACTTTTTTTAAAAGGGATCATGAAATGCAGATGTCTTTCACTTGTATTGAAATTCTAATATTGCCATTTACATGTTGGGGGAAGGGCAAGGAATCTGGATTTTATAATATTGACTTAGGTTTACTCTGCCTTTTATGAACAGAGGGAAGTCAGCAGTAAATATATTTGTATGTTTTTGATGTACACATATACATGTGTGTATTTCTGTATATATATGCATATATATAGTATATATATATATATATATATATATATACATCAAAGAAACATATATATCTGTCTCTCTATCTCTGTCTGTCTGTCTCTCTTTCTATATATAGCCATCTATTCTTCTACCTGTCCATCTAACTATCTGTCTGTTTGTGTCTGTCTGTCTGTCTAGCTAGCTAGCTAGACAGCCTTCATTATGGACTACATACTAGATCAGACCAGACTAAGCAATCCTTTCTTTCAGTAGTGATTAGCTTTTACAGTTGTCTTGAACAGTTTTTCCCCCTGTCCAGCTTTACTCAAGTTAAGATAATGTGATATATCAAGTTTTGAATTTGGTGTTCAGAGACCAAATGCTTATTTCTTGTTTTAAGACATATGACTTTGTTCAAGACATTTTAGCACTCTGGCTATAGAATCTTCACATCTCACAAATTTATTTTAAGTATTAAATGAAAGTGTATATAATAGCTCTTTGAAAACAATAAAGGATTATGCAAATTTGAAGCTCAATTAGACTACCAAGTACTTACTTGGAGGAAACTGATCTTGCCATCAAATTTACACTAAGATCAGTTTCCTGTCCTCCACCTTCTTAATCCTATTGGTCTAATTTCTAAACAGAACCATGATAGGTCCTGGGGGAGGGGGGAGATAAAAAAGGTCCATTCCTTCCTGCACACTCTTGAAACTTACTTCCCCATTCTCCCCTTAGAGATTTTACTTCCAGTCATTGATCACATGCCATCCCTTCCTCCTCCTCTGTTGTCTTTATCAGAGGAATGTAATCAAATCATCACTAAAGGTGTCACCAGAAGACTTCAAATAGACTGTGCCATTGTTCCACTTACTGATTTTGTGACTTCCCAGAACATTACTCACTTCTCTGGAATGAACCTCTCAAGGATTCACTCCTACCTATTGACAGTACTAACCATGCCAGGTGAAGAAAAATTTTCACTTTGGAAGTTCACTTCATTCTTGAATTTCTCACAATGGAAATGCCCTCTACTCTTAAGATCTCTTCTGCTGATTTTCTGATACTTCTAAGAATTTTCTTTTTAAAGAGAAGGCTAAATCAGGCATGTCTTTATTTCTTCTTTCCAACCTTCCTTCCTACTGTCTGGAGTTTTTCTACCATGTCTCCATGCAGACCCCACCCTGGACTCTCCACTTCCTTTTCTGCTAATTTATCTTCCACCTTTAGTATCCAAACTCCCTGAAAGCAGGGAATGTCTTTCTGTGTATCTTTGTCAACATATAGCATATACATTCAACAAAAATGACAACTAGGATTATCTAGCACTTTAAGGTTTTTTCAAAGCATATTTTTAATTCTCAAAACAATCTTAAGTGAAGAACAGTTATTATTCCAATTAATCAGATATGGAAACTGAAACTAAGAGAGACTAAAGGATTGACTCCAAGTGTCACAGCTGCTAATTTCTAAGGCAGGATTTGAACTAAGATTTTGCTTACTCTCAAGTCTATGCTCTATCTACTGTGTCATGGAGCTACCCACAACAAAAATATATCAACCTATAGTGTAATACTGTTTATGAAAACATCCCTTGATCTTTAGATTATCATGATCTTTAGATTTACATCACAACAATCACAATAATAAACAAATTAAGTATCTTCTATCTTCTGAGTACTTTACTAAGTAAGTCCTGAGGATACAAAGAAAGGCAGAAACAATTATTGCCTTTGAGAAACTCACATTCTAATGGGGGAAGTAATATTCAATTACAATATAACTAGAAGAATAAATTCAGATGAAGAAGAGAACCTCTAGTTTATTTTTAAAAAAAAGTCCTTAGAGGATGGTGAGAGGTGGTGTAAAGCTATGTTAAAAAAAATGGACTCTGTCTTTGCACATAGTTGGAAAAGTAGAAAAATTTTAAAAAGGAGTGGAAAAAAGAAAAAATCAATTCGGATCAGAATACCTTGATTCATGGGCTGGCTCCATTGGTCAATAACTACATGATTTCTTGGACTAAGTTATTCTATCTCTAACTTTTTCAATTTTCTCAGTGGAAAAAGAGGATGATAGTTTTTGTTCACAGCTACCATCTTTGATTGCCAAGAAGTGTTGCTAAAGTTCCTGACTGCCTCAGACCTAAACATGAGCAAAATTAATTGGCTGGAATATGGACAGGCATTATGCCTGTGTCAGAGAATGAAGTGAATTCAATGGTAGGAATCAATGGCCATGAGGAAAGACTGTTGTGAGGAAAGTACTTTGTTATTTTTTAAATGTTATGTAGATGTGAATTACTGAAGAAAAAGTGAGTTAATGGTTTACTTGTTTAGACAGAAATGAAACTACCTGCATGTATTGGCAAGCATTATAGAGATTACTTTAAAATTAAAAATCCTTCTTAGATATATATTTAGCTCTCTCCTCTCTCCCTTCTGCTTTGAACCAGAGCCTTCTGCAGTATTTTGCAGGCCATCCTATGACATTTTGAACTACCACTTTCTACCTTCTGCCTCTAACCCATAAGGTTTCAATTATATTTAACAAAGCCTGTTGTGAGATGAGCCTCTTGGGACCTCACAGGATGCAGTATGATCACTTGATCCTCTAATGCCTTAACCTCCCTGTTCCTCAATCTTCTCAATTCCTGTGGCAGATTCCTCAAGACTGACTCAGCTACACCCATAGAAATGATGCAGAGAACCAAAGGAACAGAGAATATTGAAATTAATTGGAAACAAAAGTTTGCAAATTTTCACTCTTCCTCTATCACTTTGTTAAAACACTGTCTTGACCTCCAGACTGACCTTGGATGCAAGTGCCGAAACAACTTCTAGATCACTCAGACCCTTGACCCTGCCCAAAAAGGGAACTCTCATAGGTGTCGCAGTAGATAGTGCACTGGCCCTGGAGTCAGGAGTACCTGAGTTCAAATCCTGCCTCAGACACTTAATACACCTAGCTGTGTAGCCTTGGACAAGCCACTTAACCCCATTGCCTTACAAAAACCTAAACAAACCCAAACAAAACAAATTGTATTTAGTAGCCAATGTTTCTCAATATGCTCCTTATACTTTCACTAATTTTTAACCTTTCTTTGTCTACCTTATATTTCTTTGCTGCTTATAAACAATGTTATAAGCTTTACCTTCCCTATTGAAAAAAACCCCCTCAAACTATCTGAAACTTTCATCCTACATCTCTTCTCATTTTTCCAGTAAAACTCCATAAAAATAGTGTTCCTTGGTGCCTCCACTTTTTAACTTTGATTCTGATCTCATCATACAACTGAAACTGCTCTTTCCAAAATTAACAATTGATGATTAATTTTCAAATCTAATGGTATTTTCTTAATACTCATCCTTCCTGAACTGATTCTATCTTTGATGCTATTAATCAGCTTCATCTCCTTCCTGTATGTTCTTTCTTCCAGGTTTTTGTGACAGTGATTTTTCCTGGTTCTTGGACCTAACAACTTGCCTTCATTCTTTTTGACTAACTCTTTCTTCACTAGACACAGAGTGTGAGTGTCCTTCAGGACACTGTCCATGTCTCTCTTCTCTTTTTCTTATATATTATTTCATTTGGTGATCTCCTTAGTTCCCATTGAATTAGTTATATCTATGTAAATGATTCCCAGGTCTATATAGTCAGTCCTGATCTCTCATCTGAGCTCTCATACTGTATCACCAATTCCCCTTTGGACCCTTACACTAAATGTTTCTTAGATGTCTCAAACCCTATTCCTTCAAACCAGAACTAAATGGTTTCCTATAAAACTCATCTTTACAATTGTTTTTAATCAGTTGAGACAGTAATGATATTTTCCTAGTCATTCAAATTCTCAAACTTGACATCATTCTTGAATGCACATTCATCCTATATCTCTAATTTCATGTCATATTTTTATATCCTCAAATCTTTCTTAAATATATCCTCAACTTTATTCAGACAGTTACCATCCAGATATAGGCCTTCATCATCTCATACTTAGACTATTGCATTTGTTTTATGGCTAGTCTCCCTGTCACAAATCTGACTCCAATAACACCCATTCTTCATGTATTTAACAAAGTGATTGTCCTTAAATATCAGGTACTTTCTCTTACCTCCCTTTATTAAACTCCAATGATTTCTTTATCACAAAGAACAAATATGAAACTTTCTATGTGGCATTTAAAGATTTTTATAACCTGACCCCTTCCTCTTTTTTCCAGTCTTCTTAATGTCTATACTTCCCTCCACATATTCTGATCCAGCAAAATTGAGCTTCTTTGTTTTTATTGCACAAGCCTCCATAACTCCTAACTTCATGCTTTTTAATTGTTCTCAATTATTTTAAATGTTCTTAGTTCTAATTCTTTACTTTTGTGGCTTTTGTTGAGACTGAAATTCCAACTATATTTCTGATACCACCTTCCACTTACTCTCTCTAATCTTGGATTCACATTTTTTTTTGTATTTTATTTCTCCCAACAGAATGTAATATACTTGAGGTAGGGACTATATTGTGGCCTTTTAAAAATAATCTCCAATGCTTAGTACATTTATAGACTCATGATGGTTGACTTTTGTTCTCAAAAAAAGACCAAGACATCAGGGAGGTGATTCCATGACATGTATATGAATTGAATATGTGTGTTACCAGTCTAACATTCTCTTTCAGAGTCATCTGTGCCCAGTAGCCAGATAGGAATCAGGATGACTGGAGAAAGTCTTGGTTGCCAGGTAATCAGGGTTAAGGGACTTGTAAAAGGCCATACAGCTAATAAGTGTATGAGGTCCTATTTGAACTCAGATCTTCCTAACTTCAGGGCTGGCACTCTCTCCACTGCACAATCTAGATCAAACATCAACTAATGTTTGTACTTCTGTAATGAAGTACTTATCTTTTTTCCTTACTTAATTTAATTGATTTTTCCAGACATATAATCTATGGATATAAGGAACATTCAGTATGAAAATTCTTTCTATGGATACAATCAACACCTCATATATAACTTATAATTTTAGAGTTCCCTAAGAGAGGACAATGAGAAATTAAGGGATTTGTCCAGAGTTACTATATGTCAGAGGATAAGACTAATATCTGTCAGATATGTGTCAGATAATATTTGTCAAAGGAAGGACTAAAATTCAAGTTTCTCTGACTTTATATCTAAATATTTTTCCACATATGCCATATTGACTCTCGGTTTTGATCTTATTAACATTAATCAGTAATACAGAAATCACTAATATAACTACTAATATCTAAAACAATAGGCCATAACCCCTCCCACTTGCTTTCTAAATAGATTTTTCCCAATTCTTTATGTAGATTTAGTATAAATTTAGTTATGCCTTTTAAAGGATACCTTTCTATCTTCTCCTTTCCCCTACCTTAATAGATGTAACTTCTTTGATTTGGACATTTGAGGACAAAGACATTAAGGTATTTCCAAAAGGTACCTCCTGCTGCTTTTACCAGAAGGAATGGATCCATCAATTCCATTTTTGGATTATTTCCCAAAAGGCTTCTTGACAGATTCTACCCCAGTGCTGGCCTAGGAAGGTAGAAAGGAATATGTTCCTGGAAGCCTCAATTGCTTTTTGGTGTTGTAGATCCTAAACAATGCTAAGCCTGGAAACAATGCATCACTCCACAGGAAGTGGAAAATAAATAGGGAATTGGCAGCAGGCCTGAGGCTTGAAGCCAAATCAATGAGCAAGGACAGTTTCTAATGGAGAAATGACAGCAGGGTTGAGGACAGCAGGTGTGTGACCTGAGGAGATAAGAATATTAATTACATTGTGAAAACAAAAAGAATTCAAAAAATTGTTTCATATCTCCTCTCTAACAATTGATAGCATCCCCTGACCAAGGAATTTGAGTATTTTGAGAAACAGGCATATTATACTGAAAACTATAATAAAATATTTATTCTTTTCTTCTTCTTACCCTTATGTCTCCTACCTTGCCCAACCTTTATTGTGAAGATGGGAAAGATAGAAAGATATATAAATAGATCAATAATGATGCTTTCATTTATAATGAACATGATATTTAATTTTACTCTGAGGAAACTTATATGGTAAAATAGACAGTAAATTTATAGTTACGAGTCTCAATAGTTTTAGATCAGTAACTAGTTATGTGACCTAGGGCAATCAAGTTGTCTAAAGTCCATGTATCTCACTTTTTTATATATGAAATTGAAGGTAAACTAGAACATTTCTAAATTCCCTCCAAGGTCTAATCTTCCACACTTCTTTCTACTTTAACTCCTATACCAACCGTATTAAGTGTCTAAAACAAGTATCACCATTTTATAAGTGATAAATTTGTAGTCCAAACAAGCCTTTATTGAGGACCTACTATGTGTCAGGCATTGTGCTAAATGCTAGAGATGTGGAGATAAAAACAATTTTATCCTTGATTTCAAGGAACTTATAGTTAAAAGAACACACACTTTTCATGTATATATATATATATATATCCATCTATCTATCTATCTGTCTATCTATCTTTCTACATCCATCTTTCCATCTGTCCATTCATCCAAATACATTGATCCATCCATCTGTCCATCATCTATTGATCCATCTAACTATCATTTATCTATGCACAAAAAGTTTTTCTTTGAGAAGCAATACATATAGTTGGGGGACTGATAATTAACAATAAGCCTGGAGAATTTAAATGGCCTTCTTTTTTTAAAAGATATTTAATTTTTAACAAATATATGTTATGACAGTTTTTCAACATTCATCTATGTGCATTGTAGATATTTAAGTTACAAAATATCCTTCTACCCTCCCTTCCTGCCCATATCCCCTTAGCGATGAACTATCAGGTTAATATTGATAACTCATTTGTGTTAAACATGTTTACAGATCAGTCTTTTTCAGTATGAGGAATTAGGATTAAGAGGAAGAAATAAATAAGAGATATTTTTTTCAATCCAGATTTTTTCTTTTTTTAAAATTTATTTATTTTTGAACCTTACAATTTTCCCCCAATCTCACTCCCCCCACCCCCACAGAAGGCAGTCTGTTAGGCTTTACATTGTTTCCATGCTATACATTAGTCTAAATTGAATGTGTTGAGAGAGAAATAATATCATCAAGGAAAAAAATAAAAAAGATAGTAAAATTACATAATAAGATCATTTTTAAATTAAAGGTAATATACTTTGGTTTTTATTCAAATTCCACAACTCTTTCTCTGGATACAAATGGCACTCTCCATTGCAGATACCTGAAATTGTCCCTGATTGTTATACTTATGAAATGAGCAAGCCCATTAAGATTGATCATCAACCCCATGCTGCTGTTATAGTGACTAATGTTTCTCTAGTTCTGCTCATCTCACTCAGCAACAGTTCATGGCAATCCCTCCAGTCTTCACTGAATTCCCATCCTTCCTGGTTTCCTAATAGAACAATAGCGTTTCATAACTTACATGTGCCACAATTTGTTCAGCCATTCCCCAATCGATGGCTGTTCACTCAATTTCCAATACTTTGCCACCACTAACAGAGCTGTTATGAACATTTTTGTACAAGTGATGTTTTTACCCTTTTTCATGATCTCTTCAGGGTATACTCACAGCAGTGGTATTGCTGGATCAAAGATTATGTACATGTTTATTGACTTTTGGGCATAATTCCAAATTGTTCTCAAGAAAGTTTGGATGAGTTCACAGCTCCACCAACAATGCATTAGTGTCTCAGGTTCCTCACATCCTCTCCAACATTGATCATTGTCCTACCTGGCCATACTGGCTAGTCTGAGAGGTGTGAGGTGGTACCTTTGCGATGCTTTAATTTGCATTTCTCTAAAAAGTAATGATTTAGAGCAATTTTTCACATGACTAGATCGTTTTGATTTCCTCATCTGTAAATTGCTTCTGCATAGCCTTTTGACTATTTGTCAACTGGGGAATGGCTTGTTTTTTGTAAATTTGACTCAGTTCTCTCTCTATATATATATATTAGAAATGAGTCCTTTGTCTGAAACACTAGTAAAAATTGTTTCCCAATTTACTACATTTCTTTGGATCTTGGTTATAGTGGTTTTGTCTATGTAAAAGCTTTTCAATTTAATGTAATTAAAATTATCTAGTTTGTGTTTAATGATGTTCTCCATTTCTTCCTTGGTCATAAACTGCTTCCTTTTTCATAGATCTGATAGGGAAACTGTCTTAATCTCCTAGTTTTCTTATAATATTGTCTTTTACGTCTAAATCCTGTATCCATTTTGATGCTATCTTGGTATAGGGTGTGAGGTGTTGGTCTAATTCAAGTTTCTGCCATACTAACACTGAATTTTCCCAATAATTTTTATCAAAGAGAGAGTTTTTCTCCCCAAAGCTGGGCTATTTGGGTTTATCAAACAACAAATTAGTATAATTATTTCTTGCTATTACACCTAGTCTATTCCACTGAACCACCAATCTATTTCTTAGCCAATACCAGACAGTTTTGATGACTCATACTTTAGAATATAATTTTAGATCTGGAAGAGCTAAGCCATCTTCTTTTTCACTTTTTTCATTAAATCCCTGGAAATTCTTGACTTTTTATTTCTCCATATAAATTTACTTACAATTTTTTTTCTAACTCATTAAAGTAATTTATTTTGGAATTGTGATTGGTAGGACACTAAACAGGTATTTTAGTTTTGTTGGAATTGTCATTTTTATTATATTAACTCAACCTATCCATGAGCAATTGATATTTGCCCAGTTTTTTAAACCTGATTTTATTTGTGAGAAGTGTTTTGTACTTTTGTTTAGGTTTTTGCAAGGCAATGGCATTAAGTGGCTTGCCCAAGGCCACACAGCTAGGCAATTATTAAGTGTCTGAGGCAGGATATGAACTCAGGTACTCCTGACTCTAGGGCTGGTACTCTATCCACTGTGCCACCTAGCTGCCCTTGTTTTCATAGAGTTTCTGAGTCTGCCTTGCCAGTATTCTAAGTATTTTATATTGTATTGTATATTATACTTAAGTATTTCATCAAGTATTTTATATTGTCTGAAGTTATTTTGAATGGGATTTCTATTTATAGCTTTTGCTGCTGTACCTTGCTAGTAATATATAGAAAACTGAGCTCTATAAGGGTTTATTTTATATCTTGCAGCATTGCTAAAGTTCTTAATTGTTTCTGGTAGTTTTTCAGATAAGTTTTTAGCATTCTTTAGTTATACCATAATGTCATCTGCAAAGAGTGAGAGCTTTGTTTCTTCTGTCCAATTTTTATTCCTTCAATTTATTTTTCTTCTCTTATTGCTGAAGCTAACATTTCTAACACAATATTAAATAGTAGTATTGATGATGGGCACCCATGTTTTACCCCTGATCTTATTGGGAATGCAAGAGATATCTTTTTTAAAAAAAATTGTGAGAGTCTGATGCTTTTGGAGGGGGGGTTGGAGGTTTTTGTTTTTGTTTTGTTTTGTTTTGTTTTGTTTTGTTTTTCTTTGTTTTTCTTCCTCTGGATGAGGACAGCATTGTCCATAACTTATCTAATAGGGTTGTCCTAGTTCTCTGAACTTCTGAGAGCAGCTGCATACATCAGTTAATCATCTCACAATTTTGTCAATGTGGACTTTATTTTCTTGGTTCTGCTTCCTTCACTCAGCATCAAATTTTGTAACTCATGCCATGCTTTTCTAGATCCCAACCATTTATGGCTTCTTATAGAACAATGATATTCTAAAGTATTCATATGCCATAACTTGTTTAACGATTCCCAAATTAATGGGTATCCCTTCAATTTGCAATTATTTGCCATTACAAGAAGAGCCATTATGAATATTTTGGAAGATGTGGAAATTTTCACACTTTTAAAAATAATTTCTACTGGATATAGGCCCGAAATTGGAATTATTTTATCAAAGGGTATGAACAATTTTATTGTTTTTTGGTCATGGTTTCATATTACTCTCCAGAATGATTGTATTGGTTCATGACTCCACCACCAATGCATTAATGTCCCAATCCTCCCACAACCCCTCCAACAATGATCATTTTCTCTTTTTGTTATGTTAGCCAAGCTGATAGGTGTGAGGTGATGCCTCAGTTATATTGTTTTGCTTTTCTCTAATCAATAATGACTTTTTAACTTATTTTTTATTTTTTCAAATACATTATGAAATTTTTCATCTATATGTACATGTATATTTCTAACATACAAAATTTCTTCCACCCTTCTCCCCTCAGCAACAGTCAGGTTAATATTGTAATACACATTTATATTAAACATATTTAGAGATTAATCATTTTCAGTATGAGAAATAAGGATTAAGGGAATGAAATATAATATGAGATATTTTTTAAAAAGTGAATGAAGTGTTGGCCAAATACTGAAGGATTTTTGTTTTGTTCTTCTTTGTCTGGATGGGGATAGCATTGTCCATAGCTTGTCTAGTAGGGTTGTACTAGATCTCTGAACTGCTGAGAGCAGCTGCTTCGATCAGGGTTGATCATCTCATGATGTTGTTGTTAATGTGTACATTGATCTCTTGGTTCTGCTCCCTTCACTCATATTCTCATCCTGCACTTCATTCCATGTCTCTCAACAGTTCAACCATTCATGATTTCTTATAGAACAATAGTATTCTGTAATATTAATGTACCATAGCTTGTGTAACCATTCCTCAGTTGATCAGCATCCCTTCAATTTCCAATTCTTTGCCACTACAAAAGGAGCTGCTATGAATATTTTGGAACATGTAAGACTTTTCTGTTTTTTTTTTTTATGATTTCTTCTAGATATAATCCTAGAATTGGAATTGCTGGGTCAAATGTTATGAGTAGTTTTATTGCTCTTTTGGTATAGTTTCATATTGTTCTCCAGAATGATTGGATCATTTCACAATTCCAGCAGGAATGCATTAATTTCCGAGTCCTCCCACAACCTATCTAACATTGATCATTTTCCCTTTTTAACATCTTAGAGGATCTGATGGGTGTGAGATGGTACCTCATTGCTGTTTTAATTTTCATTTCTCTAATAAATAATGATTTGGAGTATTTTTTCCTATTTTTATATGTAACTTTAATTTCTTCATTTGAAATTTTCTATTGGTATCTTTGACCATTTATCAATTTTGCGGAATGACTTCCCAGCTTTCTGCTTTCCTTCTAATTTTGTCAGCATTGATTTCATTAGTGCAAAATCTTTTTGATTTTGTACAGTCAAAATCATTCATTTTGCAATTTATAATGTATTCCATTTCTTGTTTGGTCATAAATTTTGGATGGATCTGATAGAGTATTTCACAGTCTCTTAATTTAACTATGTTGTTGCCCTTTATGTCTAAATCCTATGCCCATTTTTAAACTTATTTTAGTATAGGATGTGATATGTGGGCCTATTCCTAATTTTTGCCATATTCTTTTCCGATTTTCCTCAAAATTTTTTGTCAGATAATGAGTTCATATCTCAGAACCTGATGTCTTTGGGTTTGTCAAACAGGAGATTGTTGTAATCATTTACTACTGTTTCTAATGAACCTATTCTAATCCACTGATTCATTATTCTATTTCTTAACTAGTTTCAGGAAGTTTGGATGACTGCCACTTTATAGAATAATTTTAGATCCCATAGAGCTAGGCCACCTTCCTTTACATTTTTTAAAATCAGTTCCCTTGCTATTCATGACCTTTTGTTGCTCCAGATGAATTTTGTCACTATCTTTGCCAACTCAGAAAAAAATCATTGTTTCATGGTTTGATTGGTATAGCACTGAATAAGTAATTCCATTTGGGGAGAATTGTCATTTTTATAATATTAGCTTGACCTAACCACAAGCAATTGACATTTTTCCAAATCTTTATAACTGACCTTATTTGGGTGAGAAGTGCTATATAATTGTGTTCATACAGTTCCTGGGTCTGTTTTGGGAGGTAGATTCCCAAGTTTTTAATGTTGTCCACACTTACTTTAAATGAAATTTCACTTTCTATCTCTGACTATTGGAATTTGCTATTTGTATAGAGAAATGCTGATGATTTATGTGAGTTTATATGCTGCTTCTTTTCTATATTTGTTAATATTTTCAAGGAAGTTTTTAGATGGTTTTCTCAGGTTCTCTAAATAAACCCACATATCATCTGCAAAGAGAGAAAACTTTGCTTCCTCATTGACAATTCTGATTTCTTCAATTTCTTTTTCTTCTTTTATTACTTTTATTCCTAATTCTACATTTAATAGTAATAGTGATAATGGGCATGCTTGTTTCATCCCTGATCTTATTGGAAATGCTCCAGATTTATCACCATTATATATAATGTTTGTTGATAGTTTTGGATGGATAATACTTATTATTTTTTAAGGAAAACTCCATTTATTCCTATACATTCTAGTGTTTTTTAGTAGTAATGGATGTTGTATTTTATCAAAGGTTTTTTTTTCAGTTTCTATTGAGATAATCATATGATTTCTGTTGTTTTTGCTATTGATATGCTCAATTATGTTGAGTGTTTTTCTAACATTTAACCATCCCTGTCTACATGGTATAAATCCTATCTGATCGTGATGTATTATCCTAGTAAAAACTTGCTGTAATCTCATTACTAAAATTTTATTTAATATTTTTGCAACAATGTTCATTAGGAAGATTTGTCTATAATTTTCTTTGTTTGTTTTGGTTCTTCATAATTTAGGTATCAGCACAATATTGTTGTACTAAATGGAACTTGGCAGAACTCCTTCTTCTCCTATTTTTTAATAGTTTATGTAGAATAGGAATTAATTATTCTTTAAATGATTGGTCTAATTTACTTGTAAATCCATCTGGACCTGAAGACTTTTTCTCAAGGAATCTATTGATGGTTTCTTCAATTTCTTTTTCTGAAATAGGGTTACTTAAGTGTTATTTCCTCTTCTGTTAATCTGAGCAGTTTATATTTTTGTAATATTTAGCCATTTCCTTCAGGTTTTCAAATTTCCTGGCATATAGTTTGGCAAAGGAGCTCTGAAATATCTCTTTAATTTCCCCCTCATTGGTGGTTTCATTTTTGATACTGGTAATTATTATCTTCTTTCTTTTAATCAGATTAACCAAAGGTTTTTCTTACTTTTAATTTTATTGATTTTCTCCTTGATTTTCAGAATTTCTAACTTAGTATTTACTCGGGATCTTTAATTTGTTCTTTTTTCTACCTTTGTAGTTCCATACCCAATTCATTGATCTCTTCTTTCTCTATTTTTTTCATATAACCATTTAGAGATATAGTTTCCCTCTAAACTGTCTTGGCTGCATCCCATAAATTTTGTTATGATGTCATATTTTTAACAGTTTTTATATAATTACTGATTGTTTCTCTGATTTGCTGTTTGATCTATTCATTATTTAAAATTTACTTATTAATTTTTGGTTTATATTCCCATGACACTTTAATACAGAGAGTTTATTTCATTATGGTCTGAGAAGTATGCATTTATTATTTCTGCCATTCTACATTTGATTATAGGGTATTTATGCCCTAGTCAATTTTGATATAGGTGCAATGTACTGTAGATAAAAAGGTACTTTCTTTTCTATCTCCAATCAATTTTTACCAGAGATCTAACATATCTTAAATTTTCTGGGCTTTCATTCACCTTCTTAACTTCCTCCTTGTTCATTTTGTGGATTAGATTGATCTAATTTGGAGGGGAGGTTGAGGGCCCCCATTATCAAAGTTTTGCTGTCTACGCCTCTTTGTAATTCACTCAGCTTTTCCTCTAGGAATGTGGATGCTATACCCCTAGGTGTAAACATGTTTAAGAATGATATAACTTTATTACCCATGGTGCCTTTTAGGAAGATGTAGTTTCCCCTCTGTCTCCCTTTTAATCAATTTTTCCTTTTGCTTTATCTGAGGATCAGGATTATTACACCTATTTTTTTTTTTAATTTCATCTAAAGTATTTTAGATTTTGCCTCATTATTTTACCTTTGCCCTGTGTGTATCTATCTACTTCAAATGTGTTTTTTGGAAACAATATATTTTAGGATTCTGGTTTTTAATCCATTCTCCTATCCCCTTCTGTTTAATGGAACAGTTCATCCCATTCACATTTACTAATAAAGATTTCTAATTCTGGATTTCCCTCCATGCTGTCTTTCTCCATGTTTATTTTTTTCTTTCATTTCCTCTTATTCCTCATCACCAAAGTTTTGCTCTCTTTCCTCTTTAACTTTTCTTTTAAAGTTTAACTTTCAGCTCATTTTTGCTCATAACTTTGGCTTCTGTTTTATCTGTCCCTATTTTCTTTATCTTTCCCTTCCCCCACCCTTCCTCCTTCACTGTAGAGTAGAATAGATTTTTAAACCTAAGTCAGAATGTATCTCACTCCCTCTCTGGGCCAAGTTTAATGAATAGAATTTACTCAATGAGCATACCCTCTCTTCTTTCCCTCTAAAATTATAAAGCTTTGGGCCTCTTCACTAGTATTAATTATCTCTCAAGTACTATTAATCAGGTATCATCAATTATGGGTTGACTAATTGATTGCTTCATAAATTCAAAGTGTTATCAAAGTATCATTGCAGATTGATTGATTGCTTGATTGTTTGATAAGCAGCTTTGCCTCAAAGTCACTATGTATATTACACTTCTTCTGCCTCATTAGAAGTACACTTTTCAAGAGTTTTGCATTACTTCAAATAATAGTCATTTTTTTTTCTTACCCCATTTTCAATTATCCTCCAAGGACAGAAAATGCTCATGAGCCAAAGTATAATCCAAAACCAAATCTTTTCATCAAGTATTTGCACCCCTCCACCAAACATATTTTCTTCCACACTTCCACCGCTTCTCCACCAACAGTACTTAACAACCCTTGTTAAGTAAAGTATGGATTAAATCCAACCCTGATTTATTTTACTAAAAGAATCTCAAAGTGTTCTAAGTACAGGAAAGTCTGAAGGTCTCACTTAAAAACTTTACAATTGACTGTTCAGTTATGGTAGACATTGACTTAGGTCTGCTTAGCTTATGATGCTTTCATCAGAGAAAGTGCTAAACTTTGTGAGCACAGCAGAATTAAAGTAGGTCAAAGGAAACTGAAACACTTAAGTTTAGAGTAAACACTTCTGCTTTTCATCAGGGTTTTTTGACTCACATGTAGTGATGTCATCTTGGTCCTCTTCAATGGAAAGACAAGACTCAACTATACCCATCTCCTTTAAGTCCAATCTCTTCAATTATATTCCATCCTCTATTATCCTAAGAAAAATATTATTTTCAAAACTTATAAGTGTTATATCTTCCCTTCTAGAGTTGAACACAATTTGTTGGTCTTGACTAACATTTGCTTTGTTTTGTTTTTTCCTTCTCCTTTTATCTTTTTATGCATCTCTTGAGTCATGTATTTGGTGATTTAATTCTCTGTTTAGTTCTATACTTTGTGTCAGGGAATTTTTGAAGTCTTCTAAGTGGTTGAATATCCATCTTTTCCCCTGAAAATACATGAGTGAATTTTAAAGGTAGTAAATTCTTGCTTGTTATCCCAGGTCCTTTGCCCTCCAAGATATGGAGTCTGAGGTCTTCTGGTCCTTCAATATTGAGACTGATAGTTCCTCTGTGAATCTGATTATGCTTCCTTTGTATTTAAATTATTTCCTTTTTCCTACTTGCAATATTTTCTAATTTATTAGACAGTTTTGGAATTGGACTATAATATCCCTTGGAATTTTTGTCCTGGGGTCTCTTTCTGGAGGGGTTCTATGTATTCTTTCAAGGGTATATTATCTTCTTGTTCTAGGAGATTTGAATTGTTTTCCCTGATAATTTCCTGCATGATGTTTTCCAGGACCCCCCCTTTTTTGATCTAGGCTTTCTGTTATTCAGATGACTTGAATTATCTCTCCTGGTTCTATTTTCTATATCATTCATTTTCCCTTCAATTATTTCACCCTTTATTTTGTTTGATGCAATATTGAGTTCTAGTAGAGTCATTGTTTTCTATTTGTTCAATTTTAATTAATTTTAATTCTTCAATTAACTTTTGAGTTTCCTTTTCCAGTTAATTTTATTTTTTGAAGAATTACATTCTTTTTACAGTTGGTTACTGTTACTTTTAAAGGAGTTGATTTTTTGGTCAATTTTTCATTATTTTCCTACATAAATTTCATTTCTTTTTTTCCATTTTTATTCTTCCTCTCTTCTTTGATTCTTTTGAGAATTCCCATTATTTTTCTCTGATTTCTTCTTCAGACATGGCATTGTTATCATCTTTATCAGCCAAGTAGTTTTCTATTGTGAGCACTCAACTTTTTTGCTCATCTTTATTGTTTGAGCTCTGCTTCTGGTTTATAAGGAATATAGATGCAAGGTTTTTATGCTAAGGTTGGGGTCTGATCCCTGGCTTGTCATTGGCCAAGATATTGCCTATGTCGTCCAGGTCTTGCCTGATTTCTGATTATGCAGTGGTTTTTCCCCTCAACCAAGTCCTGTCTTTTGCCCTAGTGTTCCCTGGATTCAGACTTTGTTTGAGGTTGCCACCCTACCTGCTGGCTTGCTATCTAGCTGCTGGGATTTTTGTTGCTATCAAACTGTTGGGACCTGTATTGTGTTGTGGCTAAAAGCCTCCTACTGGCTTTCCTGCTGTCCTCACTGAGCTTTACTTCCCTTTTTCCCCAAAGACATTGACCTTCACTGAAGATCCACCATGATTTCTACTGTTGAAAACTTCTTTTTATCTTCTCTTTTTCTTGGTGGGATCTGTCACTTGAATGTCAGTGAATTGGCTTCAATTATCTTTGGTAGGGAAAAGCTCTGTGAACATGTTAGCTTCATGCAGTCATCTTAGCTCTGCTCTGAAAGTCCAATGACTTTCTTTAAATCATACAGTTTAAAACCTAAATATTCTGATCCCTACTATACGCTCTTTGCAATGTCTATGTATCTACAGGATAATTAAAAGGTGTGTTTCTCTGTGTGTGTGAGTTTATAAAAGTCTTCTTCTATCCCCTACCAACATAACCTTCCTTTAAATAAATAAATAAATACAAAAATTGATAAGGAAGAGAAGAGTTGATCCCTCACCCCTGTGACTTGTTTGAGGTCTTTTTCTACAAAGCACCTAAAATTATAGGTGTAGAAGTGTAGCTTTAGAAAGATTTAGACTGACTTTTAAAAAATCATATTAATGGTTAAAAAAGGGGAAGGAGATGAATATAAATCACTTGAATTCTTGATCAAGAAGAGTCCTTGTTGATATCCCCTGATCTTTTGGTAGCTTATGTCTACTCTAACATATTTGTTTTTGTGTATTTACCATCCGACTTAATAATCCATTTATGTGCTTGGTAAATAAAAACAGATGCATATATATTATGTATGTAAATATAAATATATATGTATACATGTAAATTGAATATGAGACTTTTGGACTGAGTATTGGAACTATTGACATTCAGCAAAATTTAGATTTTTGGTAAGGTGAAAATGCATTTGCTATGACACATACTACTACCTTAATTTCAACTTTAAATTTTATTCAATTGGTTTCTTTATAGAGGTATCATCTTGGCAAGGATGTGGGGATTTCCACTTTAAAGTGTCACACTGTTACCCTGACTACCATAGGGGAACCTGAGCAGAGGAGTAAAGTAGTCTTGGCCCTTCCCTTGGCCCTCAAACTGGCTTATTCACTCATTGGACTTTTTATCTGATATTATTACCAAGAAGTAAATTTCACTGATTCTAAATGATTTTCCTATAAACTCCTGCAGGGTAAATACTTCTTTTGCTTTTTCTTGATATACTACTTGGCACACTGTCACAAAGTAAGCCATTAATAAATTGATTTATTATTCAATTGATCAATTTATCTTGTTGTTGCTAGTTATGAATGAACTGGAAATTTAAGTATTGATTCCTATTTGAGTCCCATTTCTACCATTTCCAGACTTGAATGACTCTGGTCTCTAGCACCAACTCAGCCTGAAAGAATGTCATCAATGGCATTGCTACACACACACACACACACACACACACAGAGAGAGAGAGAGAGAGAGAGAGAGATTTATATGAACTTCAAAGATGAGATTCTTTCAGGCTGAGTTGGTGCCAGAGACACGCATGTTTGTGTGTGTGTGTGTGTGTGTGTGTATATGTATGTATGTATGTGTATATATATATATATATATATATACATCTATATATAAATTCAACTTAGTCTGAAAAATCTCATCATTGAAGTTGCTACACACACACACACACACACACACACACACACACATATATATATATATATATATATATATATATATATTTCTATATAAAAGCTATATAGATGGACTACTGTATTAGTTAAGGACTATATTATCTCCAACCAGAGGAAGAAAAAAAAACATAGAAAAACAATACATCCTTACTGAATCTGCTGAACACTTTATAAAAATATCTCTTATGTATCTCTTTCCCTTAATCCTAATTCCTCATGCCGAAAATTACTAATTTGTAAATATGTTTAACAAAATATGTATGTAAAATGCTAACCTACTGAGGGAAGGAGGGTGGGAAGGAAGGGTGGAGGGAAATTTTGTAACTTGGAAATATGCATGAACAAATGGATGAAAAAATTTTTTAAAAAGATATATAGAAAATTTTAATGAGTGTCCTAATGCTTTTTCATCCCTTTATACTTGAAGTCACAAAAAAGTAAGTTTCTTGAGGTCTAGAACTGTTATTCCTCTCGGCAATGATTTCATCAGCTATCATGGTTCCTTATGTCTTAGTAATTACCTTAAATATTTTACCTTAAGTTTTTGATGACTAATAAATTGAGTTTTATTCATGTGGTCCTTTCCTAGTTGCCAAAATTTTGCTCTTGACCTTCCTGTTTTCAACATTGGTATTTATCCCTTACTCTTTCATCAATCTGAATATCAGTTTCCATTTCCTATATCTAGTATTAAGTTTTGTCCCAGAAGTGAAGATATTGCACACAAAATTCTCATCATACCAGTGGCATTTTTGCATTTACTAAAACTGTGGCAAAGATTACTGAAATATTTTCTAAATCATGAACATAGAAATAAAGAACTAGAGCCCAGTCTTTAACTTCCCCAACTCCACCCTCCAGCTAAAAAAAAAAACAATTCAAAGGTCTCCTTTCTTTTGTAAAGACTGTCCCCATGCCTATAATGCAATGATGTTTCACTCAAAGCCTCTTCAGAAACTACCAAAAAGATACATACAAATTAAATAGGAAATAATTAGGAGAGGGAAGGCACTATATGTAAGAAAGTTTGCAAAAGACTTCTGGTTGAAGATAGAATTTTAGCTGAGACTTAAAAGGAAGGGACGGCAGCAGACAGAGATGAGGAACAGGGAAAGCATTACAAACATGAGGGACAGTCAGAGAAAATTTCTGTAGCCTGGAAATTGTGTTTTGCAAATAAAGCAGCAAGGATGTCAAGGTCATTGGATCAAAGAGTGAATAACAAAGAGTATGGTATAAGAAAACTCAAGAGGTAAGGGATAGATTATTAAGGAATTTGAATAGAAGAAGAGGATTTTATATTTGATCCTTAGTCTTTTTCTCTAATAGCTAGTTGGGTAAATTTGTTGAGGGGCACTTTAATTCTTTATGCTTCAGTCTCCTTAGATGTGAATTTAGTGAGGGTTGCAATAATATTCATTAAACTTTGAAGTCTCTTACTGATCTAAGGATATGAATCTAACATCTATAGAAAAAGACTAGCCTATTATCACTTTTCTTGAGAAGGAAAAAGATCAATACATTTGTCTAAGCATGTATCAGCACACTCAAAGTAATAATGCAAGTTATTAAAATAATAATATTAAAAATAACCAAAATATTAAAATAATAGAAATAGCATAAGAACGTCTTACCATTAACTCAGAAAAAAAATGACATTAAGTTCAGATTCTGGATTCTTTTGGATATGGTTATTTTTAACTGGGAATAAAATTCCCTTTATTTGATTTGTATTGAAGTGTTAATTTAGACAGAGTTTATCTTGGACCAGAGAGAAATATATTAAGGGGGAAAAAGCAGTATTGGATAGGTCATTTTTATGATGGACAATCAAATAGAAACCAACATTTGCATTACTAAGCATAGACATTATTGATGGAATAAGCATTTTGGAGAGAATAGTTAACTTTGACTACAGTCATATTTTCTGTGAAACTGACATTCATGTGTTCTCCATGCAAATACATGTTCAGTTAGAGGTATTCAAAGAATTCAAAGGGTCAGAATGAACTGCTCAATGGACACAGATATTAAAGACCAAACTAGAATGACATTACTCTTTGGGTCTGGAATGTTAAGCATAAAATCATAGGATATAAATTAGAAAGGACCTTAGCAATTATTCAGTTGAACTTTCTCCCCAATGCAGGATTCCATTCTACAGATCTACTACTGTCAGCCAAGTAATCTTGGTTTCCACAAGTCTAGAATTTATTCCTTGAGGAGTTAGACATCTCTGTCTTTAGAAAGTTCTTATTTTATGCTGAACAGTAATTTGGATTTTGGAAATTCCTGCCCTATTGTTTTAATTATTTCATTCTAAATAAAACAACAAGACTACTTCCATTGCTAGAAGTCGACCTTTCAATATGTATTTTTTTTTAATGCTTCTTATCACAAGACAGAAATATGGGAAGAAAGAGTCTGAGCTGAAGTGTAAGCAGTTTTGGATTCTAAATCCACCTCAGCTGCTAATAATAACTTAAGAAACATTTTATCTTCTAATCAATTAGTTCCTTTCTATATTGGACTTCTTACTGTTTTTTTTTTCTGGCAAGGCAATGGGTTTAAGTGACTTGCCCAAGGTCACACAGCTAGGCAATTATTAAGTGCCTGAGGCCAGATTTGAACTCAGGTACTCTTGACTCCAGGACTGGTGCTCTATCCACTGCACCACCTAAATGCTCCAGCTTCTTACTTTTTGAAAAATTGGGAAAAATTAGTATTAGATACTAATAACAGAAAGCATTTGAAAGAACAAAAGTCAAGAATATAAAAGAAAATATCAAAAAGCATCATAATAAAAAGTAAATTGTGTGGCCTTGGGCAAGCCACTTAACCCCATTTGCCTTGCAAAAACCTAAAAAAAAGTAAATAAAAGCAGGTCAGAAATATCAGATTTTATAATATAGGATAGTAATTATCAAAACTATCTGGTACTGGCTAAGAAACAGAAAGATCAGTAGGACAGACATACAAGTTACAGTTGCAAATGAATATGGCAAGCTTGTATTGATAATGTGAATACCTAAGATTTTCAGATAAGAATTCATTATTTAATAAATGTTGTTGGGAAACTGGAAAAGCAATATGATAGCAACTGGGCATAGACCAAAATCTTAAACCAATTACCAAGTAAAGTTTAAAATGGATATGTGACCTAGATAAAAAAGATATTACAGGAAAATTTGAACAATATAATACATATTATCAGATTTCTGGAATGGTAACAATTTATTAATATACAAAAAATAAAAGACTAGAACAAATTGTAAAATGAATAATTTTCAGCAAATTAAAAGAGTTTCATACAAATAAGACAATTGTAGCCAATATCAGAAAAAAACAAAATATGGATAAACAATTTTGTAGACATTTTCTGAGGTAAAATGTTGATATATCCAATATTTGAAGAACTTTGTATGATCTATAAGAATGCCAATTCTTAACTGATAAATGGTCAAAGGATACAGTCAGCTTTCCAAAGAAGAAATCAAGATAATTTATAGTCATATGAAAAATGCTCTGAATTATTATTAATTAGAGAAATTCAAATAAAAACCATTGAGATATAATGTTGCACTTATCAGATTGGCTAAAAGGATTGAAAGGGAAAGTGACAAACATTGGAGGGGAGGTGGAAAAATGGAGACACTAATTCGTTTTTGGTGGAATTTTAAACTCCAAACAATCTGGAATTATTCCCAAAAAGTTACTAAGCTGTCATGAATGACCCAACAATATCTATTTCCAAAGATGATTAAATTTAAAGCAAAAGAACTGGTTATAAAATACAATACCTCTTTTTGTGGTAACAAAAAAGAACTGAAAATAGTGGGGATGCCTGTCAGCTGGAGAATGGTTGAAGTTGTGGTATATGATACTACTGTAATCTAAGAAATTTTGAGCCTGATGATCTTATAAAAATGTGGATAGGCTTGCATGAAATAATGAAGAGTAAAAATGAGCAGAACCAAGAAAATGCTGTATATAGTAACAGCAATTTTGGCTATTAGTAATTAATTAATATGAAGGAAGATGTTATCTGCATTATAGCATAAGCAGAATTCATATATATATTTGGGTTCTAATGGCAGTCATCTCTATGGGGGAATGAAGAAAAAAGGGTAAAAGAACTTTATCATAATTTTAGTAGCTATTTAAAAGAAATAGCTAAGCATATATAATAGATTTGCAGTTTCATATGAAGTCATCTTTTAAAAAGATTCTACCATGTTATTAAAAACTCTTGCATTATTTCATAAAGTAAAAATAAAATAAAAATACACTTCTTGATAGTTTTCTTTTTTCATTCTTTTTATGAACTTACTTTTCTTGAATCCTATATTGGTTATGTCAGTCTATTCTGAATACAATTCAAAGAACTAAATTTCCTTTTAATGCAATTTACTGAACTGAACACAGCGCTGTAGATGTGGGCTGACTAGAATAAGCAATGAAACTTTTGTCTACAGTTTCTACTATGTTTCAATGAATATGATCCAGAATCAAGACAAAATAGTGATGCTTACTGTGATTCTTGTAAACTAAAATGTGCATGTCTTCTTTTTTTATATAACTAGATGTCATACCTTATCTTCCCTATTTTGTTTCTATATAAACAGTTTTTTGAACCAAAATATAAGAAATTACCTATATTCAAATTAATTTTCATAATTTTTAAAAAATTCTATTTCATTATTCTAGTTTCTACACATAGTTGTGAATTGTTTCTAACAGCTATCATACTAAGTGCCCTTTTAAGTTTTTGCTCACCCACAAATTAAATAAGATTGCTTTTAAGCTTTTATTAGTTAATAATTTGATAGGCAGATAAAGAAAGAACTTTCTTGATGTTCAGAATCAAAGAATGATTTCTATTTGCACAAGAATTATATAAAAGTTTCTGGAGTGAATTAGATATGTTCTTCATATTAATGGTCTTATAATACATGAATGAAAATTCTAAATGAAACTTCTAAAATCCCTCCCAAAATATTAACTCCTAATGTCTTATTTATTACACATATCCCTGATCATCTTTTTTGATTACTCTCTTTTTATAATGTACTAATATACACAATGTTTCCTGTTTATTTCTTTTCTCTGAAAATTGCAGAACTCCTAACTTATGATGTTTTTTCTGGATTCCATATACCACAATCCTTATGGGTCATGGATGTTACACTGATCTGGTATTAGTTTGTCCATTCAATTCTGATCAAAATATCCTCACTTCCTTACAGTTATTTTCTCCCTCATCTGATATTAATCTTTGGCATTTGCTTGCCCATAACCATAGATTCTGCTGATACTTCCTTGATCCTTGATATCATTCCTCTCTTAGGGACTATAGAAACATGCCTGACATCTCCATTTCCTACCTGAAAATTCAACTTCTCTGAAACAAATGAAATAATATTGGTAAAATCAAATTATTATTGTTCTCATTTCATGTAAATCTTATGAAAGAAGTCCCATTATTAATATAAGCTTTTTAAAATAACCATCATTGCCATCAATATCAAAGAAAAAGCACTTTGTTATTCACTCATGTCTGGCATTTCATGATGCCATTTAGGCTTTTCTTGGCAAAGATACCAAAGTGCTTTGTCATTTCATTTTCCAAAAGAGAAGGACAAGAAGGGGCTAATAAAAACTCTTACCTTATACTATAGCTAGCATACAAAAGTGAAAAAAAAGCAAATATCTTTCATTATCACATATCTTCTTTGGAATTAATCAAACCCTTCAATGAATCAAAACTGCTAGGTTTTTCATTGATTAACATAATACAAAAAGGTGACACTTTTCTATTGATTGACTATTGACTTAAGATGACAACATGACAAGATAGAAGTTGATGTTAAAATAAATATGAGCTAATGTTTTTAGCCTTCTAAGTAGATTTTTTTAGATATAAAGGTAATCTCATATACTAGCTAGTTTTAATTTATTAAAGACACAGAAATTGAGAAAAATCATATATTTACTAGAAACAAATCCACTCAGTGAAACATCTTAGATCTATAGTTCTAGCCTTCCAATCAATGTTACATTTGAATTGGAGCCTCTTAACCTCAAGTTTCAATCTTAGCCCTGTCCTACATTCCAGGACCAATATGACCTCTATTCAAAAGGGCCAAAGAAATTCATTCTCCATTAATGGCTTATTTTGATGTCTTATGATGGAGCTGGAGTGACTCTGTAGTCTAAGCCAATGTATTCCTTTGGAATTCATGGTTTTCCCAAACCCAAAACTTTTCAAGATTGGGATCAAATAAGTTTACTCCTTGAGAACAACTCAGTTTAAAGCGAGTCTACTAGTATGACCACAAGACCATGTATATTTCAGGCCACCACAACTCTTAAAGATCATAAACTAAGGGATTGTGGGATTGTGACCAGTTACTTGATGGAGTTTGTACACACACACACACACAAACACACAAATATATATGTATGTATATATATGTATATGTGTATATATGTATATATGTGTATTTGTGTGTGTAATGTATATATATGGATATATATAATTAATATTCAAATTCAATAAAGATTGAAAAACAAGAACCCAATAGAATGGTGCTGCAAAAATATTTCATTAGTGCTAAAGCTCGAAAAGCTGAATAACAAATGGTAAGGAAGCAAAATAAATATTTTTAACAATGTTGGGGGTGTGCAACAAAATAAAGAAAGAATAACCAATAAATCTAGGGGAATATAATAACAGATATAAAAACTGCCATTTATTTAGCATTATATAATTTTAAAAGTGTAAAATTTCATTGAAATATATTTATTCCTATGCTTTTTAACAGAAATGGATATTAAATTTTATTTAAAATGATTTTATCATTGATATGATATTTCTATTAATACCATTAATAATGGTTATAAATATCATTATATTTAACCAACCTGGTACTCATTGTAAAACTTCAGTCTGGTCATAATTTATAATCTTTTAAATTATATTGTAAGTTATACTTTAATTATTTTATGTACTTGTTCCCCAGTGATATTACAATGGTTTTCTTTTTCTGTTTTTTTGATCCTTGGTTTGGTTAAAAAGACTAGATATGTATAATGGAAGGAGTTTCTGGAATCCCTGAGGTTCCTGTTTTGTGAACTTCTTATTTGTCCTTCATTCTTGAAAAGCACCATGACATCAGGAAGATGATGCTATGATTTATAAAAAGGCCTATGAAAAGTCACCAGCCTCACTTTCTCCTTTAGTTTCCAGGTCCAGTGACAAGTTATAGATCAGGATGCCTGGAAGTAACCTGGATGCAGTGGGATACCTTGACTTTTTTAAGTTAAGGTCTTTTCCAGTTAACATTTTGATTAAGACAACTCCCATTCATTGATTAAGGCTAGGTAAGAAATGAGCCAGAGTGGTCTCTTTTATGAGATTTGGAGTTCTTTGATCCTTCAGAGAACACCTGAACTTTGTGACATGTAGATTTTATGAAGAGAATTCCCTCAGTTTGTAAAAGTAGGGATCTAGTCAGAACAATACCTTTAAAAATAGTGTTCATTTTAGCATATGGTTGAAATGTAAAAGAAAGGAGAAAAGGCCAAGCAATGGGTTTGAAAGATTTAAGAAATAAAGCTTGATTGGAAATGTAGAAGGAAGGAAAGAAGGTTTAGTAGATGGACATGAGCTCCAAGTTCCTCCTATCCCTGGAAAATCACTATGGGTGACCTGTTGCTAACTTCAAATGGTGTAAACATGTTCAGAGGGCATAAGGAAGTTTGATTTGGATTTAAGTAGAAAGACTGAGAATGAGAATTATTAAATTATTCAATGGGTGAATCCCCTAAATTTTGGAGTGAAAGAGCCAACAAAATATTGGGGTAAAATATTCCAGCCTAATAAAACTTAGGAGGTAGGCAGAAGATATCCATAACATTGAGGTGGAGGTCTGCCCAGAGAGCATGCATAAAGTGACAACAGTGGTGCTTGCAGCAGCAGCAACAGCTTCAGAATTTCTCAACCCAGAGATTTTAAGAGTACTTGATAACCATACAGAAAGGGGAATCTTTGCTGGCACCGGTACAGTTGGTAATGATTAGCAATTTTTTTGAGCATATATTGTTTTGGATCAAAGTTCAAGAGTGAAAGGGAGTTCTAGTGATCAAATATAAGGGAGATGGGTTCCTGATTACAGTTTTAAGGCAAAGAGGACTGCTAGCACAGGAGCTTCAGGTAATTGGGATTTCTTTGGTTAAAAAAAGCAAAATAAAACACAGACCAGGAGTGCAGTGACCATATTTCTCTTAGGGTCAAACCACCTTGGAAGCACCAAAAACTTGCATACCTGCTATGCTAAAAAATGTGCTATAAAGGGAAACCGAGGCACAAAGTTCTGAGCATCATCAGTTTTGTTATAAGGCTAACAATTGCCAGTTAAGAGAGGTAAAGAGAGGGACTTCCGGCCAAGATGGTGTAAAGAAGATAGGCACTGTGATAAGTGCTCCTCTTTCCCTTCAAAAATAACATGAGAGAAACTTCTTAACAGAAGCATGGAGAACACGCACCAAGAAGGTCTGTCTCAGGGGACTGTGGGTAAACCCTGAGATGAGAGCAAAGGATCATTAGCTGGTGGAAGACAGAGGGCCAGCCTCAGCCATAGAGATTTCAGTGAGTAGTGGATGCGAGATCCAACTTTAGCTGTGGAGTCTGGCCTGGGGAGAGGAGCCACAACAGGGTGAGTTCCAGCACAGAGTCTCAGAGCATGCCTGGAGAACAACCAGCTGGGTGAGGCTCCTGAGCTCCATACTTTCAGCAAAGCCCTCTGCCCAGAACAAACAATAAACAACACCTCCCACCACCACCCCCTCAGGGCAATAGAGTTCACTCAACAGAAAAAGATTAACTCCCTCCCCCAGGACCCAGACCAGTGTTCAAGGTCAATTCACATTCTGCTGCTGAGGATCTCACTAGAGAGAAAGCAACCAGCACCTCCCCCCCCCCCCCCACCTCCACTGGCTGGTCCCTGGAATTACTAAACTAAGTGAACAAAGCCTCAAGGATCTTCAAAAGCAAACCTCTGAGAGCCAGCTCCTCACCCCCCACCAACACAAGATGAAAATAGGTCAGAGAAAGGGGGGGGCCCCATGAAGAAATACTTAGAAGAAATAGATTCTAATTGTAAGTAAATTTATATGGAGAAACAAAAAGTCAAGAATTTCCAGGGAATCAATGAAAAAAGTGCAAAAGAAGGCAGCTTAGCTTTACCAGATCTAAAATTATATTGTAAAGCATCTGTCCTCAAAACTGTCTGGTATTGGCTGAGAAACAGAATTGTGGATCAGTGGAATAGAGGGAAATAATTATAGTAATCTGCTGTTTGATAAACCCAAAGAGTCCAGCTATTGGAATAAAAACTCTCTCTTGGATAAAAACTGGTGGGACAATTGGAAGTTAGTATGGAAGAAACTTAGAGAAATACCTCACACCCTATACCAAGATAAGATCCAAATGGATACAGAATTTAGACATATAAATTATATTATAAGCAAACTAGAAGATCAAGAAGTAACTTACCTGTCAGAACTATTGAAAGGCAAACAGTTTATGACCAAGAAAGAGATAGAGAACAATATTCTCAACAAACTACATAATTTTGATTTCATTAAATTAAAAAGTTTTTGCACAGATAAAACTACTGTAACTGTAATCAAAAGAATTGTAGCAAAGTGGGAAACAATTTTTTCAACTAGTATTTCTGACAAAGGACTGAATTCTAAAATATACAGAGAACTGAGCCAAATTTTCAAAAAAAGCCAATTCCCAATTAACAAATGGTCAAAGCATATAAAAAGGCAATTTTCAGCTCAAGAAATCAAAGCAATCCATAATCATATGAAAAATTGCTCCAAATCATTACTTATTAGAAAAAGGCAAATTAAAGTGTCTTTGAGATACCAACTGACACCTCTCAGACTGACCAATATGGCCAGAAAGGGCAATGATCAATGTTGGAAGGGATGTGGGAAATCTGGGACATTACTACATTGTTGGTGGAACTGTGAACTCATCCAACCTTTCTGGAGAGCAATTTAAGATTATTCCCAAAGGGCAACTAAACTGTGCATACCCTTTGACCCAGCAATACCACTACAGGGTTTATACCCGGAGGAGATTATGAAAAAAAATGGTAAAAAAAACATCACTTGTACAAAAATATTTATAGCAGCCCTGTTTGTGGTGGGAAAAAAAAAATTGGAAATTAAGTGAATGTCCTTCAATTGGGTAATGGCTTAACAAACTGTGGTATATGTATGTCATGGAACACTATTGTTCTATTACAAACCAGGAGGGATGAGAATTCAGGGAAACCTGGAATGATTTGCATGAACTGATGCTAAGTGAGATGAGTAGAATCTGAAAAACATTGTACAGCAACATGGGGTTGATGATCAACCTTGATGGATGTGCTCATTTCCAGTGTATCAACCAGGGACAATTTTGGGCTTTCTGCAATGGAGAATACCATCTGTATCCAGAGAAAGGATTGTGGACTTTGAACAAAGACCAAAGAATATTACCGTCAAATTAGAAAAAAATTATTATTATCATTATTATTATTATTATTATGTAATTTTACTGTCTGATACTTTGTTTTTCTTCTTTAAGGATATGATTTCCCTGTCACCCCATTCAACTGAGTTCAGTGTATAACATGGAACAAATGTAAAGACTAAGAAAATGACTCCTATGGGGGGGGTAGGGCAGGGGAAGGAAGAATATGGGAAAATTTGTAAAACTCAAAATAAATAAAATCTTAAAAAAGCAAAACAAAAAAATGTTCTCTGAAAAAGTTATTCCTTAAACAATATAATTGGGCTAGTGGAACCTAAAGACTATGAGATATCAAGAAAAAATCAAGTGAAAAGAATAAAATAAATAGAATAAAATAAGAAATTTGTCTTTGAAATCAAATAGCCTAGATAATAGATCTGAGATGAATAATTCAATAAATATTGGACTACTTGAAAGTCATGTTATTTCAAAAAATCATCAGTGTAAACAATCTTGATATTTTAGAACCAGAGAGATAAATAAAAGTTAAAAGAATATGCTTATGAGCTCCCTAAAAGAGATCCCAAAATGAACACCTCCAGGAATATGATAGCACATGATAGCCAAAATTCAACACTACTAGGTTAAGTAGAAAATATTGCACCAAGCCTGAAAGAAATATTTCAAATATCCTGGAGCCAAAGTCAGTATAACACAAGATTTAGTGGCTTCCATATTAAGCATTAGAAGTCTTGGAATATGAGGAGGCAAAGGAGTTAGAATTATAAACAAAAATATCCTATCTAGCTCATGCTTAATTTTTCAGGGGGGAAAAAGGATAAGATTTTCAGTACTCTTGAAAAAATGCCATTTGTTGGCTGATAAGATGACCTAAGTATATTCAAATAAAAATTTAAATAGATGAAATCCAAAGCCAAATATTTAGGTATTGAAGAATAAATGCAATGGGGAAAATGGAGCTAGCTTGGGTGGGGAAGGGTGTTAAGGTTAAGTTTTGTTTGCTTTGTTTTGTGTATTTATTATAGGAGAAATATGGACTAGGAAAGAAAGAGGTATAAATTGATGATGATGATGAGAGAGAGAGAGAGAGAGAGAGAGAGAGAGAGAGAGAGAGACAGAGAGAGACAGAGACAGAGACAGAGGAAACAGGGTCAGAAATAGAAAGAGAAGATTCAGAAACAGAGATAGAGGCAGAGATAGAAACAGAGAGCTAGCCAAATAGAAGGTGAGAAACAGAAAGGGAAACAGAGACTGAGATAGAGACAGAGACAGATAGATAGAAAAGACATTGAAAGCCAGAGGAACTGAGACAGTGAGACAAAAACAGAAAGACAGACAAAGAAAAAGGTCAGGAGAAGTTTAAGGACTTTAGGTGTTAAGATTAACCTTGAAAAATGAGTGTCCATTTCTTCTGATAAGGAAGAGACTCTCTTATGACATGTGGAATAAAGAAGAAGAGGAAATGGATGTCAAATAAGGCCCTTTTGTGCGAAAGGGAGTGAAGTACCTGATGAAGAAATTTTGGAAGAACTGCTTCAAGGCATATAATAGTCATTTGCAGAGGGGGAAAGATTATCTTTTAGCACTCAGGGTCTATTTAGTATTAGAAAATATGAATTTGTGAGGTACCTAGGCATTATCATCATGTGGTTTCCTGTTGTAGCATTCAATAAATATGAAGTAGATATATTGTTGATTGTGATATAACCTAGGATTGACATATGGACAAAGTTCAGAAGTGAGTGATCTATATATAATTGAACTAAACTGTCAAGTCTTTGAAAGGAGTCAAGTTAGTCAAAGTAATATTGATAATTGAGAGACTAAGTCAAGACTAAGGATCATGGGAAGAATGAAGAATAGATTTAGAATGGGTGAAGCATTACATACATATAAATGTATATATATTTAAGCCCTAGCTTGGTGGCAGTCTAATTATATGAATGATGGAGAATGTGAGGGATGATCATCCCTTTGGGTGACCGAGATGGAATGAAAATTTGGTAGGTCATTGAGGACCTTGGTAGGAGTTGAGGAAGGTGATGAAACTAGAAGCTTAGGGTTTAGTAGGTAGCAACATTTATTATGAAGTCCCCAATTATGAAAACTTCCAATTCTTTATCTGCCTCATTCCTCCTAAATATATCATGTCATCTTGATATTTAAATTCTACACATCTCATCAAGATTTAATAACTTTTTTTATCTTAATTCCTCTATCATTTATTAGCTATTCTACTTATCTGGTATTCAAATTATAGTACTTTGTTTTGGATTTTTTTTCTTATAAATGTCCTGCCTTTTTGCTTTGTTTTGTTTTGTTTATGCAAGGCGAATGGGGTTAGGTGACTTGCCCAGCTAGTAATTATTATGTGTCTGAGGCCAGATTTGAATTTAGGTCCTCCTGAATCCAGGGTTGGGGCTCTATCCACTGTGCTACCTAGCCACCCCCATGTCATGTCTTAACATGGAGAAAAGCTATCTTTGATATTTTCTGTATCCTCACCATCATTTTAGACATAAGTATCTTACTTAAAGGGAAACTAGGTCACAGAGTGGATAGAATGGTGGTCCTGAAGTATAGAAGAATCATTTTCCTAAGTTCAAAAATCTGGTCTCAAATACTTTCTAGTTACATGACCCTGAGCAAGTCACCTAATTCAATTTCCCATCAGTTCCTCACTCTGTAAAATGTACTGGGGAAGGAAATGTCAAACTACACTCTTTTCCAAAATAACACCAAATGATGTCACAAAGATTCAGGCACAATTGAACAGATACAACAACAAAATCTTGCACAAGATGTCACCTTTTCCCATTTTATTTTAGACCAACAATATCACTCATGGTATATCCATCCTCTGTTATGTTAAGAAACCTTTCTACAATACTTTGACCATGCAAATCAAACAAGCTTTCCATCCCCAGAAACAATAACACCCTGAACATATTTGTTAATAGTTCAAATAAAAACAATGGAACTCACTGCCTACTATAATTATTGTTCTAATTTCAAATTTTCAGAGATTCAATAAGTACTCATGATAGTGATGCTAATGATACCGATGATAATGACAATGATGGGAAAGATAGAAACTCAAATTTGGAAAGTTCAAATAAGACTGGAACAAATAGGTCAAATGAAGCTGTGCCAGAAGATGTTTGCTATCTTTAATTTTTAGGACAAAAGTTGCTTTCAAATCTGTGTATTCTTTTATGATTTAGGTTTACAGGCATTTTTAGTCAGAACTAAAACAAGTGTTATCATTTGTAGTGGATAGTGATTTATGTCAAGATAGAAAATTAGTCTTGGATTGGATGGGTTCATGGAATTTAATTGATATATAAACCCAGTGTAAAAATTATCTCCACCTGTACAAAAATGAAATTAATATGCTACTTATATTCTGAGAGTATTGTTAAGTGATTTGCTAAGGGTGATAGAAGCAATTTGGATCAGTGATAGGACATGAACCTAAGTCTTCCAGAGTCAGAAATAATCTCCTATCCATAAACTAATGACTGCTTCTCAGCCCACATGGAAAGGCTCTTACCATAAAGAAAAGTAAATCCACTATACTCATCTGTAACCATTCACTCTCACCCCCTGTAACCCATCTCTTTCACACTCTTGTTTTTCTTTCCTCCTCATTCTCCATATCACAAAGGGATAAGTGGGTAGATAATGACTTGCCACATTTTGACCCTCAGATCAAATAACTAAATACAAGTTAGATGTTTATAAAATGTATGGGTCTTTTTCTTTAATTACTCCTAGTATAATCCCATAGTTACTTTCAATATATATTGTGATTCATTTGCTTAAAACCACTGCAAATATGTAGCAATTACAAATGCTTTTCTGAGAGTCAGATTAATGTCCCCTTTTGTTTCTAGCTTATCTTCAGCCTGTCTATAGTAATATACTCAAACAAAACAAGCCTATTTTTCACTCACAGCCTGCCTTTTATGAGTCCCACTGATGGTTCCTTAATAAATAATGCATTTCTAAATGTTCCTAAGCTTTTCTCCTTATTAATAATTCTAGTAGCTTTCCCATGACTGAAGAGGTTTATTTGGTCATGGACTACATTTTCTTGCCTTTTTCTCCGCTTATACCTTCTCAGTATATTTATGTGGGGAGACAGAGATGGAGACAGAGATAGAGACCCACACAGAGACAGAGATAGAGACAGAGAAAGAGAATATCAACAAAGTTCCTTGAAAAAGACAAAAATAATAAAAATTTATTGAGTGAATGAATGATTATTTACCAAACTATACCCATAACTTGAGGAACACCCTTGCTTGTTTTCCTGAAGAGCTGATATTTTAATGGTGTCCACAAAAGAACCATAGAGGTCCTGTTAAATATAAAATCATATCTAAAATACTTGCCTCAAAACTGATGTTTACAAAATGCTTTCTGGATTTGAAATATCCTTATTAGTTGATACAACAATATTAGGATATTTTCTCTGAACACTTGTTTTCTTCACTCTGATTTCAATGTTCATATAAAGGTAGGTAAACAAAATTAAAAAGAAAATTGGTAATAATGGTTGTCTGATTAACAAGCCATTATTGAATTCCCTAAGAAAAAATCTCCAGGACCAGATGGATTCACAAGTGAATTCAATCAAAAATGTAAGGAACAATTGTTTCCAATTTTATATAAACTCTTTGGAAAAATAGGTGAAGACAGAACTCTGCCTAACTCTTTCTATGACACCATTATGGTGCTGATACTGAAATGAGAAAGAGTTAAAACAGAGAAAGAAAATTATAGACCTATGTCCCTGATGAATATCGATGCAAAAATCTTACATAAAATCTTAGCAAAATGAGTAAAATAAGTTATAACTAGGATAATATATTATAATCAAGTAGGATTTATGCCTGGAATGCAGGGTTGGTTCATTATTAGGAAAACTGTTAGTATAATTAATTATATAAATAAAATACCTATCAGAAATGACATGATCATATCAATAGATGCTGCAAAAACTTTTGATAAAATATAGCATCCATTTCTAATAAAAACATTAGAAAATATAGGGATAAATGGTTTGTTCCTTGGAATAAAAAACAACAGGGGTGGCTAGGTGGCACAGTGGATAGAGCACCAGCCCTAGAGTCAGGAGGACCTGAGTTCAAATCCAGCCTCAGAAACTTAATAATTACCTAGCTGGGTGACCTTGGGCAAGTCACTTAACCTGACTGCCTTGTAAAAAAAAACCTAAAAAAATAATAAACAATGTCTATTTGAAACCATCAAAAAAGCATTATATGCCACAGGGATAGGCTTGAGGCATTGCCAATATAATCAGGTATGAATCAAGTATGTCCACTATCACCAATACTATTAGAAATGTTAGCTTTAGCAATAAGAGAAGAAAAAGGATTCGAAGGAATTAGAATAGGGAAGGAAGAGACAAAACTCTTACTCTTTGCAGATGACATGATGGTATACCTAGAGAATCCCCAAAAGTCATCTAAAAAAACAGCTAGAAATAATTAGCAACTTTAGTAATGTAGCAGGATATAAAATAAACCCTTATACTTCACATTTCTATATATGACTAGCAAGATACAGCCGAAAGAGCTAGAAAGAGAAATCCTATTCAAAGTAATGTCAGAGAAAATACAATACTTGTGAGTGTACCTTCCAAGGCAGACTAAAAACTGTTTGAAAACATTTACAAAACTCTTCTCATGCAAATACAATCAGATTTAAATACTGGGACAAACATCAACTGTTCATGGATAGGTAGAGCTAATATAATAAAAATGACAATTCTGCCAAAACTAAAGTACTTGTTTAGCACCCTAAGAATCAAAATTCCAAAAAAACACTTTAATGAGTTAGAAAAAATTGTAAGTAAATTTATATGGATAAATGAAATTCAAGAATTTCCAGGGATTTTATGAAAAAAGTGAAAAAGAAGGCAGCTTAGCCTTTACCAATCTAAAATTTATTTAAAGCATCTAGTCCTCAAAACTGTCTGTATTGGCTGAGAGAATCAGATGTGGTATCAGTGGAATAGACTAATTGCACTAACAGGAAATGATTATAGTAATCTGCTTTTTGATAAACCCAAAGAGTCCAGCTATTAGGATAAAAACTCTCTCTTGGATAAAATCTGTTGGGACAATTGGAAGTTAGTATGGAAGAAACTTAGATTAGAGAAACATCTTACACCCTATACCAAGATAAGATCTAAATGGTTACAGAATTTAGACATAAAAATAATGTTATAAGCAAACTAGAAGATCAAGAAGTAGCTTACCTGTCAGACCTATTGAAAGGCAAACAGTTTATGACCAAGAAAGAGATAGAGAACATTATTCACAGCAAGCTACATAATTTTAATTTCATTAAATGAAAAACATTTGCACCATTGTAACCATTGTAATCAAGATCAAAAGAAATGTAGTGAATTAGGAAACAATTTTTGCAACTAGTATTTCTGACAAAGGACTCATTTCTAATATATACAGAGAAATGAGTCAAATTTTGAAAAAAACAAGCCATTCCAAAATTAACAAATGCTCAAAGGATATACAAAGGCAATTTGCAGCTGAAGAAATCAAAGAGATTCATAGTCATATGTAAAATTGCTCCATATCATTATTTATTAGAGAAATGCAAATTAAAGCATCTCTGAGATACCACCTCATACCTCTCAGACTGGCCAATATGACCAGAAAGGGAAATGATTGATTTTGGAAGGGATGAGGTAAATCTGGGACACTAATACATTGTTGGTTGAGCTGTGAACTCATCCAACCTTTTTGGAGAGTAATTTGGGATCATACCCAAAAGGCAACAAAAAAGTGCATACCCTTTGGTCCAGTGATACCAATACTGGGTCTATACCCTGAAGAGATTATGAAAAAATCTAAAAACATCACTTGTACAAAAATATTTATAGCAGCCCTGCTTGTGGTGTGAAAAAACTGGAAATTAAGTGAATGTCCTTCAGTGGGTGATGGCTTAACAAACTGTGGTATATGTATGTCAAGGAACACTATTGTCCTATTTGAAACCAGGAGGAATGGGAACTCAGGGAAGCTGGGAAGTATTTACATGAATTAATGCTGAGTGAGATGAGCAGAAACAGAAAAACATTGTATACCCTAACACATGGGGTTGATGACCAACCTTGATGAACTTGCTCATCCCTACAGGGCAACAACAAGGGACAATTTTGGGCTATCTGCAATAGAAAATATCATCTGTATTCACTGAAAGAATTATGGAATTTGAAGAAAAACCAAAGACTATTACTGTCAAATTAGGGGAAAAATATTTATAATATTAAGTAATTTTACTATCCCATAACTTGTTTTTCTTCCTTAAGGATATTATTTCTCTGTCATCACATTCAACTGAGATCAATATGTAACATGGAACCAAATGCCTGCTGTGGAGGGGGGGAGGGAAGCAAGAATGGGGGGAAAATTGTCAAACTCAAAATAAATAAAATCTTTCTTAAAAATAACAAAATCAACCAACATGAAAAGGAAACAAAAAAGCTAATTGAGGAATTTAAAACCCTAAACATTAAAACCAAACAAATAGAAACTAGTAAATTTGAGATTACAAGATTCCATCAAACAAAGTAAAAAGCCTGAAAAAATGAAGAAAACATAAAAACACCTTTTTACAAAACTCAAAGGACCTGGAAAAGAGATTCAGTAGGAATTATTTATAAGTTATTGTAGAACAAGAAATCCTAGATCAAAAAAAGAACATGGAAATCATGTGGGAAATTATCAGGGAAAACTTTTTAAATTTCCTAAAGCAAGAAAACAACATATCCATTGAAAAATACACAGAACTTCTCATGAAAAAGACTCCAGAACATAAACTCCAGTCAAATTCCAGAATTCTCAAATAAAAAGCAGCAAAAAGCAATTTCAATTCAAAGGAAACAGTTTCAACATTGATGGATCAGATGTCATGGAATACTTTATATCAGAGGGCAAAAGACCTTGGATTACAACCAAGAATTTACTATCCTGAAAATTCAGCATAGGATGTTCAGAGAAAAAAAAATGAATATTCAATGAAATAGAGGATTTCCAAAATTTCCTGATTAAAATAAATCAGAACTGAACAGAGAATTCAATCACCAAATACATGATATAGAGATGCTTTAAAAAGGTAAATGAAAAGGGGAAGGAAAGCAAAACAAAACAAACAAGTGTTGTTCAAGACCATGCAATTGTATACAATTAAAAACCAGAATCCTCTAATGTGTTGTTCACAAGAAACACATTTAAAACAGTGAGATACACACAGGGTAATGGTAAAAGAAGGGAGGAATATGTATATTAGCTTCAGCTGAAGAAAAAAATTTAGGGATAGCAAAACTGATCTCAGATTAAGCAAAAGCAAAATTGGATCTCATGAAAAGGGATAAGGAAGGAAAACACTCCTTTTTAAAAGGTACCATAGGTGATCAAGCTATATCATTATTAAACATAAATGCATCTAGAAGCATAGCATCCAAATTCCTACAGGAAAAGCTGAGTGAATTATAAAGAGAAATAGACAGCAAAATTTAATAATGGGGGAACTCAACATCCCTCTCTCAGTACTAGATAAATCTAAGCACAAAACAAACAAGAAGAAAATTACAAAAAGGAATGAAATGTTAGAAATCTTACAAATGATAGACCTTTGGAGAAAACTGAATGGGAATAGTAAAGAATTTATCTTTTTATTTGCAATAGCCCTTTTACCAAACTAAACATATACTAAGGCTTATGAACCTTATAATCAAATGCAAAAAGACAGAAATAATAAATGCATACTTCTCAGACCATAGTGAAATAAAAATTGCATAAATAAATGGTCATGAAAAGATAAACCAAAAACTAATCGGAAGTTAAATAATTTAATTTTAAAGAATGATTGGCTCAAACAGCAAATCATAGAAAAAATAATTACATCCAAGAAAATTATAACAATGAGACATCATACCAAAATTTATAGGATATAGCCAAGACATATTTGAAGGTAAATTGTACATCTCTAAATGTTTATATGAATAAAAGAGAGAAAAAGGAGATAAATGAATTGGGTATACAGCTAAACTACAAAAAGAACAAATTAGTAATCTCCAATTAAATACCAAATTAGAAATTCTGAAAAGGAAGTAATTAATAAAATTGAAATCAACAAATCCATCGAACTAATAAATAAAACTGAGTTAGTTTTATGAAAAAAAGAATAAAAATAGATAAACCTTTTGTTAATCTGATTAAAAGAAAGAAGACTACAAAATTACCAGTATCAAAATGAAAATGGTGAATTAACCACTGATGTAGGGGAAATTTAATTTGAAGTTATTTAACTGAACTTTATGCCAATAAATTTGATAACCTCAGTGGAATGGATGATTTTTTACAAAAATACAAACAACACAAATTAACAGAAGAGTATAAATAATATTAACCCTATTTCAGAAAAGAAATTACAGAAAGCATTAATAAATTCTGTAAGAAAAAAAATCCAGCTACAGATAACTTTACAAGTGCATTCTACCAAACAATTAATTCCTATTCTATTTAATCAATAATGATTTGGAGCATTTTTTGATATATTATATGTAGCTTAATTTTCTTCATCTGAAACTATCTATTCATATCCTTTAACCATTCCTCACAATTGGGAGATGACTTGCAACCTTATAAATTTGATACAATTCTCTACATATTTTCTACATAAACTACTTAAGAAAATAGGAGAACAAAGAGCTCTGCCAAATTCCTTGTATGTATGGCACCATTATGGTGCTGATACCTAAAGCAGGAAGGATCAAAACAAAGAAAATTATAGATTAATCTTCCTAATAAACATTGATACAAACAACTTGAAAAAAATTGTAGCAAAGATTTAGCAAAGAGATTACAGCAAGTTATTACTAGAATAATACATTATAATCAGAAAGGATTTCTACCAGGTAGGCAAGTGGTTCAATATTAGGAAAACACTCAACATAATTAAACATATCAGTAGCAAAACCAACAGAGATCTTAAAATTATCTCACTAGATGCTGAAAAAAACCTTGATAAAATATATTTCTATTAAAAACACTAGAAAGGGGGACAGCTAGGTAGTGGAGTAGATAAGAGCACCAACCCTGAAGTCAGGAGGACCTGAGTTGAAACCTGACCTCAGAAACTTAATAATTACCAAGTTATATGACCTTGGGCAAGTCACTTAACCCCATTGCCTTGCAAAAGGCAAACAAAAAAAATTATAAAGTAGAAGAATAAATGCAGTTTTCCTTAAAATAATAAGTAGTATACATCTAAAACTATCAACAAAAAATTTTATGTAATGGGAATAAACTAGGAGCATTTCCAATAAGATCAGTGGCAAAACAAGGATGCCCATGATCACCATTACTACTCAATAGAGTATTAGAAATGTTAGCTTTAGCAATAAGAAAAGAAAAAGAAATTGAAATGATCTGAATTGGCAATGAGGAAGGAAAGCTTTCATTCTTTGCAAATGGTATGCTGGCATACTTAGAGAAGCTAAGAAAATCAACTAAAAATTCCTTGAAACAATTAAAAAATTTAGCAAAGTAGTAAGATATAAAATAAATCCACATAAATCATCAGCATATCTATATTTGAAAAACAAGTCCAAGTGAAAGAGATAGAAAGAGAAATCCCAGTTAAAGAAAATGTAGACAGCATTAAATACTTGGTAATCTACTTTTCATGGCAAACACAGAAACTGTATGTCCACAATTATAAAGCATTTCTCACCCATATAAATTCAGACCTAACAATTGAAAAATGTCAATTGTTCATGGTTATGTGGAGCTAAAACAAGAAAATGGCAATTCTATCCAAATTAAATTACTTATTCTGTGCCATGACAATCAAACTACAAAATTATTATCTTAGCATGGTAGAAAAAAATAGCAATAAAATTCATCTGAATAACAAAATTTCAAAAATATCAAGGGAACAGATGGAAAAAAATAAAGGAAGGTAGACTAACTAACAGATTTAAAACTATGCTATAAAGTGTCACTTATCAAAAGTGCCTGGTACGACAAGTCATTTAACCCCAATTGCCTAACTCCCCCCAAAAAACAAAAAAAACTGCTTGGTACTATTTAAGAAATAGAGTAATTGATCAATAGATTAAGATAGCTTCAAAAGAGTAGTAAATGACTACAGTAATCTACAGTTTGACGAACCTGAAGACATTAGCTTCTGGAATAAGAACTCAATTATTTGATGAAAATTGTTGGGAAAACTGGAAAACAGTATGGTAAAAACTTGACATAGACCTACATCTCACACCCTCTACCAAAATAAGGTCAAAATGGGTAAAGGATTTACATAAAAAGTGCAACAGCATAATAAATTAAGATAGCAAGAAATACTCTGTCAGATATATATGGAAAGTGGAGAAATCCATGACTCAGTAAAAAGAGAGTACATTATAAATTACAAAATGAATAATTTTCACCATATTAAATTAAAAATGTTTTTCACTCCTAAAATCAATGTTGTCAAAATTAGAAAGAAAACAGAAAGCTGGGAAGCACTTTTCACAGCTAGGTGTTCTGATAATGGTCACATTTCTAAAATATTTAGAGAATTTCACCAAATTTATAAGGTTACAAGTCATTCCCCAGTTGATAAATGGTCAAAGGATTAAGAAAAAAAGTTTTTGAATGAAGAAATTTAAGCTATATATAATCATATCAAAAAGTTCCAAATCATTATTGGTAAGAAAAATACAAATTAAAACAACAATAAGGTATCATCACACATCTATAAGATTAGCCAAGATGAGAAAAAGGGGAAATGATCACTGTTGGAGAGTTTGTGGGAAGATTGGGATATTAATGCAATGTTGCTGGAATTGTGAACTAATCCAACCATTCTTTAGAGTGATATGGAATTATGCCTCAGGAGCAATAAAGCTAATCATATCCTTTGTTACAGCAATTCCAATACTAAACCTATATGCAGAAGAAATCATAAAAAATCTGAAAAGTCCCATAGGTTCCAAAATATTCATAACAGTTCTTTTTTGTAGTGGTAATGAACTGCAAGTTGAGGTGATATGTATCAAATGGGGGAATGGTTCAACATTATGAAATATTATTGTTCTGTAAGAACTCATAGACTCTAGAGAAGCATGGAATGAATGATAGCATGAGATATTGAGTGAAGGGAGAGAACAGACATAAAGAATGTCAAGTCAAGGCAAAGCAAGGCAGGGCAGGGAAAGGCAACTCAAGGAAGGGATGGGCAGCGAAGGGAAGGGAAGGGAAGGGAAGGAAAAGGGGAAAAGGAAACAGGAAAGGAAAGGAAAGGAAAGGAAAGGAAAGGAAAGGAAAGGAAAGGAAAGGAAAGGAAAGGAAAGGAAAGGAAAGGAAAGAAAAGGAAAGGAAAAGGAAAGGAAAAGGAAAGGAAAAGGAAAGGACAAGGAAAGGACAAGGAAAGGACAAGGAAAAGGACAAGGAAAAGGAAAAGGGAAAGGAAAGGAAGGGAAAGGAAAGGAAGGGAAGGGAAAGGAAGGGAAAGGAAAGGAAAGGAAAGGAAAGGAAAGGAAAGGAAAGGAAAGGAAAGGAAAGGAAAGGAAAGGAAAGGAAAGGAAAGGAAAGGAAAGGAAAGGAAAGGAAAGGAAAGGAAAGGAAAGGAAAGGAAAGGAAAGGAAAGGAAAGGAAAGGAAAGGAAAGGAAAGGAAAGGAAAGGAAAGGAAAGGAAAGGAAAGGAAAGGAAAGGAAAAGGAAAAGATAATGGCTTGTTAATTTCTTTTCTGAGATAAGGATATTTAGACTTTTAATTTCTCTTCATGTAATCTGGGCAACTTATTTTTTTGTAAATATTTATCCATTTCACTTTGATTGTCAAATTTATTGGCATAGAATTGGGGAAAATAATTCATAATTATTATTTTAATTTCCTTTTCATTGGTGGGGAATTCACTTTTTTCATTAATGATACTAGCAATTTGATTTTATTCTTTCTTTTTTTTAATCAAATTGACCAGAGATTTATCAATTTTTTTGGTTTTTTTCATAAAACTAGCTCTTGGTTCTATTTATTAGTTCAATAGTTTTCTTGCTTTTAATTTTATTAAGTTCTCCTTTAATTTTTAGAATTCCTAATTTGATATTTAATTGGATGTGTTTAATTCATTCTTTCTCCTATTTTTTTAAGTTGCATATTTATTTCATTGATTTCTTCTTTCTCTAATTTATTCATGTCAGCATTTAAAAATATAATATATCCCCTGACAACTGCCTTGAATGTATCCCATAGCTTTTGGTATGTTGTATCATTATTGTCATTATCTAGGATGAAATAATTAATTCTTTCTATAATCTGTTCCTTGATCCACTCATTCTTTAAAATGAGGTTATGGGGTGGCTAGGTGGCACAGTGGATAAAGCACTGGTCCTGGAGTCAGGAGTACCTTGGTTCAAATCCGGTCTCAGACATTTAATAAGTACCTAGCTGTGTGGCCTTGGGCAAGCCACTTAACCACATTTGCCTTGCAAAAACCAAAAAATAAAATAAAATGAGGTTATTTAGTTTGCAATTAGTTCTGGTTCTATATCTCCCTAGACCAGTATTTCATATGATTTTTATTGTATTATAATCTGAGAAAGATGTATTCACTATTTCTGCCTTTCTGCAATTGGTCATTACGTTTTTATACCCTAGTACATGGTCAATTTTTGTGTAAGTGCCATGTACTGCAGAGAAAAATTTATCTTCCTTTCTAAACCCATTCAATTTCTTCCATAGGTCTATCATATCTATGTTTCCAGTTACTTCCTTAACTTCCTTCTTGTATACTTTATAATTTGATTTATTTAAATCTGAGAGTGGAGGTTGAGGTCTCCCACTGGTAGAGTTTTGTTGTCTTTGTCTTTCTCTAAGCTCTTTCAACTTCTCCTCTATGAATTGGAATGCTGTCCCATTGGCTGTATACATATTTATATTGAAATTACTTTATTGTCTTTGGTACCCTTTAGGAAGATATAATTTCCTTCCTTATCTCTTTTAATGGTATCTATTTTTTGCAGCTGCTTTGTCTGAGATAAGGATTACCACCCCTGCTTTTGTTCACTTCATCTGAAGCAAAATATACTTTGCTCCAACCTTTTACTTGTACTCTACATGTATCTCTCTTCTTCAAATGCGTTTCTTTAAGTAGCATATTGTTGGATTATAGTTTTTCTTCTGTTTGTATTTTTCCCTTTTTCCCTTTCCCCCCTTTATCCATATTCCTCAGTGTTTTGTTTGTGGATATTGTGTATACTACCTTCAGTGTGTTTGCCCTCTTAGATCAAACCCCCTTCCCTTTTTTCCCCTTTCCCTTTTCCTCTTCTTCCCTTCCTTTTATTAATTCCCCCTTTTCTCCCCCTCCCCACCCACTCCTCCTCTTTTCCCCTTTTAAGGCTTGAATGGTAAAAAAAAATTTCTTAACCTGATTAAGTGTGTCTAAGTTAACTTTAAGCCCAGTCTGATGAGATGAGGATTCAGGTGGTTCTCACCTCCTCCATTCTTCCCCTCAATTACAATCATTTTTTGTACCTCCTGATGTAATTCAATTTACCCCATTTAGTCTCCCTCCAACCTCCCTTCTCCTTACTGCTCCCCTTTTTAAGGAGGTATTGTTTTTTAAGTCCTTCTATCTGAGTCACAGAAAAATTAGTATTGTCCATCACTTCTGGCTATGTATATTCTCTCTACTAGAGTTACAATTCTCAAGAGTTATAAGAATCTTCCTCCCAGTTGGGTATATACTCAGTTTCATCTTATTGTATAACAGTTTTTTTTTACCTTTTCATGTGTCTCTTGAGTCTTTCATGTGTCTGTTTTATGGGCAAATTTTCTATTTAGCACTTGTCATTTCATTATGAAATCTTGAAAGTCTCCCATTTCATTGAATGGCCATCTTTTTCCCTGGAAGAGAAGGCTCAGCTTTGCCAGGTAGTGGATTCTTGACAAGTCCTGCATAATCCTTACTTTGGCTCCTTGGTTTTTAATTTTTTTCTTTCTGGCTACTTTTATTTTTTTCTTTTATCTGATAGTTTTGGAATTTGGACACAACATTGCTTGGTGTTTTCATTTTAGGATCTATTTTCAGAGGGGACTGATGTATTCTTTCAATAACTATTTTGCATTCTGCTTCCAAGATATCAGGGCAATTTTCCATCACTAATTCCTGTAATATTAAGTCCAGGCTTTTTTCTCTTCAATGTTTTCTGGAAGGCCTATAATTCTCAAATTCTCCCTTCTTGAATGATCTTGACGCCAGTGCTTTTGCTGATGAGGTTTTTTATATTTTTTTTGTATTTTCGATTTTTTCCATCTTTTGGTTTTCTTTTAACACAATCTTGTTGTCTCATGAAGTCATCAGTTTCCACCAATTCCATTATTTTTAGAGAAGAAGATATTTCTTCATTTATCTTTTGTAGCTAATTTTACAGTTGGTCCATTCTATTTTTGAAGGACTTTTCTATTTGTAGAAATGTAGTTTTGAAAGTATCATTTCTTTTTTGCATTTGTCCAGTTGAGGGTTTGAGAGAATCATTTTCTTTTTGTGTTTGCCCAGTTGAAGATTTGAGAGAGTTATTTTCATTTTGTGTTTTTCCAATTGTACTTTCCAAGGACTTGTTTTCTTGTAGCATACTGTAAATTTTCTCTTGAGTATCTTTTCCAAGTTTTTTTCCAATTATTTTTTTTAAACTCCTTCCTCATTTCTTCAAGGAATTCTTTCTGGACTAGAGACCAATTCATATTCTCCTCAGAAGTGCTAGATCTCTCTGGGTTAGAATCTGCCACTTCTATGTATTTTTCCATGCGCCCCCCTTTTCTCTGACCTTTTTTCATTTTGAGGTTTGCTTTTGAAGATCCTAGAGTCTTTGTTCACTTGGCTTAGTAATTCCAGGGGCCAGCCAGGAGGTGGTGGTGGTTGCTTTCTCTAGAGTGAGGTCCTCAGCAGCAGGGTCTCAGTTGACCTTGAACACTGGGCTGAGCCTGAAGTCTCTATGACTGAAGCTGGCCCTCTGGCTTCACCCCCAGCTGCCATCTGGGCACTGATCCTCTGATCAGCTCTTCTGGCTCACCCACAGTCCCCTGAGACAGACCTTCTTGGTAGGTTTTTTTCTCTTCTGGCTTCTCGTTCTGGGTTTTGTTGATGGAATTTCTGTTAAGAGGTTTCTCTCCTGTTATTTTTGAGGGGAAAGAGAGAGCACCAAACACAGTGCCTGTCATCTCTCTGCCATCTTGGCCAGAAGTCAGTTGATTTTGGTTTTTGAAGAGTTCTATTCTTTTTCCAGTTGATTATTTTCACTTTTAAAGGAGATGATATTTTTGGTCAATTTTTCATAATTTTCCTGCATGACTCATTTCATTTTTTTTAAAAAAAATATTTATTTAAGGAATGGAACCTGCTGTTATCATTTAAGACTGGTAATTATTAAGTGTCTGAGGCTGGATTTGTAGTCAGGTCCTCCTGAATCCAGGGCTGGTGCTTTGTCCACTGCACCACCTAACTGCCCCTCAGGACTCATTTCTTTTTACCATATTTCTTCTTTCTCTCTTCTTTGGTTTTTAAATTTTAAGTAAAGAATCTAAGCCTGAGACAGGTCAAATGACTTTCCAAAATTCACACATGTAGTATGTATCCCAGATTAAATTTGAAATCAGTTTTTCCTTATTAAAAGTAAAGGATTCTTACTGGGTGCCAACTTACTGAATGGCAGGGAACCAATGAGGAGGGTTCTGAACAAGCAGAATATTAATTGGAGACAATGGAAAAGTGTTCAGATAGGAATTAGCCTGAGGTTAAACATAGTAGCAAGATTATCCCACAAAAGGTTAAACCAAACCCAAATTGTCTCTGTCCAAATTCTGTATTAAGCCTGATAAAGTTTGACAGAGACTTAATGGGATTCAAAGTATTGGTGCAGATAAAGTTCTGTTAGAAAGCAATCTTTATTTTGACTTATATGAGGCAATTGTGTTTCAAAACACAGATAAAGAACTGGAAATTGAAGGGATACCCATCATTTGGGATATGGTAAAACAAATTAGGGTACATGATTTTTTTTTTAGATTTTTGCAAGGCAAATATGGTTAAGTGGCTTGCCCAAGGCCACATAGCTAGGTAATTATTAAGTGTCTGAGGCTAGATTTGAACTCAGGTACTCCTGACTCCAGGGCTGGTGCTCTATCCACTGTGGCACCCAGCCACCCATACAGTAGAACATGAATATTAAGGAATACTGTTGTTCAATAAGAAACCATACCTGGTTGAACTCTAGCAAAGCATGGAATGAATTAAAGTATCTGATGCTCAACAACAGGAGCAGAACCAAGAGAACTGTACACACATTAACAACAACATTTTGAGATGATTAACCCTGATGGATGCAGCTGCTCTTAGCAGTTCAAAGAACTAGGTCAGCTCTATTAGGTCAGTTATGGACAATGCTATCCCTAGATAGAGGAAGAAAAACAAGAGAAAACAAAACAAAATACTTCAGAATCTGAGGAACATTGCATTCACTTTTTAAATAAGAAACACTTATGTATTTTTTCCTTAATCCTAATTCCTCATACTGAAAATGGTTAACCTGTAAATATGCTTACACAAATGTGTAAATAAATTATTAACTTGACTATTTGCCCCTGAGGGGATGGGGGAGAATGGATGGTGGAAGGAAGTTTTGTAACTTAGAAATATACATAGGCATATGGATGAGTGTTAAAAAAAACTTTCATAGCATATATTTGGAAAAGTAAACAGCACAAAAATTTTAAAAAAGCAAAGTTACACTTATTTAAAACATGAATAAGTGAAATTCTGCATGTATAAAAGGCATCTTCTTTATTTGTTTGTAGTTTTGGATATTACTAATGATCCTTTGTTCCAGGTTACCAACTCCTGCCTTAAATACTATGATATTAGCCATTCTTGATTCTCCTTTTTTTTTCCTTTAACTTTCCTCGGCCAAAATCATTTTTCCTGAATACCTCTAAGAATGTTTCTCTCATCTTTTGACTCTCTTTGCTTAAATGATAACATCAGATTCATGAATTAACAATTATATTATCTTTGTGCAGATGAATCTTAAATCTCTATATCTTCTTCCAATTCCATCCTATGTAGCAATCCTATATCACTAGTTGTCTGCTTTGCATCTTCATTTGGATATACATAGATATCACAAACTCATGATAGTCAGAAGAGAACCAAGTCTTTGGAAAAGGACTACATTTAGCTTCAAAAGACATTTCTGCAAATCTTAATTATGCAGTTTTCTACAAGCAAATCTTTGGGTAAGTCACTCAACTTTTCTGGGCTTCAATTTTCTCATACAGAAAATAAAAGACTCCTTTTTTGTGAATTGATAATCCTATGAACTTATTATATTTACCCCAAATTCATTTTTCTATATATTTCACTTTTTTCTAATGAGGGCACAATTGTTATTCCAATCTTCAGGGTTCACAAACTCTGAGTTATACTTAGTCCTTTTCTGTCTGTCTTTCTCCTTCAGATCTAATAAGATGCCACACTTTGTCCATCTACCTTCATAACATCTTTTGCATCTGTTATCTACTCTCTACTCACTACTCACTATCTATTCTCTACTCAGTTGTTCATGCTGTCTATCTTCATCTGAATTACTATAATAATGTACTAATAAGCAGCAAGTAATTATAAATGTAAGTGAGAAAATGCTTATAATTACTTGCTGCTTATTAGTATATTATCTTAGTAATTCAATAGATACAATAGAAAAAAGGAAGTTTATAGAAAAATGCACCTGATTTAAATCAAATTCATATCTTCATTTAATTCCTAAACTTAATGAGAACTATTAGGATCATAGACATATATCCGTTTGTAAGTCATTGAACTTACAAAGATCAGTTCTTTTTCTGTAATAAATTTTTTGATCAAATAGTATAGAGTGTTTTGGAAACATTAAATAGCAATAAATATGCTGTTACTGCTGCTGCTACTACTACTACTCTATGCTACCACCACCACTTCCACTACTAACCACAGTCTCACAAGTCAGTCACATGGTCAGCAGAAACTGTATTAGGACAGTCTTGAAATTTCCCTGAAAGCTTTTGCTATTAATTGTGAGACTTTGGAGACACTGACATGGGACTTTTCAGCATGATGAGCTCACATCAAAGGAGGTGCCGTGCTTTTTGAACAGAGCAGAATTGAAATAACTCAAGAGAAATGTGAGATGCACAAATTTGAAGATAATTGTCATTTGGTATTCATATATATCATTTTCTGTACAGTGATATATATATATATATATGTATATACCTATATATGTATATACATATATATATGTATATATATATATATATATATACATATATATATGTATATACACACTTGACCCCAGCATCATGATGTTATTTTGATCCTTTTGATTATGAGACACAGCAATGCAGATCAAGTACATTGAAATAATGTCTGGGTTCTGAAAGGTATTTGAAACTTACATTAAGGAGAGTTCTAACTTCCAGACTGAAGATTCTAATCTTGTAGCCTATAATGGCTATGAATTCACTAATTTTTTTTGGAGGAGGGATGGTGACATAATCAGATCTGATTTGTTTTAATTAATATTCATTTAGCAATTATGTGGCAGATGAAATAGAGAACATTCCATTTTACCCAGACAACTGCTAGGTAGGCATATATCCCAAGTTCAAAAAAATATAAAAAAGATTCAATGTACATTAAATTTGTTATACCACTCCTTTCTGTAGTTCCAAAGAATTGGAAACACAAAACAGAAGTCCATTGGTTTGGGATTATTCAACTAAATAGTGTACATGAATATAACAGAAAGAATATTGTGTCACAAGAAACAATATTGAAACAGAAAAAAAGATATACAATATTATGCTACAGCAATAAAAATGAAGAATCAAGCAACCAGAAAATAAATATTTATTAAATAGGAAAATAAGATGTTAAATAGTTCAAATAAAAAGAAACAAAAAAACGAGTGAACACAATTCATTTATAATTATCACTTATAGTTCCAAACAAGAGAATTCAACATGTGCCATTTCCTTTCTTTGCAGTAGTGTGCTATGAGTATAATTGTTATATAATACAGTTTATTTTGTTAGATTTGTTGGATATATTATTTATATAATGTTACATGGTTCAGTAAATTAATCAACTCACTACAACCTATTTTAAGTGTAAAGCTTAGCAATCCATCAATCGTAGACCTTAGTCTAAATGTGAAAATCTCTTCAAATTACAGTGATGGGGCAAAATAAAATGTTTGAACAGGCTGAGAAAATTTCCCATGAGCTAGGGATTTTCTACAACTTATCAAATTAATTGAATTATGGCTAAGATGTTTCTTGTAGGAGTTTACCATTTAGGAGTAAGGTTTTAAAACATGTTTCCACTTCCTGTACCCCTATTCTAAAGAAATAGATTCTTCATCTCTAGGATCAATTGGAAGTAGAAGGGAAGTAAAAATGAAGTTCTCAAAAAATAGAAAACATTATGATCTTTGGTTTGAGGGAGGCTATGACTAAGATAGAAATATAGTTCTTTCCTGCTATTTGGGTTGTTTCCAGTGTTGTCCTTTCTTGGAGGTTTGTTAAGATTAGAGCCCATAGGCGACTAGGTGGCACAATGAATAAAGCACTGGCCTTGAAGACAGGAGTACCTGAGCTCAAATCTGGCTTCAGACACTTAATAATAACCTGGGTGTGTGACCTTGGGCAAGTCACTTAGCCCCAATGCCTTGCAAAAACTAAAAAGCAAACAAACAAACAAACAAAGGATTATAACCCAGTAGTCTGCTTAGATAATAAGAAATCTCATTCCTTAAATTTCTTTTATTTTTTTGTTTATTCATTGATTGAATTTTTTCATCCATATGCACATTTTAAGTAACAAAATTTCCTTCAACCCTCCCTTCCCACATCTCCCCCATACATATCTTTGATAAATATATTTATAGATCATTTATTTTTGGTATGCAAAATTTGGATAAAGGAAAAGAGATACATAAGAGATAATATTTATAAAGCATTCATCAGATTCTGAAGGGTTTTTTTGCATTTGTTTTGTTTTGTTTTTCTTCCTCTGGATGGGGGATAAGATCTCCATAGTCCATAGCCAGTAAAATACAGTTGTCCTAGCTCTCTGAACTTCTGAGGGGAGCTGTTTCCTTCAATGTTGTTAATTGTACAATGTTGTTATTGATGTGTATTTTTTTCTCTTGGTTCTGCTCCCTTCATTTAGCATCAGATCTTTTAAGTCAATCCATGCTTCTCTAGAGTCCAACCATTCATGGTTTCTTATAGAACAATAATATTCCATATTATTCATATACTATAACTTGTTTAGCCAGTACATAATTGATAGGTAATTCCTTAAATTTCTGAACTGTGAACAATTAAGCTCAAAAGCTCCAACAATATAGACTAAATCAGAGATGTGGAAGTTCATTTTTAATAAAATATAACTACTCACTAAGTGAATGACTTCGTTGAAGGACTCTTCATGAGCTAAGTGATTTGTTGTTGGTGTAATATCCAGAGGAAAATGGCTACCGCTTTCAGAGATTATTTTGAAAATCTCAGAAAAGTGTTTGTCCTCTCCATCTGATTGGACAAGTTCATTAAGTCAATGTCTACTAACTGTGGTCATCATTTGTATAGAGTGTCTGCTATGAAACCTGGAGGGTGGCACCATACCATTCATATTCTGAAAGTGCAGGGGAATAATAAGCTTTAGGTAATATAACCCTATCAAAAATCTGAGGAATCTGGTTATACTTACCAAACATCTCCAACTTTTTTTTTCCCACAGCATATCAGTAAACTATCAATGAGAAAAGAAAGGAAAAACAGTAACTATTCTGTGAAGATTACCAAGTCTTTCGTTTGTAAATTGCTACTAAGAATGACCTATACAAGTTCCAACATATGTTAAATAATTTATAGGAAAAATAAATTAGATTGAAATTACACTAGCTGAGGAGAAAGAGAAATATGCATGGTACAAGTCAAATGTGCAGATTATGAGGCAGAGTGTTGTGTCAAACTGTAATGATATGTATGATTTCTTGAGGAAGAGAGCACAACAGCACTTAAAAAGGCTACATAAAAGAACTACATAAAATTAAAGAAGATTGAGTTAAAATAATTCCAACAATTTCAAAATCTACAAAAGATAGCCAAAAAAGTAGGATTGGATTTTAAGTTAGATTTGAAAGAAGTCTTAGATGTGAAAGACATGTTGAATAAGAGATGACTGCAGGTTCAAAATCCACAAGATGATTTCCAGGTGTTGCATCACTGGATTGAATGAAATGATGATGACCTGATCCTGAAACAGTCAATCCCTATCTCACTGTGTCTTCCTGATTTGAAGAGTCTGAAACACCTTTGTGTCCTCCAGGATGTATATAACCAGCCAAAGAGATCTAAATATTCTGCCATTGTGTTGACTGCTCAAGAGTTTCAACTCAGATATATACTACTGTAAAGTATAGGTGGCAGGCTTGACTCAATTCCTATTCCCCCCAGTGTGGAGATCTCTAAGGACTCCATTAACAAGAAGCTAAACATTCATTGTTACCTAGAGAAATAATTGCCCTGAAAACCTTCAAAGTTGAAAATAAATATTGCTTAAAAATCTCACACAATGAGGGTAACTTTCACATAGAGAAATCTATAGAAAAGATTGGCATTTTCCTTGATTGTGAAAGAGGATATATATATATATATATATATATATATATATATATATATATATACATGTATATATACATATATATATGTATATATATATATATATATAATTTTACAAAACTACAAATAGGTTGCTTATCTATATTACATCAATTATTGTCATCAAGGGACATCTTTGGTCTTCTCTCTTTGCTTTCAAGATTAAGATACAAATCTCAATCTCTTGTTATTTTCCCATGTTGTACTCATTTCTTAGCAAGTTCATTTTCCTAAAACTTGAGGCCTATGACTAACAAAGTGTAGAGAATGATAATAATTATGTAAGATAATTATTCAGTTTCAAATGAATGAAAGTAAGAGATAAAATGGTATTTTTCCCATGAATTGGAGACTATGTTGAACTCATCCATGAGGAACTTGAGATTTAACTGTCAAAGTCGGTCTTATTCAAACTCTGCTACCAAGACCTATTGCTTCGATGTCATATAGAACTGGCAACCAACTTCACTACGTCAAACCAGACCCTCACTCGCCAAGGGACCACTTATTTCTATAGATTTCAAGGAAACTTGGTTTCTCAGGTATGGACAAGATCTACAGTCTGTGTGCTAAGTTCCATTTGATAATCTTATCAGGAAATAAGCCTTTATGTAATAGTTTTATTAGTATTGGAGTTTTCTTTAATCAGTTTATTCTTTATTTGGAACATTTCTAGTATCTGGAAACTTTTTAATATGTTGATATATTTTAATATATTTCTTTTTCTTATAATTCACTTCATTTTATTTTTTGCATTGAATATTCTGAGGAAGAACTTATAGGCTTCCTCAGGCTGATGGGGAGGGGGGTGATCCAATGCATAAAAAGGTATAGAAGTCTTGCTGTGGAGAATATCATGAATCAGTGACTAGGCCTGACTCCACCAGTGGAATTGGTTGACTCTAACTGTTGGTGGAATCAGGATGCCTGGACATGGTACTGCATGCAAGGAAATCAGGGTTATGTGACTTACCTAAGATCACACAGCTAGTAAGTTTCAAGTATTTGAGACTGGATTCAAACTCCCACTCTACTGACTCCAAGATCAGTCCTCTATCTACTGCATCACCTAACTGCCCCTTATTTCCATGTTGTGAAAGAAAAATTAGAACTAAAGGAGAGGGCAGCTAGGTGGTGCAGTGAATAGAGCAACAGCCTTGGAGTGAGGAGTACCTGGATTCAAATACGACCTCAGACACTTAATAATTACCTAGCCGTGTGGCCTTGGGCAAGCCACTTGGCCCCAATTGCCATGCAAAAAAAAACAAAACAAAAAAAAAACAAAACAACCTAAAACAAAATAACTAAAGGGGGGGGGGGAATGAAGAAAAAAGCAAGTTTTAAAGGAAATTAGTATGCTTCAGTCTGAATTCAGATTCCATATTTTTTTCAAAAATGACATAACATTTATGAATTACTCTTCAATTATTAGAAAACCTGTTCCAAAAGTCTTATTTTTTTCTTAATAGCTTAAAACTGTACTAAGATTTTTTTGATATACCTTACATAAACACTAGTGCTATTGCTTTCTCATGTTTTTTCCTCTAGCTGTTATTGTTTAGAAAAAAAAAACTTTTATGTCATTTCTTTTATGTTCCTTGTAGTCCTTATGATCCAGACAAATTATTCTTTTTCCCTTTCTTGTTTGTTTGGTCTTCCTCTCTCCTTTCTTTTCTTGCGTCCTTCTTTTCATTTATTTTGTCTTTCTCCTAGTTACTTTCTAATTTACCACTTGAGCATCTTATGACTTATGGATTTTGATGTTTCATTCTATTTGCTCATATTTTCAGGTTATCTTCTGATTTAGGACTTTGTTTAAGCTCTATTCTCAACTCCTTCCTTAATTCTTGAATGGCATGCTGAGATCCTGATTTGTTTTGTTCTTTATTTTTTGTACTTCTGCTGATTTTATTTTATACTCCTCTTATGTTTTTGTTCATAGAATTGATAGGTTTAATGCTTATGTCAAAGATTAAGTTAATTCTTTCTGGTCAAGGAGCTGCTGTGGTCTTGAGTTCACTTACAATTCCCAAATCTAGGAAATTTCTAGGGTCAAGATACTATTGCTGACTTCTGGCATTTTTATCATTCTTTCCTAGCAGGATTCATATTTTGGTACCCATAGACTTTGGCAGTTTTTTTATGTAGGTTTGGGTTGGGTGAGGAACTACTGGTATTTCTCTTTGTTTTATCTTTATCAGGTTTGGTGCCTTATTAAGATCATTGTTCAAGCACAGATGGGAGAGGAGATTTCCCTCTTGACCAATCATGTTGCTATTTTTTCTGGACATCTCCAAAGTACTTCACATAAATCATCTCATTTGAGCTTCCTAACAACTTTGTAAAGTAGGTGCTCTACTTGACATTTTATAGATGAGGAAAATAGGGCTTAGAGAGGGTAAATGATTTTTCCATGATTATAAATCTAGTAACTGTTAGGGGAAGGATTTCATGTATGGTCTTCTCAATTCAAAGTCAGTATTCTATCCATTGAATGATGCTGCCTCTCTATTCAGCCTGAGGAGAGTCAGGCTGAAACATCTATTCTAGATGTAGATAACTGAAATGCAAAGAGTTGATAATGCCTTTTTCAATGCTTTAAGCTATACATTAGGGAACAGATTTTTGCTTTATCTGTACTTGTACCTTACATAGTCATTCACAAAATAAAGGTCTATTGACAATCCAGTCTCTAGGCTGTCAATCCATCACTTAAATTCATTTTTATAATTTTTTAAGTGAAAAAGTGGGAACAAAAGGAGATAGTTGTCTATTGAATGTTAGTGAAATATCTCAGGTTTCACCCCAGATTTCCCATTTAGAGTATCCCTGCACATCATTTTTGAAAAGGTAATTGGAAAATTATGCACTTAGGCTCAGTTAAACACTCATTCAGAGAAATGTTCAACCTGAAAAAAAATTAAACCTTGTCTCTGTGTTCCAACAATTTTGTGTGATTATCATGAAAACCTGTAATTTGAAAGCTGGAAGAAAGGTTAGGGCTCTGATGATATAGGCAAAGAGTATGGTACAGTAGCAAAGCATTGAATGGGATGCCCAAGGGTTTGGGTTATCCTGCTTATTTATTACCTGTATGACCTTGTTCAAAGTTACTTTAAGCATTTTATTACTGTTTTCCTCATTTATAAAATTGTTAGTTTAGATGGTCCCACCATCTTAGATCATTTCTAAACCTTTGAACTCTAAGTTCCCTTCTAACCATGAAATTCCATAACCCATCTTACAAGAGATGCAACTCCTTTATAAATCACAGGTTTCCTGAGTGCACTAAAATCTACACAATGATACTCCTATAATAAATGAGATAGGAAAATAGTTTATAAAGAGAGTGTAAGAAAATTCATTTCAATTTAGCTCATTTGCAGAATTTAAATTTTAGGTGGATTGTGACAGATCATTTAGTTCAATGGTTCCTACCAAACTTCTGTCTACACATTTCTGTACAAGAGGTATTAAAAGCTATGCTTGAGAAACTTGAATGAAAGCAATCTCAGCCCATTCCACTTTTGAGTATCTTTTAATTAGTACACGTTATCTATCTAAGGCAGTGGGGTTAAGTGACTTGCCCAAGGTCCCACAAATAGATAATTATCAAATGTGTGAAGCGGGATTTGAACTCAAGTCCTCTTGACTTCCAGGCCAGTGCTCTATCCACTGCATCACCTAGCTGCCCCAGGATAATTTTTTTTACCATAAGCTTAATCTGAAACTGAATTCTCCAAGCATTTTTTTTTGAGAAACTATTATATATTTTATCCCCATAGATATCCAAATGTATAACGTTGTTGAAACCTCCTCTCTGGAAGACAAGGATAGCACAAAATGATTATGCTAAGATTTGATATAGACAGAGTTTAGTCCTAAAGGTTGTGTTAGAGAGAGCAAGCTCCAAAGGCATCCAGAATAGGAACTGAGCAATGTGTGTCCATGAAGTTTGAGAAGGTTAATACAGGAAGGACCTTATGGATTAGCCACTGTAAAGAGATAGTGGGATAGGAACAGTTAGGTGGCTCAGTGGATAGAGCACTGGCACGGAGTCAAGAGATAGATGGGACAGAGCAGAATAGCTGTTAGAAGGGAACAAACTAACCACTTATCCATCTGATAGTATCTTAGTTATTTCTCAAACTTCTGTTGTTGGATTCATTTGATTTTACATGTCTAGTGAAAATGGAGAACCTCATTCCATTGTATTATCCATTCAGAAGGGTTTCAAGGGATAATTTTCTCCGTGAGAGCTAATATGGCATATTGACATACTGAGTTTTAATTCAGAGAACTTAGATTTTAATCCTAGCACTGTCATTTACTATGTATATGAACTCACACAAATCACTTAACTTCTTTGTGTTTTATTAATCGATACATAAAATGAGGGGGTTAAACTGAATGGCTTTTAAGGTCCCTTCCAATTTTAGTTCTATGAGTTGATTCATCCTAATTAAGTTAATTAGCTTGTAGTGTATGGAACTTGTTTTTAGAATTAGTAAGTATATGAATATATAAAGTTACAAAAATACCATTTTTATAAGGATAAATCACTAAAAATAATTTATTGAAACATGTCTATGACTCAACAGTGGATAAAGTAACACTGGTTATTGAGAATGTATGATTCCCCTCTTGTTTGATATTAATATTCATCACAGTTTTGTGTCTTTGTGTAATGCCTAATGATGCATGAAAGCTAGTTTTCTCTCACATCTTGTGGGTCATTATACCTGATATCGATCCTCAGAGACTAACTCATCTTTCTGAAAATTCATGTAGGAATGCATTTTCTCCATTTCTCCATTGTCCTTTTTGGGACAATTCTTGGTCAGGACACCATTTGATATCAATAAATACAATCAGATTTTACCAATACACATTCTTCAAGTGATCCAGTACTGATAATAATGCCTTGACCTGGTTAAATGAAAATGCATCTACCAACTAATTTTCAGAATCAAATATTTATTTTATCTGTGAATAAGAATGTATTTCACTGACCCCTGGGAAATACTTACCAATTTCGTACACATTTTTTTTGAGATAGCATATTAATGATAGTATGAAAGCTGGTAAAGTAGAGGCAAAGATGTACTGATAAGAATCTTTTTTAAAGGTACTTCTAATGAAGACAAAGAAGAAAAAATATTTTAGAAGATGGAGAAATGAATCTTGATTTGTGTAATAGGATGGAAGGGCAAAAGAATGTGATACAGAGAAGAAAAAGAAGCAATCTGCAAAATACAACATGAAGAATGAGATTCTTTATGTAGAGGGCAGAGGTGAAAGAAGCAGCTTTTTGTGCTCCAAGGAATGATGATGAGTATTGTGAGGTGCTTTCTGGAGAGAGGTTTTACAATATTAGTCAGAGGGGAAAAAAGACCAATAGTGGGGGTAAGATGTCAGAAGTTATATTTATTCAACTAGGTTGGGGACTGGACAGAATGCTAGACCTAGAGTAAAGAAAATATGAACTCAAATGTGACTTCAGACACTTATTAGCTAGGTGACTCTAAACAAGTCACTTTACCTCTGTTTGACTCAATTTCCTCATCTGTAAAATGATAAAAATAATATCTATCTCCCAGTGTATTGAACAAAGTACTTTATAAATGTTAGATTTATTATTGTTATAATTTTAATTATAATAATTATTATAGTATTATTATTATTAGTAGTAGTAGTGGTAGTAGTGATAGTAGTAGTGGTAGCAATGGTGGTAGTGGTTGTAGTGGTGGTAGTGTTATTAGTGGTAGTAGTAGTAGTAGTAGTAGTAGTAGTAGTAGTAGTAGTAGTAGTAGAGTTGACTGTTTTCAGAGGAAAGTCTCATAATGACTGTCAGATATCATGAATTTTCCTCACTTTGGGCGATGACTGGTACTACCAGAAGAAAATGAAAAAAAATATTGCTAGAAATTATCAAGTTATATTGAAGAAGTTAAAGACCTTAGGGACCTGTGAATAGGGGTGGGCACTCCATCAATGTACATGATTTAAGGAAGGGGCTATAACGAATTTAATTAATTGAAGCAGGGAAAGAAGAAGTGTGCTGCTGGTGTATCACAGATGTAAGCATATCTTAGTAGGTTTGGATAGATTAAATCCAGAGGTTTTGTCAATGAGGAAGTTGAGGATTAGATAAATTGAACATAAAGAATGGAGAAGAAAATTGTTACTCAAACAATGCTTTTAGGACTGATATATTTGGCTTATATAAATTTATAGATTAAAAATACTGGTAAAAGCAGAATGAAAGAAATTGTAAAGGAGGAGAGATATCTATGTAAAAATCAGAGCAGAAGGAGAGTTCAAAATTGGCTTTTGGGAAAAAAAGAAGTACAACAGCCCCTTCTATTTGACCTTTGTATGTGTATGAAAAACAAGAGTTTTTGAAGCAGGTACTAAGACCTAAAATGTTTCCAAGAAAAAATATGCAGATAATACTGACTTGTGAGAAATATTTAATAAAATAGGAGTGAGAGGACTAGAATTATAAGGTCATATATACTAAGCTGGAAAAGATTTTAGAAGTTATTTAGTCCAATTATTTAATTTTATTCCTCTAGAAATGACTGAGGCATTTATCAGTGATGTTATATTACAATTTTCATCAACAGCATCAGGATTTATACTCAGGTCCCATGACTAAATTTAGTTATCTTTCAATTAAATTACAAAAGAGAAGAAGTGTTACAGAAGAACTACAGACTTGGGGTGAGATAGAGTTGAGTTTATCAAGGGTGTTGTTGGGTAGGAATGATAGAGGAAAAGGAATGAAATGATTATATATATATATATATATATATATATATATATGTGTGTGTGTGTATATATACACATACACACACACACACACACACACACACACACACACACACACACACATATATACTTCATTGCCGGCACTGTGTGTAGACACACAAAATATTCTTTCATTTGACTTCATTTGATAATAGCACTTACTGCATCAACAACATCTTTTATGGTTGAACTTCCCATCAGATCCTGAATTTATCCCATGTAAGTTGTCCTAGCCCAGTTTATCAAGTCAGTTACCAAGTCAAATTATTCATATCTATAATAGTGAAAAGATAGCAAGGGTTTACGATGGTTGTGGGACCATGGGGATAGTATTGAAAGGACCAAATCAGGGGGGCACAAAAATGAACAGACTGCTGAGGTGCCTAAATATTAGGGTAAAAAAGCAGATCCTGCTGGTTAAGGAATCATGCCCTTAGGATGCTGGCATCAGAGGAAAAACCCTGAATTATTTAGGTTATTTCTGATTCTCATAAAAATAGAAAGAAGGATTTGGGAAATGATGTGTTTTTTAAGTTGATAGTTTCTGAGAAAGGAACTTGGATTTCTGGATTGATTCATAAAATGCTGAACAATGGACTTTTGGTAAGGGATGGAGTATATATAGCTGATATTTAGTTAATATTTACTAAGTACCTAACATTAGGCACATTCCTAAGCACAAGGATGCAAACAAAAAGAGTTTTTGACCTTAAGAAGCTCATGCTCTAATAGGGGAATAATAATAATAATAATAATAATAATAATAATAATAATAATAATAATAATATATGCTGAAAAGGAGGGAAAGGTAAAAGGAAACAGTACTATAATGTAGCCCAGGGGCAGGACCATAATGTTAAAGGGTCAAAATCAATCAGAGAAGCTAACTGGAAAAAAAAAAAAAACCTTGGTAGCAAAGTTCTGAGTATTCTATAATGGAAGACTCTTGAGTGAAGTTTATTGTCCTGCCACTCCAGCCCTGTTGTCACAAGATAGGGGCTTTTGACAGTGCTATGAAGGTGCTGATTAATATAGTTTACTAAATCTCCATGATGAAGGGATTTCAGATGATGAACTTATTCTGAAGGAAGCATGATTTTCCTGAGATCTAAACCAAGCAGAATCCACTGCAGATAGGGAAAATGAACAAACAACAGGAATAAACCTGACCATAGAAGGTTATTATGATTATAAAGAAAAATGAAAATATACACTTGGAAGAAGATAACAAATGCAAAGTTCTTATTTCCAATCCTAGAGAATGAACTGATGATGCCTGAATTACAGACTGAAACATACTTTTAAAGTTTTTTTTTTTTTCTTGAGGCTTTTTTAGGGGAAGGGGTGGTCTATGTTTTCTTTTACAACATAACTGATATGGATATCTTTTTGCTTGACTTACACAACTAAAACTTATATTGAATTGCTTCCCCTCTCAATGAATTGAGATAGAGAGAGAGGAAGGGAGAGAACTTGGAATTTAAAGGTATAAAAATGAATGTAAAATTACTTTACATAAAACTGGGGATAATAAAATAATATTTTTTTAAAAAATCAAAAATTATATATTTAAAGTTAGTCAGAGATACATTATTTAATTATTAATACTTTGAGCATATTTTGCTGCTGATCTTTTTCCTAAGTCAAATAATAATATTTTGTAATATATGAAAAGAAACCAGATTTTCTTATTGTTTTAAAAATCAGAAACAAAGAAATATATTTGTTCTTTCATTATAAAAAATGCCAGCCATTTTTAAATCAAATTAAGATGAATTTGTCAATTAATGGGGCATTCCAAAGAAAAGGGACACATCTGGCAGCTAAATAAGTGAACTTTAAAATTATTGCATATAAAGTCACTTATGGTTCTTTATTATATCCTGTTCTGATTGAAATGGAATATGATCTTGCATTATCAATGCATTTATCTGTATATTACAAACTTCATCAAGTGAACCTTGCTAGGAAGGTTTCAATTCTGTAGTTTTGGAAACAGATTTTGTCTCTTCTTTGAGGCCCAAATCTGCAAAGTACAGTAAGCCTAATTTCTATTAGACTGGCCACTTGGTGATGATTTTTTAGTAATAACTGCTGATGAAACAAAGTAAAATACAAAATGACTTTCAATTTCATTCATCTCTTTTCTGTGATGTCAGTGATAGTGACAGTGTTGTATTAAAGAGTGAAAAGAATAACAAAATTTGTAGACTCTCTAGAAATATTATATTAGCAATTCTCCAAATTGTTAATGCTTTCTCAGTTGTGCTGAACATTGAGGAGGAATGTTACTAGTTGAACTATATCAGATATATAGAGCTTCCTTAGAGATTATGTCATCCTTTTCTTTAATTTTTTCAGTAATTAATCAATCATGACTATCCTTTATGTACCAGCACTGGGGGACACTTGAAGGATGTTACTTCAAAGAAAGAAATAATCCCTGCTCTCAAAATTACACTGGGGAGAAGGCAAATGCATATAAATTTATGTATCATAAGTATAAATTTAATAAATTATATACACACATAAATAAGTTAAGTGCAAATCAGTTGGGAAGGGATGCTACAACTTGGGAAAATCTGGAAAATTTCATGCATAAGATATTGCTTGAGTTTCATTTTAAAGCAAGGAAGGGATTGAATCTATGAGCTAGAGTTAAGTAAGAATTAGATTCTTGGCATGAGAAAGCCTAATCCAAGGCACAATAGGAAAGGGAGTCTTGAATGAGGAATAAAGAGGTCAATATGGCTGGATCTCAGAGTGTTGGAAAAAGAGTAATAGCTAAAGAGGCTGAAAATATAGATATACCAAGTTGTGAAGGGCTTTAAAAATAAAACATAGGAATACAAATTTAATGCTAGTGGCAACAATAACTACTGGGAATTGAATAAGAAAGCATGGTCAGATCTTTGTTTAAGGAATATACTTTGGTAGCAATATTATGAATTCTTTGAAATGGGAGAGATTTGTTTCATGGAAAATAATTAGGAAACTGTTCAAGAATCAATGCTAAAGAAAGGAATTAAGGATGGAAACACATTTATTAGGCACTTGCTCTGTGATAGGCACTATATTAAATATTTTACAAATATGTTTTTTTATTTTATCCTTAGTACATGCCATTATTATCTATATTGTCCAGTTGAAGAAACAGGCAGACAGAAATTAAAGTCACTTTCCAAAGGTCACTGAGCTAGTAAGTGTTAAAGTTCAGATCTGAGAGCAGGCTTCCCTGCTTCAAGGCTTAGCATTTTATCAACTGTTCTACCTTAGGTGAGGAGGACATGAAGTAAAGTGGTAGTGTTGTGACTAAAAGGAAGAGTTCATTGAGAGAGATTTTGTGAAAGTAGAAATAGTATTATATGATTATTGGTTGAATCAGTGGGATGAAGTAGAACAAGATCAAGAATAATGCAGAGATTATAAACTAGAGAGATTAGAATTGTGCTTTCTACAAAAATAAAGGACTATTTTAAACTAGAGGAAGGTTAAGAGAGAAATGAGAATGGAAACACACATTTATTAGGTACCTTCTCTGTGTGTAAATTAATTGCTGTCTTAGACATCTTAGATAATAGGATAATTTAAATGTTGCTGGTCATTCAGTTTGAAATAGCAAAAATATAATCAGTAATCTGGGACTAAGCATGCAAGATAGAATGGTTCTGAATGTTTAAACATAAAAGTCCTCTCCACTGAAATGATAGTTAAACCCATGGAAACTGCTGAGGCTGCCAAGAGAGAATTAGAGTAGAGAGAGGATCCTGGAGAGAACATTGAGGAATAGCAGTGGTGAGAAGATATGATATAGATGAAGAGTCAGCAAAAGGAAATTTAAGAAGGAAAAAGTGGTCTGGTAAGTGCAAGGGAAACTAAGAGAGGACAGGATCATGAAAACTTGGAGAGGAGAGAATATTTCATATGAGAGAATAGTCAGCAACATTGAATAAAATAGATAGTTTGGAAAATAATAGGAGTGAGAAAAGATCATCAAAGTTGTTGATTAAAAGACCACTGGTAATTCTGGAAAGAACAGTTATGATTAAAGGATGGAGACAAAAGTCTTATTGCCAAGGATTGAGGAGCGAATGAGAGGAGAGGAAGTGAAAGCTGCAAATAGACAGTTTTTATTTTCAAAGAATTTGACTGTGAAATGAATAAGGATATCTTGAGTTGAGGAAAAGACTTAGTGAAGGCTTTTTAAAAAAGATAGATAGATAGATAGATAGATAGATAGATAGATAGATAGATAGATAGATAGATAAACAGAAAGAAAGAAGACTGAGGACATGGATATGAAATGGTATAAGTGAGGGTTAGACAGCTAGTCAGTGGAAGAAACAGACTTAATAAAGCAATCTGAGTCCAGAGATCTTCCCAATGTATACTGTAATTTAAAACAATCTGAGTATTCTAGCAATAAATTAGATGTAAGATATGAGAGGATATAAGATTAAAGAAAGTTAGAACTAAATGTACAAATGGCTCATGAATTTTTCTGAGAAAAACAAATATAGGACTTGGTTTAGTGTGTTTACAAAGTAATAGGAAACAAATTTTTCATATGACATTTGGACATCTAGTACTGCAATTCAGATGATGAACAATTGCAAAAAGAATGACACTTGATTTTATTATATGAAATTTCATATATCTTGCTTTTTAAATTTATGTATTAATTTTAATTGATGTTTTATTTATACAAATACATGTTAGAAAAGTTCTTCAACCTTCATCTATATGTATACATATATTTTTAACTCACATAATTTCCTTTCATCATACCTTCCCATTCCCCTCCCCTAAGCTGAAAACAGGTTAAGATTGTACATACATATTTCTAATAAATATGTTTGCAGATTAGTCATTTTCAGTATGAGAAATTATATTTTTATAAAATGTTAATCAAATTCTGGAGTATTTAATTTTTTTGTTTTGTTTTGGTTGTGTTGTATTTTCCTCCTCTCGATGGGGATAAATTGTCAACAGCCAGTCTAATATGGTTGTCCTAGCTCTCTAAACTGCTGAGACGAGATGCTTCCATCAAAGCTGATCATCTCACAATGTTGTTAATATGGACATTTTTTACTTGGTTCTGCTCCCTTTGCTCAGTATCATATCCTGTAACTAATTCAATGCTTCTCCAGAGTCTAACCATTTATGGCTTCTTTTCTTAACTTTATTTATTTATTTTCATCCATATGCACATATATTTTTAAGATACAAAATTTCCCTTCAACCCTCCCTTCCCATCCACTTCTCCTCTCCTCAGGTGTAAACACTGAGGGTAGCATTGTACATATATATTCTGATAAACATGTTTACAGATTAGTTATTTTCAGTATGAGAATCAGGATTAAGGGAAAGAGATACAAAAGAGATAATTTTTATAAAGTGTTCATCAGATTCTTAAGGGTTGTTATTATTGTTGTTGTTGTTGTTGTTGGTGGTGGTGGTGTTTGTGTGTATGTGTGTGTGTGTGTGTGTGTGTGTGTGTTATATGATTAAAGGATGAAGACAAAAGTCTTATTGCCAAGGATGAGGAGTGAGTGAGAGGAGTGGAAGTGAAAGCTGCAAATTCAGACAGTTTTTATTTTCAAAGAATTTGTGTATGTTTGTGTGTGTGTGTGTGTGTGTGTGTGTGTGTGTGTGTGTGTTTATTTTGTTTTGATTTTCTTCCTCTGGATGGGGATAATATAGTCTAATACAGTTGTACAGTTGATTTAGCTCTCTGAACTGCTGAGAGTCTATTTATGGTTTCTTATAGAACAATAATATCCCTTAGTATTCATGTTTTAATTTACATTTCTCTAATCAATGATGATTTGAAGCATTTTTTCATATGATTTTATAAAGCTTTAATTTCTTCATTTGAAAACTGGCTATTCAGTCAGATCTATGGAAAGGGAATATTGTGACCAAATAAGAATTAGAGCACAATATAAGCTAGAAAATAAATGATTTTGACTATATTAAATTAAAAAGTTTTGCAATAATAAAATCAATTTTGCTAAAATTAGAAGGAAAGCAGAAAGTTAGGAAACAGTCTTCACAACCAGTTTAGGAAAGGTCTCATTTCTAAAATATATGGAGAGTTGCATCAAATTACAAAATATATGTTATTCCCCAATTGATAAATGAACAGTTTTCAAATGAAGAAATTAAATTAATTATATATATATATATATATATATATATATATATATATATATGATCCTATGAAAAAATGCTTCAAATCATCATTGATTAGCTAAATACAAATTAAAACAACAATGAAGTATCATCTCTCATTTCTCAGACTGGCAAAGATGAGAGAAAAAGAAAAATGATCAATGTTGGAGAGGTTATAGGAGGATTGGGTCATTAATACCTTGCTGATAGAGTTGTGAATTGTTCCAACTATTCTGGTGAGCAATATGGAACTATGCTCAAAAAGCAATAAAACTGTTCATACTCTTTGACCCAGTAATTCCAATTCTAGGTCTACATCTAGAATAAATCATAAAAAATGAAAAATCCTACATGTTCCAAAATAGTAATAGCAGCTCTTTTTGTAGTGGCAATAAACTAGAAATAAAGGGGATGCCCATCAATGGGGGAAATGACTAATATGGTACATACTATTTTTCTAGAAGAAACCATAAATGGTCATACTCTAGAGAAGCATGGAATGATTTATGGGATCTGATGCTGAGAAAAGGGAGTAGAATCAAGAGAAAAATTTACACATCAACAACAAAATTGTGAGATGAACTTTGATGGAAGCAACTCTCCTCACCAGTCCTGTGAACTAGGACAACTGTATTAAACTGATTATGGACTATATTATCCCCATCAAGAGGAAGAAAAACAAAACAAAACACACATACACACAGGAATAAAAACAAACAAACTTTCAGAATCTGCTGAACACTTTATAAAAATTTTCTCTTATGTATCTCTTTCTCTTAAATCCTATTCCTCATACTGAAAATGACTAATATGTAGGCATGTCTATCCAAAATATGTAGGTACAATGTTAACCTGACAGTTCGCCACTGAGGGGAGGGAGTGGGAAGGGAGGGTGGAAGGAAATTTTGTAACTGGATGAAAAAAATGAATTGATTAAAGAAGAAAACTGTCTATTCATATCCTTTGACCATTTATCAACTGGGGAAATTACTTTAACAGTATAAACTTGATGCAATTATATATTTAGAAATGAGAAATCAGAACTCCTAATTTTGAAGATTGTTTCCCAGCTTTCAGCTTTCCTTCTAATTTTTGCAGCATTGATTTTATTAGTGCACAACATTTTTTTAACTTAGAAGTCAAGATCATTTATTTTGCAGTTTATCTATTTCTTATTTTGTCATAAATTTGTCACCTTTCCATAGATCTGATAGATAATTTCTTGGTCTATTAATTATCTGTGGTGTCACCCTTTATGGCTACATCCTGTATCCATGTTGTCCTTATTTTGATATAGGATGTGAGATGTGGGTCTATGCCTAGTTTTTGTCACACTATTTTCCAGTTTTCTCAATAATTTTTATTATCCCAGAAACTAATGTCATTGGGTTTTCAAACTGTTGATGGCATTTAAAACTGTTTTATTTTCATCAGTTCCCTTGCTATTCTTGACCTTTTGTTGCCCCAGAAGAATTTTGTTACTATTTTTCCTAGTTTAGTAAAATAGTTATTTGTTAGTTTGAATGGCATAGTACAAAATAAGTAATTTAAGTTGGGTAGAATGATCATTTTTATTGTATTAACTCAACCTAATCATGAGCAATTGACATTTTTTCCAATAATTTTGATCTGACTTTACTTGGGTGAGAAGTGCTTCATAATTGTGTTCATACATTTTCTGGATTTGTCTTGGGAGCTAGATTTCCAAGTATTTAATGTGTTCTATAGTTTCTTTAAATCAAATTTCTCTTTCTATCTCTTGCTCTTGGATTTTTGTTCATATATAGAAATCCTGATTATTTGTGTGGATTTGTTTTATATCATGGTGCTTAGCTAAATTTGTTAATTTTTTCAAGTATTTTAAGTGCTTTTCTTGGGATCTCTAAGTATGCCACCATATCATCTGCAAAGAGTGAAAGCTTTCCTTCCTGGTTGCCAAATCTTATTCCTTCAAATTCTTTTTCTCTCTTATTGTTATAGTTAGCCTTTTTAATAATATATTGAATAGCAATGGTGATAATGGGCATCCTTGTTTCACCCCTGATTTTATCCCCATTACATATAGTATTTGTTAATGTTTTAGATAAATGCTATTTATTATTTTAAGGAAAACTCCATTTATTCCCAAACTTTCTAGTGTTTTTAATAGGAATGTATGTTGTATTTGTTTTTCAGCATCTATTCAGATTATCAAATGATTTCTGTTGGTTCTGCTATTGATATATTGAATTATGCTAAATGTTTTTCTAACATTGAACCATCCCTGCTTTCTTTGTGTAAATCCTACTGGATTATGGTTTATTATCCTAGTAATAACTTGCTATAGTTTCAGTGCTAAAATTTTAAGATATTTTTAAAGATTTTCACAACTCTTGTATCATTCTTTTGATTTATTGAAATCAGTTCTTGTCTAATATATGATGGTAGACTATGTCCAAATTCCTTCTCCTCCTCTAGCACATACTCAAAGGAGAAATGATCCCCTCTTGATTGAATATGATAATTCACTGCCGCAATTATTGATTGGAATTATTGACCCAGTTATTGGCTGGAATGCATTCACCCTATCTACTTTTCAAAATTCTTACTTTTGAATTAATTGTAGATGATCTATCCTTTGAAAAGCTTTCCATGGTTTTAGCTTTAAAACTGTAGAATTGATGTTTTTTTTAATCCATGTCCTGACTTTTTATAACCTCTTTGTTCCTCCTAGTTGTTGATTATACTTATCTTCGACCCATAATCCCAGGCTCCATTTATGGGGACTCCTCCTCATGTACCATTTCTCACTGCCTCAAATATTCTTACTTCCTGTATTGATCACTAACTCAACTTCTTCTCAAGCTCAGGTAATCCAGTCTGTTCCCATCTTAATGACCAAAGTCTAAATAGTGAATTGGTATTATATCTTAAGGTCACATCTTCATGATGCAAAAAACATCTGGTAAATTAGTTCTTTCATTCATATACTTTTGTTGAATCATGTTTGGTGTAATGGAAATAAATAATTTTCCACATAATGTATCTTCTCTACCCTTCTACCCCTCACAAACCAAATAATATGCTCATTTTGAATTCTGTGCTTTTGTTCATGCTGTTTGTCTAACTGATGTACCCTTCCCCATCCTTAGCACCTAGGTAATACTTTCCCTACTCAGTCTTTAAAAAAGACTTTCACAGATGTTCAAGCTATCAATATTTTTCATTTTTCAGCAATATTATAATATTTATAGTTTATATTGCAAATTTGCCCTTTACTCTCCACTGGCCAGTATCATTTGTTAATGTCTCAAGTGTTTAGCTTATCTCCTTACTAGATTCTTAACTTTTTGAGGGCATATATCTTATTATACTTCTCTGGAATTCTCAATAGCATTTGAGGTAAAGGAGCAATGAATATAACTCCTTGATTATTGGATTTATTGTTTAATTGAATTTTAAATCTCCTTAAGAAAAGTCTTCAAATTTCTCTAAAATTCTGATTTAAAAATGTTTGTGGTCACATGAACAAAGTATATTTCAAGTTATCCAGAACAGCATAATTTTATTATTCTATGTACCATGCTTTACTATCATCTAATAGAATTTTGAGTGGAAATGGTTTAAAACAGAGTTTCTTAATGTATTATATGATAATATTTAAGTGTTCATAATTTATTTTCAATATAATTGATCTATTTTTATAATATTATATATATATATATATATTTCAAAATGTCTTTGAAAACAATATTCTCAGAGGGGGTTCATAGTATGCATTAGTATAGTTCACTACAACAGCCATGACATAAAAATCCCTTTCTTAACATGATTGTACATATATAACTTATATCAGATTACCTGATATTTTAAGGAGATTGAAGAGGAGGGAAGGAAAAATATGGAGCTCAAAATCATGCAAAAATTGAACATTGAAAACCATCTTTTACATGAAATTGGAAAAAATAGAAAGTTTAGTATGCAAAAAAGAGCTTCTTCATTCAATATAAGTTACATGATCCTTTCTGCCCCTTATCTTTCTTTGTAGCTTGTAGCAGGACGCAAATTTAGGGGTAACTATCCACAAAGAGGAAGCTATGTGTGGGTTATGAACAAGTATGCTGAGTAATAAAGAGGAAATGTGAATCTATCCTGAGTATGAGAGTTTTCAAAAGAGAGAAAAAAACAAAATATTCATCAACTTTGCAGTTAATTGGACATAATTCCCTTAAAGCTGCTGCTTCATCTGATAAAATTAAAGAATTATAGGCTAGTAGATAGTCTGGAGTATATTTTGCAGGTAAGATTCAGGGACTGTAATAGCAGAGCCATCACTTGCAGGTAGAGATGAAACTCTTTGAAAAATAATGGACATTCAATTCCTATCTCTAATAGAGATTACACTGCTGTCTTGAAGATTGAATCTGAATTTCTGGATTATTTCTGACTTTAATTTACCTGCAGACAATGAGTTCTGAGCTTCTTCTTATAATAGAAGCCATAGGCACCTGATCAAGCTGATGATTGCTAAATTCATCATGCTGTATCCATCTTCTCAGAACTATACCCATTTATGTCATGTTTGTGTTACTGAACACTTTTGAAATGCAGTAGAACATGAAATGAGTTATAGTTACATTTGTTTCATTGTGCCATAGATTGCTTTGATAAATGAGTGAAGTCGATGGACATCTTGGAAAAAAAATTAAAGGCATAAAATAAAATACACAGGATCACATATGGAAAGTATACTCAGATACAGTTGAAAAATATTTTTAAATGCTCATAATACCAAGTTTTAGGTCTTTGGTTTAGGGCAGGAGACAAGTCAAAAATGGTTAAATTCACATTAATCATAATGTCAGACTATGTGGAACAGTTCTGTCACCTACAAAGGAATCAAACAAAGAGGAAAGAGGTAATCAACATTTAAAGAAATTGGTATTTTAGGACACAAGCTGATGTTGGATACTCTATACAACTGCTGAACATAATCTTGTGATGATCAATGGCGGTCAAATATGAAGGCTCGTTAATGATTAATTTTTAACTTTGGAGCCTTATTCTGTTTACTTTTCCTTGAAATTTCCTTTAAAATTCTTATGGAAAATATTATATTGGTTAAAAAGGATTTGTGGCCATCAAAACAGGGTTAAATTAACTATAGCTCTCATTTAACTTTAAATATTCTGTGTCAAATAAAAAATCATCTTTTAATATTTTTAAATTATAATTTCTCACACTTTTGAGAAAATCTTCAAGTTGATATCTTTGCTATATGATGCATAATATGATGATGGTGACAATTACTCTTTTACTTTTCTCTAGATGTTTTTCATTTAGATAATATTGTCATTATTATTAGCACCCAATTTATTCTTTAGAGGTAACAGACTATGCTTGAATTTAACTACAGAGTGACAAAGGTCATTGTTTCCACTCTGATCTGTCATCTGTGAAATCACAAAGGGCTTAAAAACTCAAATTCTTTAAAGTAATCTCTTCTTGAATTGTCATCAAATTAAAATTACTGACTATAACTACTAAGTAGAAGAGGAAGTGTAATAGTAATTCTAGTAAAAGAAAGTACTGAAGGAAGATCTTAGAGACATGGATTTTATTCCTGTATTTTCCAATAATTCCAATAATTCATTTTCTTTCTGGACCACTGTTTCCTCATCTCTTTAATGGTGGCTTAGGAAATGTTTTGTAAGCAATACTTCTATCCTGAGGAATCTTTGATTAATTGAACTTTTCTTCCTTATCACATACATTTGTCTATTTACAGAAAAGTCAATCAACTCATGTTTTTTAGCATGATGTAGAAAAAAGTTATTTTGATCCTTTTAATAATTAATCATCCCATAGGAGATTATTTTTGAGAAACTATTATGAGGATTATAGAAGAATAAGCCATAGTTTAATAATTAAGGGTTAGTTTGTGATATGTTCAATGTTTCACTAGATAAGTTAAGAAGAAATCTATGCAAGGCAAAAGAATCACAAGGAGTTTTTATACAAATTCAGACTTGTTCATAACTTGATCTACATTGATTGGATTTAAGTAAATAGAAGTAAGGGAGGGAAACAAACAGCAACTCAAAGGTTATTAAACAGAATTAATAGAGCAATGGAGAACAAATATGACAAGAGTATCTCCAGGCAGGATATCATAGCAAAATTATTTTAGTTAGTTTTATGCATTGCATTATATTTTTCTAATCATTTATCTACTGACAATATTTTTTTTCCTTAAAACTGAGATCACGTTAAATTTGTCCTGATTTGTAGGGAAAATTATGTATATGTGAAACAAAGAACTATAATAAAATATTGTAAAAGTCACTTATCGATAGTTGATAATGGACTCTGATTATTACTTCCAGGGGTCTCAGAAATACCCTTAAAATGCAGTGTAGACTTAAGAACATTCAGCTTTATAGATACATGGTAGTAATTCTAAATAGCAGAAAACCAAGCTATTTATATTAAGAAAAGTCACAAGGCCTGGTGTAACACAAAATATATTTGAGAAAAACCATAGCCACAATATGATTGTTCCCCTAGCTTTCTTCTTATGAATTATCCATAAAGAGGAATAAAAGAAAAATGACCATAGAGGGGAAATCCCCAGTATATCTAGGCAATTTAGTCATGATCTCTCCACAATATGGAATGTTTCTTTCATTTGATCCTACTGTTTTTGGAGGATGGAACCCATCAAAGGGCAATAAATTTGTTGTTATCCTAATAATCCACCTTTTTCATACAATGTCCTTCCTCTTTAAATATTTCAGTGGTCAAGAAACCAATGAATTACTTACTAGGATTTCTAATTGTATTTTTCAGCTATTTTGCTAACATTAATGTAAGTTAAAGTTAACTCTTGCCACTTCATATATATAAAAAGACTGAAAGTTATGAAATGATTCATTTCAAAGGTTATATTTCAGATTAATGCAGAGATGAAATTCAAACCCAGCTCTCCAAACTGCCCTCCTTGAGGATTACATCATGCTCCCTAATGATTGTATTTTTTCAAAATGGACAATCTATTTTATTAACATTCTTCCTTCCATCTTTTCTTGCTACCACTTCATAATACCAAGTGGAATGTGACTTATCTACAAGTATTGCTTTTGAAAAGAGAATCATTTGACAAAGAAAACACAATTACTTGTAGAAACACCTACTTTCTATACCTGTTGACTTCTGATATGGTATGCCTATGTATCTGGAAAAATCTAATATCAAGGAGTTCTAAATTCAAATCCAGTCCCAATCACCTACCAACTGGGAGACTACAGACCTCACTTAACCACTGTCATCCATAGTTTCTTCATCTGTAAAATGGGCTGTTGGGAGGATAAAATGTGGTAATATTGTAAAGCGCTTTACAAACATTAAATTGATATTTGAAAGATATCTGTTATTACTAAACCACTTTGTCCCTAAGATTCCTCAACCATAAAATGAGGATAAGTATAATGATTCTTTTGTCTTACCTTGAACAGTTGCTGTGAAAATCAAATGAAATGATAGAACATTTGAAAGCTTTTTGAAGGACGTTATATTAGAGACTGATTAGCAATCTGGTCACAGGTATTATTTTAATATTTTATTTAAAACTTGAGCAGAAAGAATATTCTCTAGGAATTTTTTTTAAATTGTGCAAAACTCCTATTATTAACATTTTTAAAAGACAGATAATTCAGTTGCTTTACAGCAGCAAGTTGCCAGGCAGTAATACCTATAGTATTTAGTTCATACCCAGAATATTAAAGCTGCCTAATCCATTCTATTACAAAGAATCCATGGCCTGGGGTATATCATTCATTTCTAAGCCTCTGTAGCTTCATCTCTAAAATAGAAGTAATGGAATAATAGATCATACATTTTAAAGTGTTGTTGAAAGATATAATTAATTAATCAGAATAATGTTTCCAATCCATTTTTATATCTAAATAGCTTGAAGCCCTTATTTATTCTCCATAAAAACTCTGGGATTGAGCTCATATTTATGGAGTACTCTGAAAGATTGGAATGCACATAAAAATCTCAATTGCATTATTATGCAAGAGACATATTTGAGCTTGGGGTACACATTTTGATAATCCCATGGTCTTCCAGGATGCCAAGGAGGAATGAACAGATCTGTTTTTTAATTGGTTTGGACAGCTGTCTACACAGCTGTATCCTGGTGATTTGTCTTCACAGTGTCACATGTCCTAAGACATCTGTTTGAGGCACTTCCCACCTCTGAAGAAGCTAATGATCTCATCAGACATAAAATCCAGTCAGACCTGGTGAGTCCTAGGTAAAGTTAAAAGAAAAAGAAAAAAAATCTTGGTATTATATAAATTGGAATTTAGGGAATTTTAAAAAAAATCTCATTTTGGAGGGGGTAGTTGGGAATTTCATCTTCAGCAAAATATATTGTGTCTTCTTTTTATTAGTAAAAATATTTTGACTTTTCAGTTAATCACACATATTGTCCCTCCATCAACTGTCTGTTTGCTCCCAACCAGGGTGGTCAGAACTCTACATACACACTCAGTGTATCCTCTGTTCATTCACTTACCTCTCTTCATGCTTCTTTGTTCACTAATCCTTTACATTATTTTTACCCTGTCAATTTCTCTAGGGACTTAATACTCGTTCATGAGACTCAATGCACTATCTCATTCAAGCTCCTTTATTCAAATCAAATTTTTCTCAGTCTAAATGCTTCAGATTCCATCCATCCATCTTCCTTCAAGATATTCTGCTCAATTTTCAATACATCAAATGGCCAGTGACAGCTCTGAGGCTATTCTCAATATTCTCAACTTAAATAAGTTCAGCGAATAACTTCAGAGTTACATTCTCCTTTAGACTCAGGTTCATATCCATTCCTTCTTTCTGGCATCCTCTACCTCTAAAATATTTTATGTAACAGACAAATATATATATATATATATACATATATATATATATATAATATACATATATATATATAATTTAGATACAACATTCAAGTTTAAAATTAGGAGCAAATACAGTTGGGAAATAGACACATATGAAGACATAGTTCAGAAAATAGACTATAGGGGACTAGGATTATACCCATAAGATTAGAAAAAATTAAGAGGTTCTGTGTAATGAATTCACAAAAGTATAATCATATGTTTAGCTGAATTGAGAAAAGTTCCATCCTCCACTCTTTCTTTCTTGTATAGGAGGACAACAAACTGGTTTGACTGATCTGGGGATTGATTTGGTCAGTCTTTTTCTTTTTGTTTAGCACAAAGCATGAATAAAATTAAAATGAACATCCTTCCAAAGGAATTTCGGGGCCCTTGGTCACAGATGGGTGAACACCTCTCTTAGTATAAATGAGGAAAGAGCTATAAGGTAGTCAGTAAGAAACATCATAAAGTATCAACAAAAGGTAGATGGTCTTGTGTAAAGTGTTTATAAATGTTCTAAAATGGAACATAGCCCAGTTAACATTTTTGATCCCCTGTTCTTCTTTTACTCAATTCTATTTTTGCATTCAAGGTAAGCAAAGAGACACAGCACAAGTGTATAGTGAAGAGAATAATTATACTTGCTGAACAACAAAGCAGCAATTTATCATGTCATGGAACCAGTGTCTGAATATTTTAAGGAAAAAAAACCCTGTAGCTGAGCACTGCAAAGAGGAAGGGAAGAAGTATAGAGGTATACAGAATTTGGAAGTATGATATTCTGTGAATAATCCCACAGGATTTCCATGAAGAAAATATGTTATTTCCTGAAGCCATAGGATAAAAAGAAAAACAAAACTATATCTCAGAATCAAGGGAATGCTGATTTGATTGCCATAGGATGTTTGTTTCTTTTACTTAAGCCTGCTTGATTTTTATTTTCATTAATGGGAATATGTGGAATTATGTCTGAATCAGAGCTATGTTTTCTAATATGCTAAAACTGGGTTATCTTAATAGGGGTTGGGGGAGAGATGGTGGTTTGTGCAATGAATACTTCTCTTATTCTTGGTTAGGTTAAATTTAATCCCTATCATTCTAAAAAAATTAATAAAATTGTGCAACCAGGACACCATTCAGTCCTAATGCACAGTCTGACCATTTCCACTTGGAACCAAAAAATCCTTGCTAGAAGTTGTAAAGGATCATCAGTTTCAAGCAAATTGATCTCTCATGGTAGAATAGGAGGAGGATGCAGGAGTCTGAAATTGATGACCTAGATCCAATGCATTGTATGAATAACAGCCAGATTAAAACAGCATAATTTGGGGGCATTATGGAGGAGAAACGGTGTATACAAACTCTAAAAAATTGTTTTTGATAGGACAGATTAAAAAAAAACAACCTTTTAACCTTATGCCTCCCTGTATTTAAAGACAATAGACAGATTTCCTATAGGAGAGAACAACGATTATTAAATACTAAGAACATAAAATTACATATGTGTGTATATATGAATATGTATATTTCCATAAAATTACACAGGTAGCAAAGAAATTCTATTGTAAAAGAACCAAATAAAAATATGGGAAGAAACTATATCAATTATATTTTTAAATTATATATTCCTTAGAAATTTTGGGGTTCTATGTTCTGTGAAATCATCCATGTTTTGATTCACTGAAAGCAGTTTGATCAGGTAAGGGGAGACTTGGGAGCATGAAAGCTAACCTGTATCACTTAGGGTTTCCAAAAGCTTTGTAGCCTATAGGTAAGGAGTTACTACCCGGTTTGAAAGTTTCAGTCTTTAGTGCTTTCTCTGGTTTTTGATCTCTATTCTCTTTGAATTTTGCTCTCTATGCTTCAACATAATTGATCTTGGTTCTTACATTGCTTCTTAAGGTTAAAAGTTAGTTTCTGAGAAAATGGAAATAGTACTGATTTTTTTCATCTGAAAATCACTGTTCTAGTCCAGATCTGTCACCTATTGATCTTGTGGTCTTAGACAAGATTTAATGCTCCTGAGGGTTTGTTTCTTCATATGGAAAATAATAATGTAAATACTTCCCTGACTCAAAGGATGGTTGTGAAAAACAAACAAAATACTATGTGCACATGTATTTGAAGGTTTGTTTTTTTTTTAATTTTATTCATTTAATTCAAAGGGGTTAAGTGATTTTCTCATGGTCACACAGCTAGACAATTTTGTCTGAGGTTGGATTTGAACTCAGGTCCCCCTGATTCCAGGACTGGTTCTGTATTCTCTGTGACACCTAGCTACCACCCTTTAAGAATTTTAAAGTAAAAAAATTTGAACTCAGATAGAAAGCATACATAAAGAGCCTTAAAGGAAACCATTGATTTAGAAAACCTCATACCAACATTATCTAAGTTCTTTTGTATTTTCATTTGTTTTGCTGAATATTTTCCAATTATATTGACTCAGATTCGTGCCCCACTTGAAAGTATTTCTTTCAGGACAAATGTTTAATGTCTCTGCTGTAAAGGACTATGAATATATAAAGTATTCTTGCTGTTGTGTAGTTTTTTGATAATGGAAACAACAAGAGCAGTCATAATGAAGGTATATTTGGTCCATATATATATATATATATATATATATATGTATATATACATATATATATTTATATAATAATAAAAAACTACAATTATATATTATAAAATCTAGCTCCTAGGGTTGTTTTGCAGATAAAATGAGATAAGTACTTAACTAGGAAAGAAGAAAGGAATAATAGGAGGGATAAGGATAGGAAGGACAGGAGGAATAAAACCAGAAGGTAAATCATGAATAAAAATACATAAAAATAGGTTTTCTTTTGATCCATAAAACATGGAAATTTTCTCAACATATATAATCAAAAGGAAACATCAATTTTAGGGAAAAAATTAATAATATGCTTCCTCCTTCAATATTTTTGTTCCTTCCTTTTTCCTTCTTTCCTTCCTTCTCTCATTTTCTTCTTTTCTTTCTTCCTTTCTCTTTTCCTTCCTTCCTTGCTTTTTCTTTCTTTCCTTCCTTTATTTGTTCCTTCTTTTAAAAAAATTCTCTACCTTAAAAAGAGACATCTTTAAATCTTCTTCATTGGATTCTGGAGTCTAAGAAATGGGGATTTATAGTTTAAAGATGGGAGAAAAGATGTGCTGATCAATCAAACAGGGTAATTACCGAATCTATCATGCTTCAATGATGAGTCTCTCTTTCTAACCCTTTTAGTATCTCTGTGGGAAAAAATACCACTGGGTAGGAGCCCAGGGGCAATCATATAGTGGGCCATACTTAATGAACTGATATATACTCTTTGAAATAAAGTTATGAAAGTTAAATTGCTTAATACTAAAGCATTCCATCTATATGACTCACTAAAATCAAACAAAATTTAAGTGGCCTAGGACTTTTTGAGAACATCATGATTGCTCAGCAGTAAGAGCTCAGTAGGCTAACTGAAGTGTGTTTTGTTTCAGTGACAAAAAGACCAGAATATGGAGGCTGACCATTTTATAGTTTGGCTATTCCAGTAGTCTTAACCACTGAATTTACACTACTTACACTACTTAACCACTGAAGTTACACTACAGTGATAAAAGATTGATTGCTTAGAGACCAACTTGCAAATAGTCAAACTATTCAGCCATATAGATAGAGCCAATGTGAGGTTAGCCATACAGACACAGCCGGAGGAGATGAAAGGTTTTAGTGTTTCCATATGAAACATTCCATTCATATAAAATGAATCAGGAAAGAAGGATCAACAATTTCCTTAATGGGAACTTAAAACCATAGAAATTAAAAAAACTGGGAAAGACCTTCTAGGTATTCTAATCTAAACTCTTCATTTTCTACATAAGGAAACTTAAGACTCACAGTGTGGGTACCTAACATGACTGGCAATGACGGGCAATGAATGACATGCTAGATTAGAACCAAATCCAAAGTTCCTTTCATTGCATCAGAAAAGGACTTTTATTATATCTGTCTAAATATTAATTCTCCAATCCTGAATCAATCTATGTGGAGTACCATATGAGCTTGATAATAATACTAATGGTTCAAGTATCTAAATGTATCATGGACATATTTTGGGGCTGAAAGTCTGTATCATATGTTTATAGAATCTCTAAAGTAGGAACTATGGAATACTTCTCAGTACAGATGTAAGTAACTGAAGGCTCCAACTCATGTCAGAAAACAGATTTCATAATGATTAACACAACAAATTTATTTTTTTGGCAGTTTTCAACACATTATGTTCATATGTCTAATTTTTAAGGAATGTATAAAAATTTGTTTAATGTTTAAAAATCTTCATAATGTATCATATATATACATATATATATATATATATATTATCCATATGATATTAGAAGTTGATTAGATGACATGTTGGATAGAGTGTTGGCCTGGAGTCAGGAAGATTCATCTTCCGGAATTCAAATCTAGTTTGTGACACTTAATCCCCTGGAGATGCTAGTTAAGTCACTTAACCCTGCTTGCTTCAGTTCTTCATAGATAAAATAAACTGGAGAAAGAAATTGCCAACTAATCCAGTATGTTTGCAAAGTAAACCCCAAATGACATCAAGAAGATTTGGGATAGGACTTAAACCGCTCAACAGTGACAATAACAGCATGATATTAGAGTCAAGTGCAATAATACTATATCTAAAAGTAACCTAAATCATTCCAGGAAAGTAAAAGAAAAAGAACAGTTGTTTTCTTTTCTCTATACCCTGAGTGTTAATCAATAGTGTGATTCCCACAATGCTGATTGCTGACTTAGATAAAGGAATCAAGTGACTGCCATTTTGAACACACACACACACACACACACACACACACACACACACACATACACAAACACACAAACATATACTACTCCAGTGGTTGTATTTTTGCATAATGGATTTTTACCAGTTTGGGGGTTTTAAAAATAAAAGTGAACTTCATGTGAGTAAATATGGCTTTGCAAGATGGTCTCCTTTTCAGAAATTAGTTTGTATTTATAGTTTTATAGTATTAGGACTTTAAGGGATCATAGGGATCATCTAAATCAAGCATTCATAATTCCTAACAAGAGGGTCTATGGATAGTTTTCAGGTGGATGCAAAAAATACTCATTTTCATTTCAAACTTTATTTTCAATAACCTGTGAACTGAAATAGAAACATTAATTTCAAATGTTAATGTAGGCAATAAAATATTGAGAAAAGGTACATAGATTTCACCAGACATCATCATCCAAACACACAGACACACATATACACACACATAAACACACACATATACAGTCATTTTAGTTTGAAGATAAGGAGACTGATATGTGGAGAAATGAAATTATTAGTCTAAAATTTCACAGATAGTAAGGAATATAGCTTTCATATGAACCCAGGGACTCTGACTCCAATGTAATTATTTTGTTCCTCATCTTAATACTGTCTCTTTATTTAGGAAATATTTTGATTTATTTCTCTGTATTTACTTTGCTTTCTTTCAGAATGCAAGCTCCTTAAAGGCAGGTATTTATTCATGTAGAACATAGCAGAGAGTAGGTGCTTAATAAATGTTTGTTGAGTGAATGTGTCATTTTTCTCAGATCATACAGGATAGTTTTTAAATTACTGGTGATTCATTCCACTATAAATATGACACAACATTTCTATCTTAATGACTTTATTTGCCTTGTTTCTGAGAAGCTTTTTCCTGGATTTGGGAATCTGAATAAATTTAATTTTTTTTCCAGCCTTCCAATAAAACTTCTCCAGTGAAGTTTTAGTGTAAGGAATGAAGGATAAGAAAGAAGACAGTAAAACATATGTAAGTTGTTTGAATAAATTTTGTTTTCTCTTTATAGAAATTTGGACCAATTTAGCTTGTGAGCCAGTCATTTCTAAACTTCCGAACTTCCCCACTCACCAATTCCTAATGCAGACCACGCTGTAGACAATATTTATGTTCTCCTTTACATCACCAGAATACTTCAATTAAAAATTTACACAAGAAATCAAAAGTGTTGGTACATCCTTGTAAGATGATTGGGCATATTTCTTCCTGATAACTTGTAATATAAACTTTGTAGTTTCAAGAAGTATAAAAGAGATGAATTTTATAGCAATGTTGCTGCCACTGCTTTTATCGAAAATGTCAGAATCTTCTCTGTGATAATGTCTCACTGAATGGCCTGATAGCTCACCCAGTCTCCATTCCAAAAGCACCTAATAGATATTGCTAGTGAACTGATAAATCTTGTTTTATGCTATGCTTGGCCACAAAGAAGAATTAGTTTGTGTTTTTTTCCCCTAAGAGGTACAAGAATACCGATCTATTGTAATCATCTGAAAAAAAAAAACAAAGATGAATTTCTTTAATTCTATTGAGTGCATGCATAATCTCAATACATTTCTTTCACATCTTTTTCCTGTTTTGGCAAAGAATAAACTTATTGTTCCAAGTAATTTGCCAACACACTTTTAAAAAGGAGACATATTTGTGGACTTTCTTCTTAAGGAGTATACTACAAAGAAGAGGTATTGATTTTGTTTCATTCAAGCAAAATTGGTTATTTATTTTTACTTATAACCATTACAAAATGGAACTGAGCTGCCTTGTTATGATAATATTAGGACTATCTATAATATTTCCTAGATATTGAATAGAGCCCACATTATATAGGGGTGAAACATGTTACACAACTTCATTAAATTGAGAGAATAGGTTGCATGGGTGGGGAGTTTGTTCATGAGTGCACACCTGAATCAGAGCCAGAGGTCTTGTCCTTGGCCCTTCATTAGAAACACTGAAAATGCTAGAAGTCCCAACCTATTTCTGATGCAATAAAAAGGGGACCAATATGGTTATGATGACCCTATAATTCTTCTTCTTCTTGGATTTCCCTGTCCTGAGCTTGCTTCACTTGAAAATGGAGATCTTTTATTTCATAGAATCAACTAAGTCACAATGAATAATTATTCAAGAATGCTGACAAGCTCTACTTCCACAGTTCATTTAAGAGGTTTCCCATTATTCATAATCATTTAGATATGAATTTCTATGCCTCAAGTGTGAGGTAGGTATCAAAATGGAGTAATATCAGGGTAACGAAAGAATCACATCAGACTCCCCCCAATACATGGATAGATGGTTTATGTGACAAGATGAGGATCCAGAGAACAGTTTTCTCTTCACTTTGCTCTAAACTCATGTGTTGTTTTTGTGTAAATATTAATTTAGCATTATAACTTTGTCGAAGAGGTATGAGAAGATACTTTTGGACTTTACAGAAGTGGAATATCTCCGTGTGTATAACCTTGCTAATATTTTCAGGTTATTTTCAATATATTGATTTGCACTGTTACTGATTTTATGTCTTCTTTCCTTTTGCTTTCTTAAAACAATTGTTACATAAATACTTCTTTGGGAGTGGAGGGGAAGAATTGATTCTTTAACAAAAGATATTGATATCCAAAACATAGCTTTATAAGACTATTTTAAGTATCATAAGACTACAAGATAGGGACCTACTATTTCCAAATGCTGACATATCATACCTTAGTCTAACTCTATCTATTCACGTCCTCTTATATCAGAAACTCCATTTCTCACAGGATCACAGACTTATCACTGATAGGAACCTTAAGCTATATGTTGTTCAACTTCCTTAATTTATATTTGAGAAACTGAGATCCCAGAACAAGACTTGTCCAAAGGCACAGATAATAATTAGGAGAGTCAATATTTGAATCCACATGATCATTACATTCTGTACTTCACTCTGATTTGTTCATTATATTTTCATCAGCTACTGCAATGCTTTTTTATCCAGGACAAAACCTTTCTTGACTGGAAGTTCTGGGTGACCTTTACCTTTATACTTTCACTCCCATCATATTTAACTATTCCATGCTCCATTTCCTCAAATTCCTGCCATCTGTGATGTGACAGATAGCCCAATAATTAAAACATATATTTTCACTAGGGATTTGATACAGGTACAAACTTAATCAAAATGATCTAATGGAGAGGATTGTAAGCATTTGAAATATGATAACCTATTCAACTTCCCTGGACTAACCCCGATGAAGAGATTTATCCTTGAAAGAGTTCAGAGCTAAACACATAAGAATCCTAGACTAGACCACTGTCAGTGCATTGCCACATTAACTCTGCCAGCTATATTAATAACTGGCATTGATAGATCATTTTACATTCCCAATCTCTTTTGATTCTCACAATAGTTCTAGAAAATGAGACAAGTACTCTAGGTTTAGTAGTCCAGTTTTAGAAAAGAATGAGGCATCCATAGAGATAGCTAGGAAATAAAAGAGAATAATTTAAAATCAGATATTTTCTGACTCTTAAGTCTAATATTCCTTTCATTATGCCACACCACCTAGCTCTTTTAGACACCATTTGTCTATGTGACCTCAGTAATCAAATAATCTATCTGGGACTTAATTCCCTCAACATTAAAATGAGCAGATTGAACAGATAATCATTATAATTCAGCAAAACATTCTTAAAAATTGTTTTTATTGTTGCCAAAGTTTATTCTAACTAATATCTTGATAATATCTACAGGTAGAGACATTTTTCGTTTCAAAGAAGAGGAGACCTGAATATTACAAGAAATTTGTCAAAAGGGTTCTCAAGGGGAAAAAAATCCAATATAAGAAATTTCTCTTGACACTTGTGATTTTAATTTGGTCTCAAAAAGGGTGCATTTTTATACAAGACCTTGTTTCTCAGTACTTTGCTCTGATATAGTCAAATAAGTATCAGTTGAAATGTTGAGCTCAGTAATATTCTCTTCTCTCATATTATCCATTTCAAGCATGAAAGACTAGAGACAGAGGGAAAAAAATATGAAAAATGTCACCCCACTTGAAATCTACAAGATGCTATATAATTGAATATTCTGATGTTTGAGAGTATAAAAAGAATCAATCTTTTAGGTTTTACCTAACATGGATATTTTTAGGATAAATATATTTATATTTAAATTATTTGCAAATAGTTAATACAATTAATGATACATAGTTGATAGAGATGATATAATCCTGGTATCTATATAGGTTTACATATATATAAAATGCTATGATAAACTAAAAGAATTGTATAAATACTAGCTGTTATTATTATAATTATTTCAGTTAGATTTTCAAAAGTATAATAAATATATAACTCAATGGTTATCACAGCATTCAGAGGTAGAAACTGAAATGAGCCTCATTTTATAGATGAGAAATGTGAGAATTTAGAGTGCCTAAGCACATAAAAGTCTAAGTAGAATGGTCACACATCCAAGACTGAAATCCCAATCTCATTCCTGATTGTTAATTCAATACTGTTTAAACTGAGTCTCAGTGCCTCCCAGTTGTTTCAAAAACCACTGATTTTGTCAAAATCTACTTCTTTTTTTGTCTCCCCACTTCATAGCAATGTATCCATTGGGGGCAGTACTGACAAAGTTCTATCAGTGATAAATGTCAGATGCTGCCACTTGCTCACCCCAGCCATGGTAGAGTCTACCCAGTACTGAAGGGCGTTCATGTGTGAATAAGCTTTCTACGGTCACAGAAAGCTGTCTATCTCTCTTATTTTGTTCTGCAACTTTTTGTGTATAGGAACAATCATCTAGTATGGATATAACCAACTGTGCTCATCTCAGCCTGGAGAACACTACTCTTTTCCTGTCCATGATATATTTCAATGGAATTCAAATATAACATAACTGTAGACAATTCATTTTTCTTAAGAAACAGAAAACTCTATATCATGACAGTTTCTTGAGGTTATTTGTTGGCCTTTATGCCTGCTCCTGCCTATTGGCACTGATGAGGTGTTAATCTCGAAACTACAAAAACCAGAAGGAAAAAAAAAAGCTGCCTGTATAACAATGGTGTTTTTCTCCTTGAAAGACTCATCAGAAATCACTTTTTCTAAGTTCATTTCTCTTGATTGATCTTGCTCTTGGGCTCTTTTTACTTTATCTTGGTCCTGGGACTTGCTAGTCAGGTCTAAGCAAACCTCAAATTGAACTTACTCCCTCTTACTCTCCTGTCTCCTTCCTCCATCTCATCACATGCATGCGGACATATTCCTGCCTCATCCCCAACAACCTGGAGGTGAGAACAGAACAAAAAAAAGGAATAACAAAATTATTATTTGCAAGCAGATTTTCTTGAATCTCACTTCAGAAAAGAATTGATCTTCTGGCATGTGGGGAGGGGAGCAGTGAAGCATGAATCAATCTATCTCATTTTTGCAAAAATATTCAAAACATTGAGGATCTAAGTGAATTGCCAGATACAGGGCCAAAAAACAAACTCCTTTTTGGCATATTTGACATTGAAGTTAGTATTTAGAATGCCATTTTAATTTTTTTCATGCTATGTAATTTTCCAAAAATTTCTCATATATGACATGAATGTATTATAAACTCAGAATATAGTTTAATGAATAAGAAAAGCATTATGTGTAGTTGAAAAAATTGAAATATATGGCAAAGAACAATGCCATAATATATATATATATATACATAATATATATATATATATATATATATATATATATATATATATATACATATTAGTTGTGTGGATACCTCCTCCATAAGATTCAAAGATTATTTTTTAATTTAAAAATTCAGAACTGAGAAATAGTCTACTATTTCATTAATCAATTTTAATAACATATATTTGATTAGACAAAGAGACTCACAAAGTTGATTTTAATTACAACTTTCTGTTATAGCATTTGTTTCCTTAAAAGGACCAGTGTTTACCTGATACAGCTTCCTTCAGTCTTAAGGTTCTTGATATAGGCGTATCAAGATTTGTCCAAGGTGTATCAATTACACTTTGAGTGGCGCATGCCTGAGACCTCAGTAACCATACCCTGCTATCAGACTTGTTACTGCTGGGTACTTGACTTCCATTTTGCTTATGAGGAATCATTATACAGATTCAGGAATCCAAGGGTAGAAAGCAAAAATGTATTTAAAAAAGGTTAGGAAGGGATAGGGATAGGGATAGGGATAGGGATAGGGATAGGGATAGGGATAGGGATAGGGAGAGAGAGAGAGAGAGAGAGAGAGAGAGAGAGAGAGAGAGAGAGAGAGAGAGAGAAAGGCTGAGGAGAGAAGAGAAGAGAAGAGAAGAGAAGAGAAGAGAAGAGAAGAGAAGAGAATGAGAAAGGAGATAGGAGAGAGAAAGAGAAAAGAAAAGCCTATGTGTTGCCTCTCATACAGAAGGCAAAAGGTGAACTCCCTTTCTCTTAACTGGATCAGGAATTAGGTGGTGGGTAAAGGCTAAGGAGAGCAGGATACAAATTTTACATTAAACAATGAATCAATGGTAATGGGGATCTCCCCTTAATTTGATATTATATATTGTTTCTGTTACAATATTCATTGTCTACTTCTAGTCAATTAGCCCCTCAAGAGTAGATTCTAGTCAATTTACATCTCCACCCAGTTTTCTACATTCACAATTCTCTTCATCTTTCCCCTGCAACAGACTGACTAATTATGTTGTCAGATAAGTGTCACTAAATTTTTGTTGCTAATTTAGGACAAAGTAAACTTTCTTTGTCAATTATTCAGTGACTTGGAGAGTACCTCCTCTTGTTTTACCATTCTACCTAAATTAAATGGGTGCTGGCATTAAACCCATGTGTGTAATACCTACTCTTCAGACTATTTGTCTGGGACCAAGGCATCACTGTAACCATTGGCAATTAATCTTAATTAAAGGCAAAGTATTAAAGAGAAAATAAAAATAAATAAAATTTTAAAAAATAGAAATATGTGTTGTATTTGAAAACCTATCCTAGAAAGTGATTAGGAATGTAAATTTAATTTCATTATGATAGGAACTCTTTTATTTTTATCTTTGCATCACCAATACCCAATAATAGTTAATAAACCAATATTTATTTACTTTTATTTAAATTAGATGAAATGTCAAATAATCTTGATAGATGACAAGTGATTTATGTTCTGAGAAGGAAAAGTTGATAGTGGGATGGTGAGGAGCCTCAGCCAAACTTGGATATTAGTCAGTGTGACAATATAGGCCTTTCTAGGAATGAAGAAACAGGATGAACAAAGCATGAAGTAGGAGTGAACAACATATATTCAAGGTATGCTGTATAGATAACATTGGAATTGTGGGGTTCTGTTAAGAATAATAGGAGTTAGAAGCAGCTAGGTGGTGCAGTAGATTAAGCACTGGTCTGAAGTCAGGAGGACCTGAGTTTAAATTTGGCCTCAGACGTTAATTGTCTAGCTGTGTGACTTTGGGCAAGTCACTTAATCCCATTGCCTTAAATAAATATATATATTTTTAAAAAAGAGTTATCAGAAGGCAGCTAGATAGCTCAGTGGATAGAGCACTGGCTTTGTGGTCAGGAGGATGGGAGTTCAAATCCAGTCTCAGGCCTAGCTGTATGACCTTGGGCAAGTCACTTAACCCTGATAGCCTCACATCTAGGGCCATCAATAGGTGTCCTGATTCAGATCTGATCCTGGGGGAGAAAGCGAGACTGCTGATTTAGCACAGCACCCCATCACTTAAATCTAACTCATACGCTTGTCATGGTATCACTTCCCTGATGTCATGATCCTCTTTGGAAATGAAGGACAAACATTAATAGGAGGTAATAATTTAGAAAAAAGATAGATGGGAAACAAATTGCAAAGTTCTTTAACAACAAAGGAATATAAACTTTATTTTTCAGTTAGCTGAGAGTCATTGAAAATTTTAGCAGAGGGACATGATGAATTGCTTTGGTATTTAATTCAGAAGAATTGTTTTAAAACATGTATTGGTGTCTAGGAGAAGAGATTGGACACCAGATAGTAGGTTGTTTCAAAATATCAAGTCTAAGAAAATTAATATCTCTTTGAGGATGATGGCAAGAGTAAGTATCAGAAATAGCAGGGATGAAAAGAAGGAAAAATTGGCATGAAGTGCTAACTGAGTAGATATGAGAAGAAAAGGAGAGATGGATTGAACAATTTAAAAATTTTGTGTTTGGATGACTGGAGAAATAACAAACATTGAGTAACCACATAAGGAGTCAGGTTTCTTGTAGAAACTGATTGATTTGGATTTAAATACGTTGAATTTAACAAGATGACGAATCATGAAAATGAAAAAAATACAATAAGAAACTTTAAATATAGGTTAAGGGTCTCACATGTGTTTAGATTAGTGATAAAGTGGTAGTGCAGGTAACTATTGTTCCACTTGAAATATATAAGACATAAATAATCTTTCTACCTGAATCTTCAACTTGATCATTCCTTGATCATGTTAATATATGTTGACAATATTAATCTATGCCTCTCCCTTCCCAAATTTCACCCCTCCATACTAGAAAAAAATCAATTCAGAATTCGGTATTGAATAGGAAAATACACATATCCATATGGATAGATATGCATACACATATCTATGGACACGTATGTATATGTATATATATGAATGTGTATGTATATATATATGAAAATATGTTTATAGTTGGATGAGACCTTATTTCATAGACGAGAAAAATAAGATTTAGAGATATTAAATGGCTTGCCCTAGGTGCTGCAGAGTATCGATCATTTGACTTGGAGTCAGAAAGATGTGAGTTCAAATTTGACGTTAAACACTTACAAGTTGTGAATTGGGGGAAATAATTTAAATTTTGTCTGTTTCAGATTCCTCAAATGTAAGCTGAGGATCAAAATCTCATCTAACTCATAGAATTATAAAAATATGCTTCTAAATGTGTTACAAAATGATATATTTGTAAAGTCTTTAGTAAGTTTCTGAAATACAGTACATGCTTACCATATATTTGTTCACTTCTTAAGAGTAACAAAACAGATCAAAGTCTTATTTTCAGTTTCTGATTGTCTAAAGTCATAGAGCTACTGCCTCAATTTTCTTTTTAATCATAATTCATAGAATCTATAAAATCCTTTTTGGTTTACAAAGCACCAAATGTGTTATTTCATTTGATCCGCACAATAACCAAATAAGCATTATTATTATCCCTCTTTTGCAGATGATGAAATTGAGATTGAAAATGGCTAAGTAACTTGGTCAGATTTAAATACCAAACAATTGCCTGAGGCAGAACTGAACTTATATTTTCCTGATACCAAATTCTTCATCCTATCTACTATACTACTTAGATGCTTCCATTTCATTCTCAGATTTGAAGCAATGAATATTTATCCACCTAATGTATTGTGCAACTTTCTGGAACAAATAGAGATGAGAATTAAATAAGCAATTTTCAAAATATATAATGAATAACTGATTATTTCTTCTTTATAATTGGTAGGTAGAGGGAGAGAAGAACAGTAGAGAGAACTGCAGTAGAGAGAAATGCAGACTTTGTAATTCAAGATTGTGAGTCCTTAAATTTCAGTTTTTTTTAAAAAGCGGCTATATGAACAGGCCAAAACTCATTTACAACCTATGACTTGGTGCTTTTACATGCTAAGGCTCATAAAAGATGACTCAACCTATATTTTCAGTGAAGAGAGTTTGCAGCTGCTGGTACCTGAGAAGCATCCATCAGAGCCTGAAGGCTTCGAGGAGCTCCGTTTTTCTGATCTGTTTATGTTGGGAAGATATGTAGAGAGCAATGTTACTTTTGTTCCTAGAAAGTGGCCATAATGTACCAGCCAGAAGGTTTCTTTATAGATTTTCCAATATAAGAAGGGATGGATTTTGTTATTAGAATATCAGTTTGAAAGTATATACCTCTTAAAATAGACTCTAAAACAATACATTTGTTAGAGCCATTGCAGTGGTCTCTATTATCATTGTGCTTGTAGGCACACAGATATAATTGAAAAAATAGAGGGAAAAAGGTTTTTATTTCTTAAATCACTTGATGAAAATTATTTAATTCACAATTGAAAATAATTTTATAAGCTTGTTTGGGTCACCAACATTCCAGCTGCCCTATAAACATCTAGTGGTCCTGATTGCATTTATAAAATCTGTCTTAAAACACTTCATTCTTACCACCTGTAAGAGAATTCTATACTAAGAAACTAGAAAACATCTACATGAGATTTTCAGTTCAAGCATTTGGAATTAATTGATTGGTCAGCACTGTCAATCATTCACTCAATTTTGTCAAACCAATTCTTTGATGGAATAGACTTTCATTTTAATTGAATTGTTCAGGAATTTACATTAAATATGTTAGTAGGCATGTTCATGTTCCATGAAAGTCTAGTAGCCTGTTGTTTTTTTGTTAATCATTCAACACATAGTTATTGAGTACCTGTCGTATATAAGCCTTGGTGCTAGGACCAAAAAGGAACAAGTCTTGTCTGTTCTTCTCACTTGATTTTTCTCAAATGAACCCTCCTACTTTTGATTCTCACTGTAACTCCCTGAAAATAGATTTCCATTTTATATCGTTAATGACAAGGGTATTCATGGGAATTAGGGTTTTTTTTTTTTTTTTTTTTTTTTTTTTTTTTGCTTTTCTTCCAGAAGGAAGATAAATGAATTTCCTTCTAATAGATGATTGGCTATGGAAATTCAATTGGACAGAAGAAACCCAGGACTTTTGTAAATTGAGTGCAATATGGAAATCTGAGGGTTACACAGAGATGAATCAAAGTGATATCCTCATTGTATATACTTCTTAAATATCTATGGGGAAGCTTTCTTTTGTTAACTACAAGATGGACTATGCCTGACTTAATTCATTTCAATATGAGATGACAACAGGTTCAACTCAAATAATTTCTTTGGTTGTATCCTTCATTTGCTGCCCCTTTCCTGTCCTTATTTTGTCAAACTTAATTGTCTTCTTGCTGATGCTGTCTTTTTTTTTTTTTAGATTTTTCAAGGCAATGGGGTTAAGTGGCTTGCCCAAAGCTAGGTAATTATTAAATGCCTGAGGTTGGATTTGGACCCAGGTACTCCTGACTCCAAGGTTGATGCTCTATCTACTGCACCACCTAGCCTCCCCTGAGGTTGTCCTTTTAAGTAGATGCTACAATGTGTTAAGTGCTGGGCCTTGATTCAGGAAGTCCTGAGTTCAAAACTGGACTCAGACATTTTCTAGATATATGACATCAGGGAAATCACTAAAGTCTTGTTTGTCTATATTTCCTCAGCTGTAAAATGGGAATCATAACAGTGACTACCTTACAAAGTTTTGTGAATATCAAATAAGGTAACATTTATGAAGGGCTTAATTCAGTTTCTGGAACAGAGTAAATGCTAAACAAAGGCTTATTTCATTCCTCTTCTCTTTCTGTGAGTTTTAAATTTTCCATTACAAATTGTTCCTCTTGCTTCTATGGCTTTCTTGATTCTTTTTAAGAATCTAAGTTACTGAAATTATTGCCACCTCCCTCCAATATAAAATTAATTACTTAAAATGTAATAGGCACTTGGAGGAATTTAGACAATGTTTGGATGATAATAACTCAAATAACCTTGAATAAACTCCTAGAATGTGAAAAACAAAACAAAATATTTTGAACTACATTCTTCAGGGAGAGAGATAGGAAGTTCGAAAACTGAGTTTGCAATCTAACCATAAAATAGCTAAAGTGTTCGTTAGTAATATGACATAAAACTGTGTGAAAAATTTTAGAAGACTGTGAATGACTAATTACTAATAATTGGTAAAAATAATGAATAGTACAGAATTTCAAAATGTCAAAGAAAAAATAATAGACTGTGTTATGGGCACAAGCTTGTCAGAAAAATATTAAAACAAAACATTAGTTCTAATTCTTCTAATCCAAGGAATCTGCTTAGGGAGATAAAAAAAAAACCCAGAGTTCCCTCTTGCCTTTGGAATCTCTCTACCATAATCTATTACAGAGTTACGATTTTTAGCATTTCTAGACAATATATAAAATTACAAAGTCAAATATAGGCAAGGGTTTAGAATTTAGGTAATAGTTCAATTAAGTATTTATCTCATCCAACAAAAAAATGGTCTCTAAATTTTGCAATGCTTTGGGGAGTCATTCTCCTGATACTTATTCATTCTTGCTTCCACACCTGCTTTCAATATTTTTCTTTAAGTGCTGGTCAAAATGAATTAAAAGAAATACTTTCATTAACTTAAGTAATCAAAGATTTTTCCTTCTCTTATATTGAGTATTACTTTACTCTTATGAAGACATGGGAATAATATTTTAGTGAATTTGTCTAAGGCTTCTTGCCATAAAAAAGCATAACCAGAGTTCCTCCCTGAAGTTTTTAAGAAGGATTTTTTTCATTATTTTTTTTGTAAATTTATTTTTTTATTTTGAATTTTACAGTTTTCCCCCTATAGTCTCTCTTCCCTTCCCCCAACCCCACAGAAGGCAGTCTATCAGTCTTTATGGTGTTTCTATTGATCGAAGTTTAATGTAATGAGAGAAAAATCATATCCTTAAGGAAGAAACATAAAAGTATAAGAAGTAGCAAAGTTACACAATAAGATAACATTTTAAAAAATAAAGGCAACAGTCTTTGGTCTTTATTTAAACTTCACAATTCTGTCTCTGGATACAGATGGTATTCTCCATCACAGATATCCCAAAATTGTGCCTGATTGTTGTAGTGATGGAATGAGCAAGTCCATTAAGGCTGATCATCACCCCCATGTTGCTGTTAGGGTGTACAATGTTCTTCTTGTTCTGCCCATCTCACACAGCATCAGTTCACGCAAATCCTTCCAGGTTCCCCTGAAATTCCATCCCTCTTGTTTTCTAATGGAACAATAGTGTTCCATGACATACATATACCACAATTTGTTCAGCCATTCCCCAAGTGGTGGACATTCACTTAATTTCCAATTCTTTGTTCCCACAAAGAGGGCTGCTATGAATATTTTCGTACAAGTGATGGTTTTACCATTTTTCATGATCTCTTCAGGGAATAGACCCAGCACTGGTATTACTGGATCAATGGGTATGCACATTTTTATTGCTCTTTGGACATAATTCCAAATTACTCTCCAGAAAGTTTGGATGAGTCCACAAATCCAGCAACAATGCATTAGTGTCCCAGATATCCCACATCCCATAAAACATTTATCATTGTCCTTTCTGGTCATATTAGCCAGTCTTAGAGGTATGAGGTGATACCTCAGAGATGTTTTAATTTGCATTTCTCTAAAAATAGTGATTTAGATCAATTTTTAATATGACTATGGATTGCTTTCATTTTCTCATCTGTAAATTGGCTTTGCATATCCTTTGACCATTTCTCAGTTGGGGGATGGCTTGTGATTTTTAAAAAAAATATGACTGAGTTCTCTGTATATTTTAGAAATGGGTTTTTTGTCAGAAATACTAGTTGTAAAAATTATTTCCCAATTTGCTACATTTCTTTTGATATTGGTTATGGTGATTTTGTCTGTGCAAAAAAATTTTAATTTAATGTAATAAAAATTATCTATTTTGTTTTTAATGATGTCCTTCATCTTTTACATGGTCATAAACTGCTTCCCTTTCCATAGATTTGACAAACTACTGCTTGATCTTCTAATTTGCTTATAATATTGTTTTTTAGGTTTAAATCCTCTATCCATTTGGATCTTATCTTGGAATAGGGTGTGAGGTGCTGGTCTAAGTTTCTTTCACACAAACTTCCAGTTTTCCTAAAAGTTTTTGTTGAAGAGAGAGTTTTTATCCTAATAGCTGGACTCTTTCGGTTTATCAAACAGCAGATTATTGTAATCATTTCCTGATATTGCACCTAGTCTTTTTGACTGATACACCTCTCTATTTCTCATCCATTACCAGACAGTTTTGATGACTGATGCTTTATAATATATATTTTTAGATCTGCTAAGGCTTAGCCACCTTCTTTTGCCCTTTTTTCATTACATCCATGGATTTAATTTAATTAATTTAATTCTAGACTTTTTATTTCTCTATATCAATTTACTTACCATCTTTTCTAACTCATTACAGTAATTTTTGGGGATTTTGATTGGTAGGACACTAAATAAATAGTTTAATTTTGGAAGAATTGTCATTTTTATTGTATTACCTTGGCCTTTCTGTGAGCAGTTGATAATTGCTCAGTTACTTAAATATGATTTTATTTGTGTGAGAACTGTTTTGTAATTATTTTCAAAAAGTTTCTGAGTTTGCCTTGGCAGGCAGGCTACCATGTATTTTATATTGCCTGAAGATTCTCTGAATGGGATTTCTCTTTCTATCTCTTCTTGCTGAATCTTTTTAGCCATATATCAAAATGTTGAGGATTTATGAGGATTTTTTTTATATCCTGTGATTTTGCTAAAGTTGATAATTATTTATAGCAGCTTTTAGATGGTTTCTTGGGATTCTCCAGGTATAACATCAGGTCATCTGCAAAGAGTTAGAATTTTGTCTCTTCCTTCCCATTTCTAATTCCTTCAATTTCTTTTTTTTTCTCTTATTGCTGAGGCTAACATTTCTAATATGATATTGAATAGTAGTGGTGATAATGGGCATCCTTTTTTCACCCCTGATCTTATTGGGATTAGCCTATCTCCATTGCATATAATACTTGTTGATGGTTTCAGATAGATACTGCTTATTGTTCTAAGAAACAAGCTACTTATTCCTTTGCTCTCTAGTGTTTTTTAGTAGGAATAGGTGCTATATTTTGTCAAAAGCTTTTTCATCATATATTGATATAGACATATGATTTCTGATAGGTTTGTTATTGATGTAATTATTTATACTAACGGTTTTCCTAATATTGAAACAACACTGCATTCCTAGGATAAATCCTACTTGGTCATAATGTATTATCCTAGTGAAAACTTGCTGTAATCATTTTGCTAAAATTTTATTTAAGCTTTTTTCATCTATATTCATCAGGGAGATAGATCTATAATTTTCTTTCTCTGTTGTAACTCTTCTTGGTTTAGGTATCAGCACCATATTGGTGTCATAGAAAGAGTTAGGCAGGGTTCTGTTTTCTCCTATTTTTCCAAAGAGTTCATATAGAATTGGAAGCTGTTTTTCTTTATATGTTTGATTGAATTCACTTGTGAATCCATCTGGCTCTGCAAATTTTTTTTCATAGGGAGTTCAATAATGGCTAGTTGAATTTTTTTCTGAGATAGGGTTATTTAGGTGTTTAATTTCCTCTTCATTTAACCCGGGCAACTTATGTTTTTGTAAATACTCATCCATTTCACTTCAGTTATCAAATTTATTGGCATAGAGTTGGGCAAAATAATTCCTAATTATTTAATTTCCTTCTCATTGGTGGTGAGTTCACAATTTTCATTTTAGATACTAGCAATTTGGTTTTCTTCTTTCTTTTTTTAATCAAATTACCCAGAGGTTTATCAATTTTATTGGCATTTTCATAAAATCTACTCTTGATTTTATTTATTAGTTCAATAGTTTTCTTGCTTTTGGTTTTACTAATTTCTGCTTTAATTTTTAGAATTTCTAATTTGTCATTTAATTGGGGATTTTTAATTTGTTCTTTCTCTAATTTTTTAGTTGTATGTTTAGTTCATTGAATTCCTCTTTCTCTAATTTTTTCCTATAAGAATTTAAATATATAAGTTTTTCCTCGACTGTTACCTTGCCTATATCCCATAAGTTTTGGTAAGTTGTTTCATTATTGTCATTATCTAGGATGAAATAAATAATTATTTCTATAATTTTTCTTTGATCCACTCATTCTTTAAAATGAGGTTATTTAGTTTCCAATTAGTTTTGGATCTATATCTCCTTGGCTCAATATTGCATGTGATTTTTTATTGCATGATGATCTGAGAAAGATTTCTTCACTATTTCTGCTTTCTGATATTGATTATTAAGTTTTATGCCCTATTACATGGTCAATTTTTGTTTAAGTGCCATGTACTGCAGAAAAATTGTATATTCCTTTCTATCCCATTCAATTTCCTCCATAATTCTATCATGCCTAGCTTTTCTAATAATCTAATTAATTCCTTAACTTCCTTCTTATTTATTTTATGGTTAGATTTATCTAAATCTGAGAGAGGAGGTTGAGGTCTCCCACTAGAAGAGTGTAGAAGAGTTCCTGTAACTCATTCAACTTCTCTAAGAATCTGGATTCTATTCCATTGGGTGCATACATATTTAGTATTGAAATTACTTTAAGTACTGGCCCTGGAGTCAGGAGTACCTGAGTTTAAATCTAGTCTCAGACACTTAATAATTACCTAGCTGTATAGCCTTGGGCAAGCCACTTAAACCCATTGTCTTACAAAAAAAAAACACTAAAAAAAACTAGAAAATAAGAAAAAGGAATTACTTTAGTGTCTATGGTACCTTTTAGGGGGATATAATTTCTTTCTTCTTCTCTTTTAATGAGATCTATTTTTGTGGCTGCTTTGTCTGAGATAAAAATTGCTGCCCCTGCTTTTTTCACTTCAGCTGAAGCAAAGAATATTTTATTCCAACATTTTACCTTTATATGTAACTCTCTGCTTCAGATGAGTTTCCTGTAAGCAGCATATTGTAGGATTCTTAACCAGGTTTTTATTTAAAGAAAATCATTAATCTTTTTTGAGAGTAGGGTGGAAGAGGAGGATATTGTACAGAACATCATTTTATAATTGATTATTAAGAAAAGATGATAAAATTTACCTGTCAGATTAATTGAAAAGTTTTTAGATTTTGGTGCTCTCAACTGTGCTTTATTATATTTCAAAAGAGAGAATGGGCAGGGTCTGGAAGGAGGCTGGAAGGTTTTAGTTTGCTTCCACAAAAATAAAGTGAGTTCCTGTTAGAATACTTCTGAATTTTTACAATGGTGGCATTGTAACCAATCTTCACATTTTCTCTTGCCTAACTACTTGAAATTTTAAAGATAGAAAGCTAGATAGAGAGGATTTTAACCTAGTATAATTTATAGAATTTGGCAAAATCATAGGACATTTAAATTAGAAAGAATTTTGGAAATAAGTTATTTCACTCCTCATTTGAAAGAAGAGAAACTAGAGAATACTAAAGTGACATAAATATCTAGTAACTATTGGGACCATAATCCAGCTACACTAACTTCAAGTCCATGATCTTTCCTCTATTATCAAGGTGGGAAATAATAAGAGATGCTTCAAATTTGTTGGCAATGAAAGTTTTATAGAGATTCAAAGCAGTGTAAGATGACTAGAATGGTGGATTGGAATCCAGTTGTAGAAGGTAAGTAATTCCTGGCTAAGGAATTTCATTAATGAAAAGGTTTTTGAGCAAGAAAGTGATGTTAAGAATTTTGTTTTTATTCAGAGGTATATATAAAGTGACCTACATGGGAGTAAAGACTTGGAAGCAAGTAAAGCAGTTGTAGTTGAAGCAGTTGTTCAGGAGTGATATAATGAGGACCTAATATTAACATTGGCATTTGGGTAAATAGATGTTCATTTCTAATTCTGAAACAAAGTACCAAATAATCAAGACTCCTTCAAGAATGAGTCATTGTGAATAAGCTACAAGGCATTCTTTGGCAACCTGTTTAGCTACCCATGAAAAAGTGAATTATGAAAAAAGTGAAAGAATGGATATGTCCTACAAGTTAAAATGGGTAAATCGCTCTCTCTTCCCCAGGGAGTGTTGACAAGAAAGATGGAATTGAATTCGACCAGCTGAACTTGCTTCAGGAGAGACATGTACTGAATTAAAAAGAGAGAGGGAGAAGGGATCATCATCAATGTAGCTGTGAATGTAACCAGATGGCCAGTCACACTTGCTCAAACCCAGCTGAGAAACTGAGATTATTTTCCAACTACGTTGTGATTTATACAAGATGAAAGCTATAGTAAGTGAAGCCCATAGAGATTGACACAAAGAACATAACAAAGGAAATCCAAAAACAAAGATAAAAGACATGTTCAAAGGATCCAAAGATGTTTAATACTCTCATAATTCCAATTTTGAAACCTCCTAGCTGTGTGTCCATGAACAAGTAAATTTATTAATCTTTAACTCAGTTTCATCATCTAGGAAATGGAGTTAAAATAATTGAATTAATTAACCTGCATGCAGTAATGTATAATAAATGATTTGAAAATGCTGATGTACTATAAAATGTCAGTAGCTATTCTATTTATTATTATAGAAGTAGAGACAGGCTCAAGTTAGTTCATTGAATTCTCCAAGAATGATAAACCTAATTAAGAGCAGAAGTAAACTTAATAACTTTGGTTTAATTCTACTTTGTTTCTCTGTTATTTTTAACAGTTCCATATTGATTATTTAGGTTGCTATATTTTTTAATTGTAATTTTCCAATTACATGTAAAGATAGTTTTCAACATTTATTTTTATAAGATTTTGAGTTTCACTCTTTTCTTTATCCCTTCCCTTCCTCATCCCCTTGAGATTATATGTTATACATGTAACATTCTATACATGTTTTTATGTTAATTATGTTGAGAAAGAAGAATCAGAACAAAAGGGGAAAATATGAGAAAGAAACATAAAACACATTTTAAAAAAGTGAAAATAGAGTTCTTTATTCTGCATTCAGACTCCATAGTTCTTTGTCTGGAGTGTATTTTCTATCCAAAGTTTTTTTTTGATCATTGTACTTCTGAGAAGAGCTAAGTATGTCAGAGTTGAGCATCATGTTAATGTATACAATTTTGTCCTGGTTCTACTCACTTCATTTGGCATCAGTTCATGTAAGACTCCCCAGTTTTTTCTGAAATCCACCTGCTTATGATTATTATAGAACAATACTATTCCATCACATTCTATACCATAATTGCTCCACCATCCCCTCCTTTTCTAATTATTTGCCACTACAAAAAGAGCTACTGTAAATATGTTTGCACATGTGGGTCTTTTCCCCTTTTTATCATCTTTTTGGAATACAGACCTAGTTATGGCATTGGTAGAGTAAAGGATATGCACATTTTTATAATCCTTTGGACATAGTTCTAAATTGCTCTCCAGAATGGTTGAATTAAGGAGCAGCTAGGTTGCACAGTGGATAGAGCTGGTCCTGGAGTGAGGAATACCTGAGTTCAAATCTGACCTCAGACACTTAAAAATTACCTAGCTGTGTGGCCTTTGGCAAGCCACTTAACCCCATTGCCTAGCAAAAAAAAAAACAACAAAAAGGCAGAATGGTTGAATTAGTAAACAACTCCACCAACAATACATTAGTGTCAAAGCTTTCCATATCCCCTCCAACAGTAATCATTTTTCCTTTTTTGCCATTTTAGTCAATCTGGTAGATGTGAGATGGTACCTCAAAGTTGTTTTAATTTGCATTTCACTAATCAATAATGATTTATAATATTTATCATATGAACATAGATTTATTTTTACATCTGAAAACTTAATATCCTAAGACCATTTATCTACTGGATAATTACTTGATTTCTTATAAATTTGACTCAGTTCATTAACTGTCTTAGAAATGAGACTTTTATTAGAAACATTAGCTGTGAAAATTGTTTACCAGCTTTCTGCATTCCTTCTAATTTTGTTTGCATTGATTTTGCTTTTTGCAAAAAAAATTAATGTAATTAAAATTATACATTTGGTAATTTTTAATGTTCTCTTTCTTTTGTTTGGTGAAAAAATTCTCCCCTCTCCATAAATATGATGGATAGACTTTTTCTTGTCCTTTTTTTTTGGTATCACCCTTCATCTTCACCCTGAACTCATTTTGATCATATCTTTGTATAGAGAGTGAGATGTTGGTCTATGCTTAGGTTTGCATGCTATTTTCCAGTTTTCCCAGAAGTTTTTTGTCAAATACATTTTGTCCCAGAAACTAGAGTCTTTGGTTTATCAACTAGTAGATTACTTTACTAATTTACTATTGTTTAGTCTAAACCTAATCTTTTCCACTGATCTATCACTCTATTTCTTAGCCAGTCACAGACAATTTTGATGATTGGCCACTTCATAATATAATGCTAGATCTGTTATGGCTAGCCTGCCTTCCTATGCATTTTTCCATTACTTCCTTTCATATTCTTGACCTTTTGTTCTTCTAGTTCAAATTTATTCAACTTGAAAAGTTTGCAATTCTTCAAATTCTTCAACTTGAAAAGGTTACAAGCCAAGATCAAAGTGGAAGTAGATGATCTTCTGTTGGCAAGTGATTGTGCACTCAATAGAGTCTCTAAAGCTGAGATACAACAGAGGATGGATCAATTCTTTGTGGCTTGTGAGTACTGTGGACAAATTCATTTGTCTTGGCAATATTCTTTCCAGGGAGGTTCATTAAGTGAGATTGAGGCATGTATTGCAAGAGCTGACTCAGTATTTGGGAAATTAAAAGAAAGTGAGGGAGAGAAGAAATGTTAGACTAACTACCAAACTGAAGGTCTACAGAGACATACAGGCCTCATTGTTGTATGCCTGTGAAACCTGAACAATCCATAGAGAGATGACATGATCAGACTAGCATTTTAGTAGAGTACTTTAGCAGCTGAATGGATAATTGATTCAAGTGATGGGAAACTTGAGGCAGGAAGGCTCATCTGCTGGTTATTGCAGTAATCAAAGCACGAGATAATGAGACCTCTCTCCAGATTGGTGGCAGTGTTATAAGAGAGAAGAGGGCATATTTGAGAGGTATTTCAGAGAGAGAGATCCAAACATATATATATATATATATATATATATATATATATATATATATATATATATATATATATATATATATATAGGTATGTGTGTGTGTGTCTGTGTCTGTGTGTGTGTAAAGCTTTCACACATTTCGTTTTCTTCTATATGGTTTTGCTACCTTTTCATTATTAAACTAAATATAGATAGACTGTATTAAAATTCCTACTACATGGAAAGTAAAATATAATGAAAGGAGCAGTGTATTAGAAGTCAGAAGACTTGAGTTTGAATTACAACTCTATGATTATCTGTGTGAACTAGGACATAATTATTATTTAATTTCTTTGGATATTTGTTACCTCTACATAAGAGGGATTGTTAGATCACAGCAATGCAAAGTGGGAACATTTTAGATTGACATTGACATTGACTGAACAAAGATCTATAAGTGGTGAAGAATTCCCTGCTTTCCAACATTCAGTTCACTTTTTTTTAATAACTTCAATTGATTTTCTTTATATTAGGTCAAGATTTGTTTCTATATAATTTCTACCATTGACTAGGTCCCTGCTACCCTTAAAAAAGACAATATGGGTCAACAGCTAATCCCTATAGAGGATCCTATAAGACATAGGATATAGCCTAACTGTTATCAGATAGGATCTTTAAGTCTCTTCTACCAACTAGGAATTGGAGCCTACTAGACAAAGACCAAGTATTAGAAGACCATCAGTAGAAATTTGTGCCTAACTACCTTGGCACTTCTCCAGAATTGGAAATTGATTCTGGAGTTTCTTGTCCTATACGAGTCAGTATATGACTTAAGATCAGAACAAGAGACCAATGTGGAAGGCACACCCCCGGGGTGGTCAGGACTGCTACTTGTGTTAATACTTGCTGCTGTAGTCTACATAATGGTAAGTCTTTTTGTAGATAGTCACACATGTCTCTCTCCACTTACTGAATGGCTAGGTTTTTCAAGTACTCTGAAATAAAAGTTAAAAAAAAAACGCACTCATTCAATTATTGAATTGAATTGAAACATAATTGCCTTTTGGACATCTGGATAATCTCAGAAGTAATAAGATTTACAATATATTAAATAGAGGGACCATTCTGATTCTAATGCATAACAATGAGGAAACAAACGATAAAGTTTCTGAGCATATAAATTCATCAAGCAATGTCTGCCAGTTACTCAACAAATTGGTCACCTTCCTCATTTTTGATACTGGATCCCATGTACAATTTACTAAAAGGAAACAATTAACTAGGATAGAAAAATTAAGTGATTTTATTTCTAACTGGAGACAAGAGTGGAGTATTTTCAAAATGGGAGGGGAAGAGTAAACAGGTATAATTCCCTGAAATTGGAAAATGTGTTCCATCCCTCCCAAATATCTGTATACATCCAAAAAATGAAAATAATACCTTATATATTAGTGAGGACTCAGAATTCAACTAACACATATGGGTTGGTTGAAATGTATATTTATGAGAGAACTCTGTATATTAATCTTAGGACCTGACTGAGTTTCTGGTTAGCATAACCTATATCCTTAATTAAAGGTCTCTAAACAATAGTATGATATGGTCCAGTTTTGTAGTTATACCGTAATAGACTCAAACAATGCAATTAAGTTGGGGAAGTTAGGTGGCACAGTGGATAGATCATCAACCTTGGAGTCAGGGCTACCTGAGTTCAAATCTGGATCAGACACTTAATAATTTACCTAGCTGTGTGGCCTTGGGCAAGCCACTTAACCCGACTGCCTTGCAAAAACTCAAAAAAAAAAAAAACCCAAACAAACAATACAATGAAGTCCTTTCACAATTCCCACAATTGAATAAGATTTTCTCAGGATAGAAATAGGACAAGACTGATATTTGAATAGAAAGGGAACTAAGCTAGCTACAGCAATATGTCACAAGATTGATTCACTTCAATTCCTTCTACCATTGCTGCTTTAGTACCCTCAATTTCCTCAATAGTGGTTGGCTAAAAATTGGAGGAAGAGAGTATTTCAGGGTGCCTTATATGTGCCCAAATTTGTACTAGAAATATTTGATTTTACTCAAATGAAATTGCAACAATACTTTCATATATACAAGTTAATTTGCCTGGAAGTAGTCCATGAGGACCTGCATTAAGGAACCTCTTCTGGAGATATGCCATTGTGCATAAAGGAATGCCCTGTCTTCCCCTTCACAGTTTATGCATGTACTCAGTAACTATTTCTTGGCTGCTTCCTATTTGAGAAAGAAAAGTCTTTAAGTTAGTTACTGAAAGAAGTTGCAAAGGACCTCAACCTCTCTTTCACTGGTACTCTTGAGTAATCAAAGAGGAAGAAGACATTCTAAAAATTTTGGTGAGGAGATTGGTAACAGGAGTGCAAGTAGTGGCCTGCTACTTTCAGTTTCTTATTTCTCTATATTATTTTACATATTATTGAAGCTGCAAACCTTCATGGGTACCTCTAGAATCCTATGTTGGGGAAGTGGAGAGACCTTAGCTCTAAGTATCTGACTTGCCTTTGCAAGTGGCAAAAGAAATAATCACTCGCAGAGCTCATGTTTTACAAAATGAAGTAGAAGTGTGCCAAGATTCTACTTTATTTTGAGTTGTAACATCTATCTGGTATATAATTGATAGAGTCATTGAATTTTTCTTTTAAAGATATTTGAGCAAGGAAAATTGCCCTTACATTGGAAGAGAGGAAATACAAAGCAAGAAGTCGGTAACTAAATGTTTTAGCCACCTCACTCGGAACTGTGAGGTGAAGAGGAAACAAAGGGAAGCCATCCATAAACATCTAAATTGATTTACAGAATTGGAGAAATGATATGCAGTAATTGCGCCTCCAGTGTCAGTTAGGATTTGATCCATTTCTGGGATAGAGAAAATTCAAGGATGTGGTGCAGGAATGAAATGAAATAAGACATAAGAAAGTGAAATCTTCAATAAGCTGAACATGACAAAGTCTTTTTTTAGTTTTTAAAATCTTCTGGTAGAATGAACTGCAATGGTATTACAATATTGTAACAAGTGATAAGAATATTAGGCTCTGGAACAGAGTCAATGAGTGAGACACTTCCTTTTTAAACTTTCTTCAAAATCTCCATCCCCAACCAGCCCAACTCAAATGGATCCCTGCCTCTTCTACACTCCCACTTAACTGGGACCTTATTTCAAATACTCCTATCTCATTTAGACATTGTTTTAGGTGCTGTATGTAATTTACCTCTGAAATAACACCATATTTTGAATTGCACAATAAGGAATGAGAGATGAAGAAATGGAATTCAAATCTCTTCATTACACCTCATTGTAGTACTCTCTTCTCACTGCTTCTCACTTCGGCCAATACCCCAAGTACTGATTTTGCTGTAGCTTTTCAGTTTCATGACCTTAGACCGCTATTAGCTCTTATCTTCTAGTAAAAGGGAATATTTCAAAGAGTATTTATTGTTGACCTATTGCATTACATGATGCAGAAAGGTTAAGAAATTAAAGAATAAAAAAATCAATGGACTTGGTTATTATAGGATTTTTGTTTTCCTATAACATTTAATTTTTACCATCAAACCAGAGCCATACAATTTCTGTTAATTTCCATTAATAATTGTGTATTGAACTGCATTGGTTTATAAACTCCTTAATGTTAGAGATTTTCTTAATGAAGAAAAGTTATTTGAGAAGGTAATTTAATCTTTTTATTAATTAATTTGCAATACACTAATTATAGTAAGTCATCATTACTGATCTCAATATGGAGCATTAACATTTCTAAAAATATGAAATTTGTAAAATTTTTGCTCTGCCACCTGGAAAAAATTTCTTTTAAAATTTAATTTAATTTTCCCTTGGTTACATACAAAACCAAATTTCAGCATTTACTTGAGTCCTGAATTCTCTCTCTTTGTCCCACACCACTCCTCATTTAGAAAGCAAGTTATTTGATACAGGTTAATAATGTGTAGTCATAAAAAATATTGCCACAATAATCATATCGCAAAATTAAATGTAATCCCCTTACCTCTTAAAAAGAGGAACTTCAAGAAAGATAAATTAAAAAACATATGATTCAAGCTGTATTTAGACACCATCAAACCTGTCTTTGGGATGGATAGTAAGCTTTATCATAAGTGCTTTAGAATTCTTTTGGGTCATAACATTGCTAAGTAAAGGTAAGTCATTCACAGCTGATCATACTACAATATCTCTGTTACTTTTATATAATACATTTCACATTGAATCATCTCATGTAAGTCTTTGACTGAGAGAATCCTGTTCATCATTTCTTTTTTTGTTTTTATTTGTATTTTTTAATTGACATTTTATTTTTACAAATATACATTATGAAAGTTTTTCAACATTCATTCATATGCATGTGTATTTTTAAGTTACAAAATTTCCATCCACCCTCTATTCCAAATGTTCAGTATTTCTCATAAGAGAATAGCATTTCATTTTAATCACATATTAGGTTTTTTCAGCCATGACTTTTCCCTCAATCTCTAGTTTCTTGCCTCCAGAAAAGAGTTATTATAAATATTCATATTCATAGACATCCTTTTCCTTCCTTTCTTTCATATCTTCTGTAATATAGGCCTAGTAGTGGCACTGCTAGCTATGTCAAAGGGTAGATATCATTTTTTTAGTACTTTGGGCATAGTTCCAATTGCTTCATAGACTTGTTGAATCATTTTAAAACTCCCCCAACAGTGCATTGATGTCTCATTTTCCCTACATTCCCTTTAACATTTACCATTTTCTCTTTCTATTTTATTAGCCAATCTAGATACAGAATTGCTCCACCTGCATTTCTCCTATCTAATAGTTGCCTAGGACATCTTAAAAAATAGTTCAAATAGATAGTATTGAAAACTTCAACTGAAAACTGTTCATATCTTTTGATCAATTATGAATTGGGGACTGATTCTTATTTTTATTACAAATTTGACTCAGCTCTCTATGTTTAAGAAACGAAGTCCTTATCATAGAAACTTGTTTCAATATTTTTTTTCTTGAGGTTACTACTGCTAACTATATTTCCCTCCATCATATTCTCCCCACCCCCATTTATTCTATCCTCTCTCTCCTTTCTCTCCATGTCTCCTCAGACGTGTATTGCATCTGCCTACCGGCTTTCACAATTTTCCCCCCTTTATATTCCCTACCTCCCCACTCTCTTTCTCCCATCCCTTTCCTCTCCTATTTTCTTCTAGGGTAAGATAGATTTCTGTACTCAACTTAGTGTATATGTTATTTCCTCCCTGAACCAATTTAGATGAGTTAGACTCCATTCTATATTTTAAGGAATTATTTTCTTCAGAGAGATTTTTTTAAATATCCTTTTCCATTTGGCCACTTATACTTTTTAAGGTATTCTCCTCATTTTTGTTTTTTATCTCTTTTCCCATTTGACCCAGTTTGTTTTTAAGATGCTATTTTCTTCAGTATTTCTCACCAAACAGTTTAATTGCTTTATATTATTTTCCACATCACTCTCATTTCTCTTTCCGTTTTTTCCTCTACCTCCCTTACTTTATTTTAAAAAATCCTTTTTGAGCTCTTCCATGACTTGAACTTAATTCATACTTTTCTTGGAGGCTTTGGATATAGAAACTTTGACTTTATCTTCTTCTGAATATGTATTTCAATCTTCCATATGACCTTAGTAACTGTCTATGATCAGATTTTTTTCTTCTGTTGTTTGCTCATTTCCTTAGGCTATGACCTGATTTTCAACTCTTTGTTAAAGTAGGGCTTTGCTTCCAGGGTAGAAGGCACACTGTTCCCAAGCTTTTGAATTTTAACACCTCTTTTCAGAGATACTTCTAGGGATCTGAAAGTTTTCAATTCTTCCACGGTATTATGAGAAGTTTTACCTACTCTCTTGATCTGTGCTCTGGTCTGTGGGTGACCACAAATCTCTCCTTTCTTCACTCTGCTTTGTTGGGGCAGTAGGTACTGATGTACTTCTCAGATCTCAGATGTGAATGTGGCAAAACTACAGGGTCCTACCTTAATCATAACAAAGAGATCACTGTAATTTCCTTTCAACCTCCTTAACCAGCCATGAACTGAAGGCTGTGGAAGTAGATGCACCAGCTAATTCTGCTGGTGTCGAGTCTGACACTGCTGAAACCTGAACTGGACTGTTCTCCAATCTCACCCAGGCTAGTAGAGTTTTCCTGTGACCTTCCAAGTTGTCCCTGGCAGTTCCTGGGCTGGGAGGTCTGGAATTGGTCACTGCTGCCACTCACCAGTTGTCCAGTAGTCTATTTCTGAAAGCATGGGACCAGTTAACTCTGGCTTGGCTGTGTTAAATCTGGGCTGCCCTGTGGGTTCTTTTTAACCCTGGTGTATCAGATCCTTCCCACCAATTTTCAAGTTGTCTTGGGCTGGAAAATTGTTTGGCTTGGTCTTTTTATGGGTTCTGGCACTTTAGAATTTGTTTGGAGTTATTATTTTAAAGTATTTCAGTGGTGTGGGGAGAACTTGGGGGAATCCCTGCCTTTGCTCCACCATCTTGGTCCCACTCCTTGAAAAAATTTAAGGAAAATATTGTTAATCTTGAATAGAATTTAACCCAATATCATAGTCCAAATATTAGTTTGAAGTTCTATGCCTGTCATCAGCTCAATACTAAACAAAAGAATGGATCTCATCTAATATAGAAACAACTAATATATGTCTTTGGTAATGGGTCAGCTTTCTACACCCAGAATAATCCATTTAAGGAAGAATAAAATTTAAAAAAAACCCCAACTTTTCCCTTCCTGTTCATTTCCCAAGACTTTGAATGGACCCCTCTGAATGCTTCATAAACACTGTATAAAAACTATTTTCCCTAATTATTTTTAAGTCTCAAGATGTGATATAACTTCCATTTCTTGGGAGTGGAGATGATGGAACTGGAGTACAGGATAAGACAAGTAGTCACAAATTTGGGCAATGTGTTGATTTACTTTGCTTGACTAAAGATATTTGTTACTGAAGAGGGCATCTGCTTAAATCAGGGGAATAAGATGATGATAGATATGGGTATAATACAAAAATAAAACATTGATTAAACAATAGTTGGATCAGTTTACAACTCCATCAGCAATGCATTAATGTCCCAATCCTTCCACAACCTCTCTAACATTGATCATTTTCCCTTTTTGTCATTTTAGACAATCTAATAGGTATGAGGTGATACCTCAGAGTTGTTTTAATTTGCATTTCTTTAATCAATATATGATTTGGATCTTTTTTTACATGATTATATATATATATATATATATATATATATATATTTAATTTATTCACTTGAAAACTGTCTATTCATATCCTTTGACCATTTATCAATAGGGGAATGACTTTCAATCTTATAAATTTGGCTCAGTTGTCTATATATTTGGGAAATGATACCTTTATCAGGATTCCTAGTTGTGAAGATTCTTTCCCAGCTTTCTTGTTTCCTTGTAATTTTGTCAGCACTGACTTCATTAGAGCAAAAAAATTAATATATAGTCAAAATCATTCATTTTATATTTTATAATGTATTCTGCTTCTTGTTTGATCATAAATTTGTCCCTTTTTCATAGATCTGATGGATATAGTATAGTATTTCTTGGTCTATTAGTTTATCTATGGTGTCACCCTTTATGTCTACATCCTGTATCCATTTTGATTTTCTTTGGTATTGGTGTGAGCCATAGGTCTTTGCCTAGTTTTGCCATATTATTTAGCAGTTTTCACCACAATTTTTGTCAAATAGTGAATTCTTATCCTACAAGCTCTTGTCTTTGGTTTTGTCAAACAGTAGATTATTGTAGTCATTTACTACTGCTTCTTTTGAACCTATCCTAATGTACTCATTTTGATCTTACTTTGGTATAGTGTGTGAAATGTGTATCTATGCCTAGTTTTGCCATACTATTTTCCAGTTCTCCTATCAATTTTTGTCAAATGTTGAGTTCTTCTCCCAGGGGATGATGTCCATGGGATTGTCAAATAGTAAATTGCTGTATCCATTCATTGCAACTTCTTTTGAACCTATCCTAATCCACTGATCCATTACTCTATTTCTTTTTTTTTTAGATTTTTGCAAGGCAGATGGGGTTAAGTGGCTTGCCCAAGGCCACACAGCTAGGTAATTATTAAGTGTCTGAGACTGGATTTGAACCCAGGTACTCCTGACTCCAGGGCCGGTGCTTTATCCACTGCTCCACCTAGCCACCCCTATTACTCTATTTCTTAACCAGGGCCAGGCAGTTTTGATGACTGCTGCTTTATTGCATATTTTTCAATCTGGTAGAGCTAGGCCACCTTCCTTTACATTTTTTCATCAGTTCCCTTGCTATTCTTGATCTTTTGTTGCTCCAGATGAATTTTGTTACTGTTTTTTCTACCTCAGTACAATGTTGCTGTTATTGTGTATAATGTTCTCTTGGTTCTGTTCTCTTTGCTCAGCATCAGATTTCAAATCATACTTTTCAAGAGTCTGACCATTCATAGTTTCTTATAGAAGAATAGGATTGCATAACATTCTTATACCATAACTTATTCAGACATTTCCCAATTGAAGGGCATCTCCTCAATTTTCAATTCTTTGCCACTACAAAAAGTATTGCTGTGAAAATTTTTGAACATGTGTGACCTTTCATATTTTTTAGGATTCTTCTGTATAGAATATTGAAATTTCTGGATCAAACAGTATGATCATTTTTATTGCTCTTTGGGCAGAGTTCAATATTGCTCTCCAGAATGGTTTGACAGTTCACAACTCCACCAACAATACATCAGTGTCCCAATCCTCCCACAACCTCTCCAACATTGACCATTTTCCCTTTTTGTCATCTTAGTCAATCTGAGAGATGTGAAGTGAAACCTCATAATTGATTTAATTTGCATTTCTCTAATCAGTAATAATTTGGAGTATTTTTCATAGGATTATATATGGCTTTAATTTCTTTATTTGTAAGCTGTCTTTTTATATTCTTTGATTATTTATCGATTAGGAATTGTCCTTCTTTAAGGAGACCATGACATCACAGAGATGTTGTCCTTAAAACACATCAACTGGATTTGAGTGAGGTGGTGCTGGACTAAGTTACCAGCCTCACTTTCTCTTCCAGAGTCATCTGGATTCAGTGACGAGATATGAGATGTCCATAGATGTGAGCCAATTAGGGTTAAGTGACTTACCAAGGTCATACAGTAAGTGTCAAGTATCTAAGGCTGGATTAGAACTCCTGTCTTCCTCCAAGATCAGTGCCCTATCCATTGCACCATTTTTTCAATACTTTGTTAAATATATGTATGTTTGTATATAAGTATAAATACATATATATGCATATATAGAGAGAGACATACAGATAGACAAAGGCACACACATATAAGCACAAATATCTATTCACACAGCTTTAAATAAAATATGTATGTACAGACATATATACAAGTGACATATATACAAATGCATATGTATATATATATATATATATATATATATATATATGAAGTTGAGTTTTTATTTAATCCTACTTCTTATTCTTTATAAATTGAAATATTTGAGTTTATGGATTATCAAATCACAAGATTATTTTTAAAGCTGTGTGAGGGCTACCAATTGGAAGGAAGAGCCATTTAGTTCGTTGATGTAGAAGAGCAATAAAACTGGTAGTTATCTTTAGCATTCCCAACTTTCCCATTCTGTTTCTTGTTATTCTTTATTCTTCTTTCATATTCAGGGTTCTCATGCTCTCACTTGTGTTACCAATCAATTCCAAGGGTAGAGTGGAAATTTATAGGTGAAAATGACCTGAAAGGACCTTTAATCTATTTATTTTAATATTTTGCAGAGAAGGAATTTGAGAATCAGAAAGATTTAGTAGTCTGAAATCACACCACCTATAAAGGAGAAAAACTTTGAACCCAGATATTTTCCTCACTCCATTTACAACACTGCTCACTTAGCTCACTTGAACATAAATAAGTAAATTACAAAGTTGGAATGGGAACTGAGCATTGTAATTTCAGGCATCATCCTATGAATTTGGACTTGCTTTTGGAAGGGAAACTTTAGAGACTTCCTTTAATCCATGATTTCAAGAATTCAAATACAAATAATGATGTTTTTAAGGTCCTGAATTGAATGATAGTAGATTCTAATATTACACATAACATGAATGTCCAATCTGCTAAAGTCTCAGTAATGAATTATTTATGTGGCATTTTAGTTTGGGCCTTAAAAATTTAAGGTGAAAAATCTAAGTCGTTGACTAAAGAAAGTAGACTTTGTCATGATAAGAATGAAATTATTATTGGCCTATGTCAGCTTTAAAGCATTAACATAATCTAATCCATTGAAAGATATTTTGAGAGCAGCATGAAAGATGTGAAAAGATATTTGTCTTGCAGAAAATTGATATGACACTATTTGTGAGCAGATAGAATAAGACCTTTAGAATATAATATGCCACTCTCCTTAACCAGATTCTGACTGATTTAGGTTTATTTAGGACTTAGAATTTAAGTACTTACACAAATACAGAGAAGATTCATTCCACCAATAGGTTTATATCAAGTATTTCAAATGTGGCACCAGTCAAAGACTTCTAGAAATACAAAGACACTTGTGTGGGTCAAACCAGGAGTGAAAGATAGTTTGTTTGCTGTTCTCAGTAAATACATCATCTTGTTGGGATGATTAGGGGAGGCATTGATAGAATGAAATGAAAAGACAAGACAGCATGGAATCTAGTGTCCCTATTGCTTTTTAGTTTCACCACAGAGAGGGAAATAATTAGGGAAGACTGCTTGGAAATGAGATCCATATAGATATCAAGGAAGACAGATAGGTGGTTTGGATCCTTTTTGTAGAAAATCTTGAATGCCAAGATGTAGAATTTCAACTAAATTCAGTGGACAAAGAAAAATAAATCTTAATTATATTTTGAGAGGCAATATTGCAAAGTAGAAGCAAAGAGGGTCTTAGACTCTACAAGAAATGAATTGAAATCTTACCTCTGACACATGCTGATTTTCTAGACCTAGAAAGCTTAGCAAAAGTTCAGTCTAGTCTGATACTCTTTCACCTATGAGAAGGAAAGAAGAGATTATATAAAAATGGGTGCAACAAGAAAATTGTGTATTAATATGCCACATGTCTACAGTCTTGTTGGGGAGATAAAAGACCAGGGATTTTCCCTCAACCTGAAGACTTCAAACTTCAAACATTCCTCATATGAATTTAGTTAATGACAAAAAGATGATCTCATTTCATGGCTATTACCTTTTGTAAGCATTATCAGGTACAGCTCAGCTTCTAATTGAAAAACTCCTACTGATTTCATTGGAAATAGATCGGGAATAACATATATATATATATATATATATATATATATATATATATATATATATATATATATACTTAAATCTAATTTATTGCCAAAATGTAAACCCTGTGTCATAATGACTGAACTCACTGATCAATCCTCCCTGCTACCCCAGCTCCCCTCCAGATTTTATGGGTGTCAAATAAAATCCTAAATGTCTAGTGCTATGCACATTGCAACCTGTTAACAAGTGGTTGTCAAATTGAACAAAATAGAGTAGTTAAGATTTATACAGTGTAACTTCAAAAGGAAGTATGACATTATATAAAAAGAACTACCCAATCCTTGAAGTCAGGAACACATGAATGCAAGTCAAGTCTCTGATAATCTAGCAGTTGTCTAAGTTTAGGCAAGTCACTTAACTTCAAAATAATCCATACAACTCTCTAAAACTGAATTGCAGAGAAGGTACCAATCTTCATTGGTAAAGAGTAATAGCTTATCCAGGAAATCCTGCTCTCAATCAAATCTGTATGTCTAACTATAGTGGAGACTGTATGGCCTTGTAAGTCATCAGGGATCATTCTTCTGTTAAGGAACATCTCAAATTCCATTACCATATTCACCACAGTTTCAAAGAAGAGAAAAATCAATAATTATCTTAGACTGCAGGAGAGGCTAACATAAAAGAATATAATCTGGCTTTTCACTCACTATCTCTGAAATTAATTGGTATAGAATTAGGGTAAAATAGGAAAAACCTCTAAAGGGGGGGAACAGACTACAGTTATACCTATTTTTCTTCAAATTTTAAATTCATCAGAGCTTCAAATGTTATTTTTATCAAATGTAAATTAGAAGTGACCTATCTAAATTTCCACTTAAATATTTGGTGTGACTGAGTCAGTCTTATTTTTTAAGGACTTGTAAACAATGTCAGCTTTATAATCCCCTTCAAATTAGCAAAGTTTTTAAATTTTCTCAGACATGAAACAAGGAAAAGTCATCTTTGGGAAGCATTATTCAGAGAGCCCTGGAAAACCAGTGTTCGATATGATATAGTGTTTACCTGAAGACTATTAAGTTCAAATTCATTTACAGACACTCCAATGATGTGTGATATTGGGCAAATAACAAAACTGTTATTTGTCTTAGTTTCCTCAATTGTATATTAAGGATTATTATAACATCTCATTCCAAGGGTTATTATGAGGATGTAATGAAATAATATTTCCAAAGCACATGAAACATGGCATGATACACAGCAGGGTTACTTAATATTTAGTATTTTCCTTTTTTCCCCCATAGGGAAAATGGATGAAGAAAATGGAACTGAAAAAAGCATAAACAATTTTAAAGTTGTCTCAATCTGTCTGTTCCTGCTTATAAAGATTAGGATGTAAAGTATGGTTGTCCACAATGTGGCAGTGGCCTCATGCAGTCCATAGGGTGATTTTATGTGATTGCTTGTGGGTTTACTAAAAGCTTTAATAAACAAATCAGAGCTACCACAGAGATCTCATTAAAATCATAAATCAAAATATATCATCTATTGTTTCAATCAAAAGTTTTAAAAGTAAAACTGTACAGCCTTGAGGTAAATAATAAGAAAGTGCTTTGAGGGCTCCTGTGCTTATAGTACTAAAATGGGTCAGTTTGTAAATTCATTCTCAGGTGCTTATTTATTGAGAGAAAAATATGTAATCCACCTAAAATCACAAAAGAGGTGGCCAGCAATTATGGATATGAAAATAATACTGTCTAATTTAGGTTTGAGAGAAAACTTAGGAAATCATATGCTAGATGAGAGGACTAGAAGTCAGGACCTGAGAATTCTAGTCTATGATATGCCACTGATTTACTATAGCGAACTTGGGCAAATAGCAATATCTCTTAAACTATTTATCATCTGTAAAAGGGAAGGTAAGTTTAACTAGTCGGTTTCCTTTCAGATCTAAAATTGTATAATTCTATCTAGCTTATATGAAGAAAGATCTTTTATTTTTCTGCCAATCCTATACTTTTTCTCCATTTGATATTTAATAATTCTGTGCTTCAAAGATCTTCTTTCCTTTTTTCCTCCCTCCCTCCCTTCCTCTCTCCTTCCCTCCCTCTATCACTCTCCTTCCTTCCTTCCTTCCTTCCTTCCTTCCTTCCTTCCTTCCTTCCTTCCTTCCTTCCTTCCTTCCTTCTTTCCTTCCTTCTATTCTTTCCTTTCTCCTCCTCCACCTTCATCTTTTTCTTCTTTCTTGTCCTTGCCTTAATATATTGATTAGTTATAATCCAATTGTAACTTGTAAACTTTTTCAACTGATGCAGAAAACCATTTACCTATAGTTGATAACTTCAGATATTTCCTCAGAAGTGCCCATTGATTAAGTGACTTACTCATGGTCAAATTGTCATTAGACAGAAAGAGAAGGAATTAAACCCAGGTTATGCTGATATTAAAACTGGTCTCTATCTATTATCTTCTCAATCTCTTTCTAAATTTATTTGGATTTGATGATAAACAGAATTTTTTTTATTTATGTAAATGTAGATTCTTCAGGTTGATTATGTAAGTTAGGAATTCAGGCAAGGAATAGGAAAATTGTGAGGGCAATTTTCCGAGATGAAAGGGTAACTTATGAATCTGAGTTGGGAAAGAGCAAGATGTGAACTTGCTAATAGCCTGTCAATAGCTTGCAAATATCAGAAGTCAGGATGCTAGCAAGATAGATACATGAGCTGAAGAGGCAAGGGATTTAATATAAGACCTGAGTAAACAGAACCCTAGAAGTTTAGGGTTAAGCTTTAAGACACAGTTAAGAACTTACTTCCAGAAAAGGAGTTAATCCATATTACTACTTCAAAATATCACAAGCAGTTGTTAAAATCTTAGGAGACACCATTTTCCAGAGCTAAGATCCATCAAACAAGCTGTGCCCTGAGTTTGGCATAACAATCCTTTCTGGATCATCTTAGACACAAAATCCCAGAATTGTTTCTGGCCTTGAGGTAATGCTATGAAACAAACTTGTCACTCAAGTGTTACCCACTGTTACCACTGCTATTACCCCTCACTATTAGGCCTATAGCTCAATGTGAAGGCAGCAAGAGTCATTGAGATCTCCTCACACTGCCTCTGGTTTTTCCCCCCTCTATCCCATCCCAACCAAGGGAAGGTCTCGAGCACATGTGTCCTTACTTGCATATCATTTCCTCACTTTGAAATTAAACTTCTGTTTATTTAAAGACTCTCTTATCTCTAGTTCTAGTTCAGCTCAAGTCATCCACAGATCAGTGTCTGCTTTTGTCCAATTGATACAGCTATCCAGAAGAGAGCAGTGTGCATGTTGTACAGGAGTTAAATAAGCATGGATAAATAATTCACAAGTAGAGGTCCTGATAATCAAAGGAGCAGTCTTGATAAGATCCAATTATACCCACCTCCTTTAAGTTCATTCTCTTCAATTACATTCTACTGCAAGTATCCTAAGAGATGTAAAATTATAAAGGATTTGATGTGTTATATTTTCCCTTTTAGGGTTGTATGCAATTTGATGGTCTTGACCAACATTTGTCCTTTTTTTTGTTTTGTTTTGGTTCCTTCCCTTTTTCATTTACCTTTTTTGTAATGCAACACTTCAGCTCTGTATTTGGCAATTGAATTTTCTTTTCAGTTTTGGTTTTCATATCAGAAAATTCTGGAAGTCCTACATTTTATTGAATATCCATCTTTTTCCTTGACATTATATGAGGCTGAATTTTGCAGGGTAGTACATTCTGGGTAAAGGAGCAGACATAAAAGGAGATAGAAACCATTCAGGTGATAAACCACTATAAGTTCAATGGGAATGAGAGATGAATCTGATTTATAAGCAAAGGAAGAGAAAAAGAACCTTCTAGGAGTAGAACTAGAACAATGTGATCCATAAGCACTCTATGTGTCATGAACCTAAATCTTAAGTTTAGATTATTTCTTTTTAAATGCTGATTAATTTTTTCAATTACATACAAAGATAGGATTCAATATTCATCTTTATTACTTTTTGAATTACACATGTTTGACCTCCTTCCCAATCTCTACCCTATTAATGTCAGCAAATAATCTGCTATAGATTATGCATGTACAATTGTTTAACAATTAATCATGCATGAAAGAAGAATCAGAATTAAAATGACAAAAACTGTACTTTTTAAAAGTGAAAACAGTATGCTTTGGTCTGCACTCAGACTCCATATTTTTTTACTGTGGATGTAGATGGCATTTTTAAATAAAAATTTTAGAATTTGCCTTGGTCGTTTAACTGCTTAGAGAAGTTAAGTCTATTATAATTGATCATAACACAATGGTACTAGTTCTGTTCAATTCACTTAGCATCAGGTCATGCAAATATTTTCACACTTTTCTGAAGCCTGGGTGCTGTAATAGAATTTCTAATTTCTAATAGATTTCTAGTAGAACAATAGAACTCCATCATATTCATATTCATATATCAAAATTTATTCAGTCATTCCCCAATTGATGGGCATTTCCTCAATTTCTAATTGACACTACAACCAGAATCGCCATAAATATTATTGTATATGTGGTTCTTTCTACCTTTTTTTATAATTCCATTGGAATACAGACCTAGGAATGCTATTATTGGATCAAAGTGTTTACAAAATTTTATTGTCCTTTGGGCATACTTCCAAAGTGCTCTCCAGAATGATTGGATCAGTTCACAACTCCACCAACAATGCATTAGTGTCCAAGTTTTCCCACATCCCCTCCCACATTAATATTTTTTTTCTTTTTTTTGCCATTTTAGACAACCTGATAAATGTGAGGTGGTACCTCAGAGTTGCTCCAATTTTCATTTTTCTTTTCAATAATGATTTAGAGCATTTTTAAATGACTGTATAAAATTTTAATTTCTTCATCTGAAAACTTTCTGGTCATATCATAAGATCATTTATCAATTGGTGAATGATTAATATTCTTATAAATTTGACCTTATTCTCTATTTTTCAGAAATGAATCCTTTATCAGAAACAGTAGCTATGAAAATTGTTTCCTAGCTTTCTGCAATCCTTCTAAAATTGGCCTCATTTTTTATTTATGTAACACCTTTTTAATTTAATGTAATCAAAAGTATCTATTTTGTATTATATATCATTCTCTATCGTTTATTTTGTCATAATCTCCTCCCTCCTCCATAGATCTGAAAGGTAAATTATTTGTTGCTCTCCAAATTGACACATGGTTATCAGGCTTTTATTTAAATTCGTTACATTTTCTGACCTTCTCTTGGTATGGGCTGTGAAATATGGGTCTTTGACTAATTTCTGCCATACTGTTTTCTAGTTTTCTCAGCAGTTCTTGTCAAATAGTGAATTCTTATCCCACAAACTATGGTTTTGGTATTTATCAAATAGCATACTATTATAGTCATTTATTACTCTTTCTTTTGTATCTAATCCTTTGTAATCTATGCCACTGATCTACCATTTTATTTCTTAGTGCCATACAGTTTTGATGACTAGCACATTATAAAATAATTTTAGATCTATTATGGCTAAGTCACCTTCCTTTGTGTTTTATTCCCTGTAATTCCCTTGATATTCTTGACTTTTTGGACTATTTATTTACAGTAGTGATATTTTCAAGTAGCAGGACACATTGATGGGGGTAACATTTCTGTGGAGCAATTGAGACTTCCTAGCCCCCTTCAGATAATGAAATCTACATAATTATCTCCTTCATTCAGGGTGACTCTTAGAGGAATTAAACGGTGTGTGAAAATAGCACCAACTTGGAAATCAGGAAAGCTAAATTTTAGTCCTAGTTCTGCCACTAAATAACAGTGTGACATAGAACAAGTCTCTTAATCGCTCTGGTCATAGTTTTTAGGTTTTAAAATGAAGAAGTCATGTTACACAATCTTGAGCTCCCCTAATATTTTATTCCATAGTATTTTATTCATTCTATTCTGATGTGTTCTGTTCTATCAAACCCTAGTCTACTCTATTCTGATCTATTCTATTCTATCCTGATCTGATCTATTCTATCTGATCTTATTCTACTTTGTCTGATTTATTCTTCTCTATTCCATTCTTTTTATTCTATTCTGTCTGATCCAATCCTTTCTTCCTTTAGTCTTATCCTGGCCTAATCTGTTTTAATCTATTTTATTTAATCCTATTTTAACCTATACTAATTTATTTTACTTTGATCTCTTTTTTCCTGACATATGGGATCATACTCTATGCAATCCTATGCTATCACTTTCTTATCACTATCCTATCCTAATCTATCCTCTCTTTTGCTCTTTTCTCCTAACTTATCCTATCCTGACCTCTCCTATCCTATATCTATTGTCTTAGTCTGTTCTGCTATTTCTATCCTATTCTATATTATTTTATTTTTTTCATATTCTTCTAGTTTATTTTACATGTGTTTATTTTAAGGATGTTTTCAATATAGGTCAAAATAATAATCTCTTGCACTCCTGGGATCCTTAATAATTTTCAGTGCTTCAACTGACATTAATTGAAAAATGACTAAATGTTCAACAATTTGCTGGCCTCTGTGGGAATGAAAAGACTTATAAGACATAATTCTTATCATCAGGGATTTCACAGTCTAGATGAAGGTAAGGCATATTATTTTTCTTAAACAAAATTAAACACAGTATAAAGTAGTATATGTTAAGTGTCAGATGTGAGCACTGTCAATGAAAATATATAGCTAGGGAGATAATTTAGTACATTTATTTTGCATCTATGGTGTGCAAGGACTCTTCTTGGTGCTAAAAATGATAAAGGATTTAAATAAGATACAATAGCTATTCTTGGAAAACAATAATAAAGTAGGAGAATAAAAACAAACATTCACAACCAGGAAACAAAATAGTAAATGATTAATAACAATGAATGTAGAGTTACAATCAAGTTCTGAGTTAAAATTTTTATAGATTTTTTTTGTATTTTGTAGATCAAAAAGTAAACATTAAATGCTAAATGTTGTTCTTGTTCTCATTTTATATCATTATTATTACAGTTTTGAGTATTTTATTGTATTTGAATTTTGCTTGAAATAAACAGGTTATTAAGAGACAGCTCAATCTATGTATGGGCAGTAGAATAATTGAAGTGGCAAAGTTTATAACATTTATGAGAGACAGCAAGTAGTATAGATTTGTCAAAGTTATAGAGTAAGTAAATGATAGTAATATAAAATTAAATTAAAATGGAGAGGTAAAGTGGCACAAAATTGTAGGGACCCTTAAATGTCATCTAAAAGGAAAGGAAGGCTACCTGGTAAATAATATGTAATCACTGAAGGATCCTGAATAGAACTTATTCAATAAAAGATAAAATAGCCCTCCATTATGAGAAAGTCATATGCTGCTTTCCTCCTTAGGTACTCATATCACTAAACTTCTATTTCAAAATTACAATGATATGTGATGTTATTTATGCAGATATTAGCTCCTTAAAAGTAGATAATAATTCAATTTATAAATTAATAGAAGGTCCTAAAGCATGGTTCTATTAAAAACCAACCAACCAAACAAGCAATGTTACCTTATATCTTATCAATAAAGAGATCCACATAGTCTTTGGATGATAAAAGTAGAAAATGGTTCAAGTGAATGAAAGATGGATTTTAAGTAAAAATAAATAAGAATTTTTAGAAATCCATTTTTTTGGTTACTTTATTGCCTACGTGCCTTGGAGAAGTCACTTAACCTATTTGAGTTTCCTATGATTAATGCTAGAGTCAATTTTAGAATTATTTTAGTTTAGAAGGACCTGACAGAATCTAGAGTTATTTTATACACATATATACATATATTATTTCATGAATGCAGATTTATACACAAAAATATGATTTATAATATATAGTAGGCATTGAAGGAATTCATTATGATTAAATAAGAATTTTTGTTAAAAAGAATTTGTTTTGGGGCAGCTAGGTGGAGCATTGGATAAAGCACCCACCCAGGAGTCAGGAGTACCTGCATTCAAATCTGGTCTCAGACACTTAGTAATTGCCTAGCTGTGTGGCCTTGAGCAAGCCACTTAACCCCATTTGCCTTGCAAAAAAAAAAAAAAAACTTAAAAAAAAGAATTTGTTTTGCTTGACTTTTTTCTGCCAAAGGGATAGATGATGGGAGGAATATTAAATAAATTTCTGTTAATTACTACAGATACTGGACTTCCATATGTTCAGATCAGATAATTTTATTATTAGTTTTATTTATTTGTTATTCTATGGTACAATAGAACATACAAAAGAACATCACAGAATGGGGGATTATTTTCAGAGCTTTATGATGTAAAAACAAAAAAAAAATAAACCTTCCTCTAAAAACTATAGTCTCAGAGGAAAGTAATATAAAAAAAAAAACTCTAGGTTTCTTATTAGGTTGTTCATTTCAGTTCTCCATTTCTATAGAAAGAGAAACATTCTTAGACTGTCATTAAAGATTAAGTATTTTGTTTGAATTACCCTTGTCTTTTATCCTTCAATAACTGAATATGGTGAACATGCCAAAGGAGGATAAATAAATCTAGCAATTGTGTCTGGATTTGACATCTTCCCACCTCATTTTCATGGAAGCATTAGAAATTGCCCCATTTGTAAATATAGATGTGGCATGATAAACAAACTTCTTTATTTTTTCTAGATATTGTTAAAGATAGATTTCATAAATAGATGATATTGGTACAGAGGACCAAAGTATAGGAGGCAGTGAACTGGGACTGGAGTCGGGAAAATTGAGTTCAAATATTGCCTCAGATACAAATCTCGTGACACGTCTTTGAGCCTCAGTCAGCCATGTAAGATATCAGTTTATAAGTGATTTGTGATCTGCTTTGATTGATAGAGGTTCCAAACTGAGGAAATAATAAAACCTTGATTTGACTTTTGATGAATGTATAAGTATTTTGTAACTACAGAGTGCTATATAAAATATGATTTATGCCTCCCTCTATTTATATGCATATATATATATATATACATATATGTAGTTATGTATTCACATAAATCTATTTATCCACACAAATACATGCATACTTTCCACCAAAATGTTCATATGAGATATTTCTCTGCCTTGGGAAGAAGTGTCTTTGGCAATTTGCTATACTTGCTTGGTAAATACCTCTTTTAACACCTAATAAATTCTGACTGGTGAGTAATCAATAGGTGGCACATTGGATAGAGATGAGGAAGAATACTGTAAATTCCAATCTCTCAGTTATGCCTTATTGCTAAAGGGAGAAGTAGCCAACCACACTCTGAGGGCTAGTCCACAAATTTGACTTGGAGTCAATGAAGAATTAGTCTAGAGATGGTACTATAAATATCATGCAAGTGTCATAACTGGCATTGTACAGAAAAATTGTTTATGAAAAAGACACATGTAAGGTCATACACCTGCTAAATAGCAGAGATTTCATTTGAATCACATCAGAATCCAGTGTTCTTTCCACTCAAACACAGTTCATTCATATCTGAAATTTGCTTCCTTATGTATTAGACTTGAACATCCATGTACACATTTCTATTACATGTTCTATGAGATTTCCAAATATCATCATACAGAAAATATTTTAACAAGAAGATTCCAACAATCCAAAAATATGTGATATTCAGTCTTCACTTTTTGGTTTCATGCATGATATATATTCAGCACCTTGAATATTTCTTTTTTTATACACATATAAATTCATGTGAAATATAAGATCTATATGAGATTCCGACCTAGATGAACAAGCAGGATACTGCAATTTTAAAAAAAATCAGCCTCCTTCTGCCCATGTTTTAATTTTTTTCCTCAACATGATGTGTGGTACAAATACCACTTAAATAAATTTTGGGAATCTAAGGTATGAAGAGAAGGCTTTATTCATTTCTCTCGGGAAAGGGGACACAATCAGTTAGAGAAAAAGGCCCAAGAATCACATTTATCCTAACTCGATTCCCACCCCCCACTGACCCACCCTACTTAATGAGGAATGTGGTTTTAAAATCTAAACAGGAAAACTACCCTAGGGACAGGGGCATAGGATTCAAATAAAGCAAACTAATCTAGGGAAAAGAACATAAAATTCAAACCAAAACCAGATTATCTCTTTAGTCCCAGGAATTGAATGATTCTCCAGACATCAACAGATAAGATGAATTCAGTTGACTTTTCAACAATATCCCAGAAGTTTGCTTTGTCAAGGGAGGAGGGGCACATAGTTAACCAAATACGGTCTATAATATTTTACTGAAGAAATCTCAAACTTTATCCCACACAATGATTTGATGAAGCCGTGCCTTTCCTCCTTCACTCCTCTCTTCTCACTGTTTTTGATTACCTGGAAACTAATTGCCCTCATCCCTTTCAAAGATAAGGGTTCCTTTTATGAGAAGAAAACAAACAAAAAAAGTAGTTAATTGTTTGCTTATCAACAAACTTCAAATATGCTGAATTTTATGACTCAGCAATTCACCATTGTTCTTTTCACTACATCCAGACTAGCCTGATGGATGTAGAAACTTGAGCTAACAGTACTTTAATATGCAGTGCATTCCCTGCTGATAGATGGGAAAACTAGAGGGCAAACTGCTGTGATGCACAATCTGCTATCCTCTGCAGAACTGAATGTCATTCCTGTTTAATTGTTCCCCAAAGAAGAGGGAATTGCTGGCTTGATGCTGTAGCTATTTTACTAGCATTCCTCAGTCTTGAGACTTGGAATACTTAGTTTGTCTTCACTGACTTGTTGGATCTACTGTATAATCAAATGGCACATTCTATGTGCTGAACAGGTTAGTGGCCCTGGGTACTTTTAACTCCATTAGAGAATCCTCAAGAGGTCCCTCCTCCCCTTTTATATACATTTAAGAAAAGATGACTCATATTTGGAATACAGCCATGAAGTAGGGTAGGATCCAAGAGAGCGCTGTCCTCTCAGATCATCTTTTTGATTAATCTTACTTTTTAGCTCCAGCATAGAATGAAATTACTGTCAGAATTCACTGAAGAAATTCAGATATTAAGCAATTCAATTCACTGTAAGAATTTCTTGAGTTCTTATTGTTAATCACAAACTACTGCTGGGGAAGGGCGGAGGAGAGGTGGTGTGAATGGGAGCATAACTAAATTAAATGGCATAATCCTTATCCACAGAGGACTAAAATTCTCATTGATGAGAAAAGCAGAGTGATGACAAATATAAACTAAAAGTCGAGATGAGAACCACCATGATGGCATTTTCAGATACCCTGCTTCTGTTTTTCCCTTGGAACTTAGCAGGAAAATTTTCTCTATGTTATGTGGCGGCAAAGAATCCCTCCTGTGTTGATCTAAAAGTCAGAGGATGAAGCCATTCTAGCTCTTTATAAGGCTGTAGAGGTTTTTCTCCAGAACATTTGCTAAAGTAGATATAGGACTTGAGTGATGAGAATAATAGTAAATGCAATGTCTTCCTTTTAGTAATTCAATATATTATTAGGGTCACTCTAGTTAGAAATGATTTGTTTCCTTGTTGGACTCATGAGGCCAAGTAAAAGTGCAATTATAAAGTAGGCAAAGTTTTTTTTTCTGTGTCTGTTTGTTCTCCTTCAGCCTGTTAATAAACTACTCCAAATTCTGATGCTTAGTATCTATTTTGATCATCCATTATAGGGCCCCATGACAAGATATGTTATACCATGGCAGTTACTGTTTTATTTATTTATTTATTTGTTTATTTATTTATCTATATATATCTATCTATTTATTTATTTTTGCCAGGCAATGGAGTTAAGTGGCTTGCCCGAGACCACAAAGCTAGGCAATTATTAGGTGTCTGAGGCCGGATTTGAACTCAGGTACACCTGACTCTATCGACTGTGCCACGTAGCCCCTCTACTATTTTCTTTTTCTTTTTCTCTTCACTATCTATCTTTATTTGTTCCCAACCCCAAAAGGCATTTTTAAATATCTGACTAGTCTTGGAAGTCAGAAGTCTGATACTTCCTGAATTGAACATTCTATCTTCCATTTGCTTGCCTTTTTATGTAGTCTAAGAAGCCTAAAATGGGCCCCCCTCTCAAATTCTTATTCTCAGAATTTTGAGCTCCTTTTAGTGATCACCTTAGATGCCAATTCCTCCAGTAAATCTTTCATGAAATCCTTCTAGGTTTTTATTGCTATCTTCTTCCTAAAATTATTTTATATGTATTTATGTGAGTACATGATATATTTTCAGTCCCCAGTCTTAGAATGTAATTTCTTTGAGAACAGGTGATATTTTGCATTGTCTATGTAACAATGCTCAATATTATAGGTTAAGTATGTGTGCATAGTAGTAGACTCTTAATAAATGCTTGTTGAAATAAATTGATTCTAAGCTGATAATTAATCAGTTTTAAACAATTATGATTTACAGTTGATATGACAGTGACTATAAAGTCAGTTTTGGGAATCAGGGTCTGAGTTCAAATTTGACCACTTTGTAACCCTGGGAGCATCATTTAGCTTCATAATGATTCAAGGAATTCTCTTAGATTATTGTTCTTCTGATATCAGGTATTCTACAGCCCTATGGATTTGTGAGTCTAAGTAAGCCAAGAAAAAAACAGCTACTAATATAAGACAATTCTCAGAGTCAAAATTTCTTTACTCAAGAATGTATATGAGACTTCCGGCCAAGAAGGCAGAGAGAAGACAGGCACAGTTCTAAAATCTCCTGATCTTTCCCCATCTATCAGATGAAACAAACCTCTTAAAAGAAATCAGACCCACAAAATCCAGAAAAAAAAAGGCAGGAGAAAGAACGTCTCCCTCAGGATTTGTCTCTAGCAGCAGCACTGGCTCAATTCGAGAGGGTGATTCCAGGCTCAGAGGGTGGACCAGCCCTGGATCAACCAGATTAACAGCTGAATTGGAACCTGGAGTCTGAGGGCCTGAAAGCCAGACATGCTGGATCAGTGGTGGGGCTAGACAGCAGGGGCTTGAGTTATGGAGCAGAGGTGCTAGTGTGGGTGCTGTCCACCCATGAGCTCGCAGACAGGGCTGGGGGGGGGGAGAGTTCTGGTGCAGGAGAGCTGCGGACACCATCCCTGGGCTCCTCTGGTCTGAGGAACTCAGAGTCACATTACAGCTTAGACCTCTTCCATGAATAAACAATTCCAAAGTAATTCTGCCTCAGGCTCATGCTTGTGAGCAGAAGAACCAGCCTAGCTGATGACTGACATCAGGCCAGGGTAAAGAGCACCATTGATTGAAGGCAAAAGAATTCAATAGCTCCAACTCCTCCCTTCAAGCAAAGGTCCCTCAATCAAGGTCACAGACACTTCAGAGAAAGCAACTAACAAATCCTACTGGCCATCCAGAGAAATTGCACTCAGTGGGTAAATCCTTAAGTGATTCCAAACCCCTGTGAAGCAGCCCCAGCCCAAAACAAGGTCTTAACAAAATGAAGAAGGGTTAGTGGACAGGTGGATCCATGGAAAAATTCTTGGAAGGGAAAGACCCTAACTCAGAAAAACCTAGAACCTCTGAGGAGAATATGATCTGGTCTTCAGCACAGAAAGACTTCCTTGAAGAAATAAGGAAGGAGCTTAAAAATTTGGGAGAGACAATTAATACCTTGCAACAAGAAAACAAAACCTTAGAAAGTACAATTGGAGAAATACAAAAGGAGAATAAAACTCTTAGATCCTCAATTGGATAAATGAAAAATGAGAATAATTCTCTCGGATCCTCAATTGGGCAAATGCAAAAAAGAAAATAATTTTCTCAAAACCTCAATTGGTCAAATGGAAAGCTCTTTCAAAAATAGAACTGACCAATTGGGAAAGGAGTTGCAAAAGGTTAATGAAGAAAACTCTTCCCCCAAAAAAGAATGGAGTGTGCAGAAACTAATGAAACCATGAGACAGTAAGAGTCAGTTAAACAAAATAAAAAAAAAATTGAAAAAATAGAAGAAAATGTAAAATATCTCATCAACAAAACCACTGACCTTGAGAATAGATCAAGGAGGGGCAACCTGAAAATTATAGGACTTCCTGAAAACATTGAAGAGAACAAAAGCCTGAACTTACTATTACAGGATCTAGTTATGGTAAACTGTCCTGATATCATGGAATTGGAGGGCAAAGTAGTTATTGAAAGAGTACATCAATCCCCACCAGAAAAAGATCCTAAAATGAAAGCACAGAGGAATGTTGTGGCCAAATTCCAGAACTATCAGATAAAAGAGAAAATCCTGCAAGCAGCCAGAAAGAAACAATTTAAATATCAAGGAGCCACAGTAAGGATCACGCAGGACCTGGCTGCATCAACATTAAGGGACTGAAGGCTCTGGAATGAAATATTTCGAAGATTCTTATAAATCTTCAGAATTGTAACTTTAACAGAGAGAATATACCTAGCCAGAAATGATGCACATTCATAACCTATCCATGAGACTGCTATCTAAAGAGATGTAACTGACTTTAAACCCAATTGGGAGAAAGAATCTAATAATTCTCCAGAATTTTTACTCTATTTGATTGAATGTACTGACCTAGAACGGACAGACACTCAGAATTTTCTGTGACTTAGAATGATCTAAAAAGCACTACCTCCTTAAAAAGGGGGACATGAAAGAGACAGGAGGAGGGAGGGGATTGAATGGGGTAAATCTCATTACACTAAGAGGTTCAAAAAACCCTATGGTAATAGATGGGAAGAAGGGAGCAGATGAGAAACACCTGAATCTTCTTCTCATCAGACATGGCTTAAAATCAACCTACACATACTCAGTTAACTTTTAAAACATCTAACCTTTCAAGTATTAAAAGGGGAAAAGGGGAGGGGGGATGGAGAAAGGGAAGGGGAGAGGGGAAAAAGGGGGAAATAACAAAAGGAAGGGAAGGGAAAAGGGAAAATGAAAGGGTAAAGAAAGGGGAGGGTGTGATATAGGAGGGCAAAGACACTGAAGGGGGTGTTATTCAGAAACAAAATACTTGGGAATATGGATAAAGGGGGGAAGGGGGGAAATACAAACAGAGGCAAGATAGCACAGAGGGCAATAAAGTATTAGTAATCATAACTTTGAATGTGAATGGGATGAACTCTCCCTTAAAACATAAGCAAATAGTAGAGTGGATTAAAAACCAGAATCCTACCATATGCTGCTTACAAGAAACTTATTTAAAGCAGAGAGATACATATGGAGTAAAGGTAAAAGGTTGGAGCAAAATATATTTTGCTTCAGCTGAAGTAAAAAAAAAAAAGCAGGGGTAGCAATCCTTATCTCAGAAAAAGCAGCAGCAAAAATAGATAGTGTTAAAAGAGATAAGGAAGGAAACTTTATCCTCCTAAAAGTTACCATAGACAATAAAGTCATTGTAATACCGAAAATATATGCACCCAGTGGGACAGTACTCAAATTCTTACAGGAGAAGCTGAAAGAACTACAGGAAGACATAGACAGCAAAACACTACTAGTGGCATACCTCAACCTCCCACTCTCAGATCTAGATAAATGGACTCATAAAATAAACAAGAAAGAAGTTAAGGAGCTAAATAAATTGTTAGAAAAAATAGATATGGTAGAATGATGGAGGAAACTGAATGGGGATAGAAAGGATTATACCTTTTTCTCTGCAGTACATGGAACTTATACAAAAATTGATCATGTACTAGGATATAAAAACCTAATGATCAACTACAGAAAGGCAGAAATAGTGAATACATCATTCTCAGGTCACAATGCAATAAAAGTCATATGCAATACTGGGCCAAGGAGATGTAGACTCAGAACAAATTGGAAACTGAATCACCTCATTTTAAAATATGAGTGGTTATAGTAATAATTAATCATTTTATCCTAGATAATGATAATAATGAAACAACATACCAAAACATATGGGATTCATTCAAAGCAACTCTATAATATATATATATATATATATATATATATATATATATATATATATATATATATAATAGCTCTAAATGCTTACATGAATAAATTGGAGAAAGAGGAAATCAATGAACTAAACATGCAACCAAAAAATTAGAGAAAGAACAAATAAAAAATGCCCAACTAAACACCAAATTAGAAATACTAAAAATGAAATTAGACATTAATAAAATCAAAAGCAAAACAATTATTGAATTGATAAATAAAACCAAAAGTTGATATTATGAAAAAAACAATAAAATTGATATACCTCTGGTCAATTTGATTAAAAAAGAAAGAATAAAACCAAATTGCTGGTATCATAAATGAAAAAGGTGAACTCACCACCAATGAGGAGGAAATTAAAGTAATAAATCAAAATCATTTTGCCCAACTCTATGCCAATAAATTTGATAATCTAAGTGAAATTGATGAATATTTACAAAAATATAAATTGCCCAGGTTAAATGAAGAAGAGTTTAAATACCTAAACAACCTTTTCTCAGAAAAAGAAATTCAACAAGCCATCATTGAACTCCCTAAAAAAAAATCGCCAGGGCCTGATGGATTCACAAGTGAATTCTACCAAACATTTAAGGAACAATTGGTTCCAATTTTATATAAAATGTTTGAAAAAATAGGGAAAGATGGAACTCTGCCTAACTCGTTCTATGAAACCAATATGGTGCTGTTACCTAAACCAGGAAGTGTTACAAAAGAGAAAGGAAATTATAGACCTATTTCCTTGAAGAATATAGATGCAAAAATCTTAAATAAAATCTGAGCAAAATGATTACAAGTTATCACCAGGATAATACATTATGATCAAGTAGGATTTATTCCAGGAATGCAGGGTTGGTTCAGTATTAGGAAAACTGTTAGTATACTCAAGTATATCAACAACAAACCTATCAGAAATCATATGATCATATCAATAGATGCTGAAAAAAATCTTTTGACAAAATAAAGCATCCATTCCTATTAAAAACACTAGAGAGATGAAGAATAAATGGACTGTTCCTTAAAAGAATTAGCAGTATCTATCTGAAACCGTCAACAAGCATTATATTCAATGGGGAGAGGCTAGAGGCATTCCCAATAAGATCAGGGGTGAAACAAGGGTGCCCATTATCACCACTGCTATTCAATATTGTATTAGAAATGTTAGCTTCAGCAATTAGAGAAGAAAAAGAAATTGAAGGAATTAGAATTGGGAAGGAAGACAGAAAACTCTCACTCTTTGCAGATGACATGATGGTCTACCTTGAGAATCCCAAGAAATCTTCTAAAAAACTACTGGAAACAATTAGCAATTTTAGCAAATTTGCAGGTTATAAAATAAACCCTCATAAATCCTCAACTTTTCTATATATGTCTAGCAAGAAACAGCAGGAAGAGCTAGAAAGAGAAATCCCATTCAAAGTAACCTCAGACAATAGAAAATACTTGGGAGTCTATTTGCCAAGACAGACTCAGAATCTTTTTGAAAACAATTATAAAACACTGCTCATACAAATTAAATCAAATTGAAAAAACTGAGCAAATATCAACTGCTCATGTGTAGGTTGAGCTAATATAATAAAAATGACTATCAACAAAACTATCTGTTTATTGCCCTGCAAATCAAAATTCCAAAAAATTACTTTAATGAGTTAGAAAAAGTGATAAGTAAATTCATATGGAGAAATAAAAGTCAAGAATTGCCAGGAGCTTAATGGAAAAAAGTGCAAAAGAGTGTGGCTTACCCCTTCCTGTTCTAAAATTATATTATAAAACATTAGTCACCAAAACTATTTGCTATTGGCTAAGAAATAGAGTGATGGACCAGTGGAATAGACTAGGTATAAAAGCTGGAGATGATTATAGTAATCTGCTGTTTGAAAAACCAAGAGTCCAGCCACTAGGATAAATACTCCCTCTTTGATAAAAATTGCTGGGATAATTGGAACTTAGTATGGAAAAAACTTAAATTAGACCAACACTTAACAGCCTTTACCAAAATAAGATCCATATGGTTACAGGACTTAGACATAAAAAAACAATGCTATAAGCAAATTAGAAGATCAAGGACCAGTTTACCTGAAAAGGGGAGCAATTTATGACAAAGTAATTGTTGGAGAACATCACCAAAAGCGAATTAGATGATTTCAATTACATTAAATTAAAAAGCTTTTGCACAGATAAAACCACTGTAACCAAGATCCAAAGAAATGTAATAAATTGGGAAACAATCTTTGCTATGAATGATTCTGACAAAGGACTCATTTCTAAAACATACAGAGAACTGAGTCATATTTTTAAAATAAAAAGCCATTCCCCAATTGACAAATGGTCAAAGATATGCAAAGGCAATTTACAGATGAGGAGATCAAAGCAATCCATAGCCATATGATAAAATGCTCTAAATCAATAATTATTAGAGAAATGCAAATTAATTTTTCACTGAGGTACCTCCTCATACCTCTCAGATTCGCCAGTATGACCAGAAAGGATAATGATCATTGTTGGAAGTGTTGTGGGAAATCTGGGACACTATTACACTGATGGTGGAGCTGTGAACTTATCCAACCCTTCTGGAGAGCTATTTGGAACTATGCCCTATGCCCATAGGGTAACAAAAATGTGCATACCCTTTTACCCAGCAATACCACTACTGGGTATATATCCTGAAGAGATGATGAAAAAGGGTGAAAACATTACTTGTACAAAAATATTTATAGCAGCCCTATTTGTGGTGGCAAATAATTGGAAATTAAGTAAATGTCCTTCAATTGGGGAATGGCTTAGCAAACTGTGGTATATGTATGTCATGGAACACTATTGTTCTATTAGAAACCAGGAGGGACAGGATTTCAGGGAACCCTGGAGGGATTTGCATGAACTGATGCTGAATGAGATGAGCAGAACCAGAACAACACTGTATACCCTAACAGCAACATGGGAGTGATGATCAACCTTGAAGGACTCACTCATTCCATCAGTGCAACAAGCGGGAGCAATTTTGTGCTGTCTGCAAAGGAGAGTGTCATCTGTATCCAAATAAGGAGATGTGGAGTTTGAACAGAGTTCAAGCACTATTCCTTTAATTTAGGAAAAAAACAGATATCTTATTTTCTGATATTTTTACCTCTTAGAATTCTTGTCTCTTCTCTAACGATATGATTTCTCTCTCATCACACCCAACTTGGATCAAGGTACAACATGGAAACAAAGTAAAAACTGACAGATTTCTTTCCGTGGGGGTGGGGTGGGGGGACGGAAGTAAGTTTGGGGGTATAATTTTGAAAGTCAAATAATATCTTTAATAAAAATTAATTTAAAAAAATAAAAAAAATAAAAAAAGAATGTGTATGAAAGGCATAGGATTCCAGGGAGCCTGAAAGCTTTAAGGGGGTGGTTTGGAAGGAAATGGACCATTTTATTATGCTTCAAATGGTTAATAGACCCTATTTGAATGCTGACTACAGTCATTAACCTCATAGAGAGCTAAAATTCTAGCAAATTCCTCAATGCTGATTATTTTTGAGCTCCTCTCCAAATCCATAGTTATTAGGATAGGTGAGGAACAATTATAGACATATTTCCTATGTTACAAATATCTCTAGATTATTTGAAATCATTACCCCTTCTTAACAAATATTGCAGTTCTAGTCACTCTTGTTCTGGTCACTCTTTAATCAGATTATAAAATCATAGAAGCACTAGTAATTTTTTCAGTGTCATAATCAGGAAGAATCCACATGTATTAAATTCTCATCAATATAAAGATATATCTTTTGACACTGACATTTTCATATCAAGAGGTACACTGAGAATAGCTAGAAAATATAATATGGCACAGGATCATAGTATCTCAGAGTTTTTAGTTGCTTCAAAGGGTTTCTTAACCATTTTTGTCCAGAATGTCAGTCTTATGACCCCATTTTAGCATAACAATTTTCATTTAATAAAACATATGAAAACAAAGATATTTATTTAATTTTTTAAAATTTATTTATTTTCATCCATATGCACATGTATATTTTAAGTTATAGAATTTCTTTCCACCCTCCTTCCCTACTCCCCTCCACTGAATGGCAAACAGTACAGTTGACATTTTACATCTATATTTTAGATAAATATGTTTACATATTAGTCATTTTTGTTATGAGGAATTAGAATTAAGGGAAAGAGATACAAAGGAGACAATTTTTATAGTGTCCATCACATTCTGAAGTGTTCTTTTTTTGTTGTGTTGTTTTGTTTTTCTTCCTCTGGATGGCAAAGGTATTTTATTTAAGAGACACAGTTGATAGAATACTGCACTTGGATTCAGGAAGAATTAAGTGAAAAATCCAGCTCCAGATGCTTGCTAGCTTTGTAAATTTGGGGAAGCCACTTAACTCCTTTCATTTTCATTGTTTTTTCATGTGTAAATTTGAATAATTGATAGCAACTATCTCCCAAGTGGTTGTGAAGATAAAATCACCTAATATATGTAGAGTTTTATAAACCTTAAGGCTTTCTAAATGAATGCTAGCTGTTATTATTACATAGGAAACCAATTATATTGAAATAATTATTTATTTAAATTTGTAGATCCCAGGTTATGAACCCCTGAAACAAATCAAATTATACCAGAAAAGAAACCCATGCATAGCATCCTAGAGACATATCTAAGCAATCATTCCCTGAAAACTTCAAGTGATAGGGAACCACACAAACTTCGCTTTCTACTCCAAAGCTTTTGGCAGCTCCCCATCAATTGTGATGTACCCATTGTCAGACAAGATAGAGCCTTTTTATTGTCATTGTTCTTTTTGTTCCTGTTGTCCATGAAGTTACATATTTCTAATTTTTTTCAGGTTATAGTTTTCAAGGTTAATAAGGTTATGACTATAAAAACAAGATTACAATGTAGCAAGAGATATCTAAGCCACTTCACTCTGTCAATGCCAAACTTAAAAGTTATTCCATAGGTAACTTGTTTTGTTGTTATTGTTTACTGCATTTTATACCAACGTGTGGGCTGAAATTTGAGAGGGCACTAAACATCCATGCAATCTTAGATATGTTCATAATCAAAATGTTGAATTGTTCTAAGATTTAAATATATAAAAATATATAAAGAAGCCTGGATATCATGTAATTTGATCATCTAATTTTTTTTAGGTTTTTGCTAGGCAATGGGGTTAAAGTGACTTGCTCAAGGCCACACAGCTAGGAAATTATTAAGTTTCTGAGGCCAAATTTGAACTCAGGTACTCCTGACTCCAGGGTCAGTGCTCTATCCACTATGCAACCTAGCCGCCCCATGATCATCTAATTTAACAGTTCAAAGAACCTGAAGTATTGAGGTTAAATGACCTGCCCAAACTCAAATAGATCAGTTATACACATAAACCTTAAGCCTAAGACTTCTAATTCCAAAACCATTTCCTTTTAATATATTATACTGTTCTTTATTGGTCTAAAATTAGTACCATCAAAATTTTTGATCAGACTATCAAAATAAGTACAGGTCTAGTCTTTTATAAAATTCTATTGTTGAAGAAGGTTATCTTGAGTTTGCCTAGCCTCTACTTCTGTGCTCACTTTCCCAACATAGAGCACTTCTTCCATCAAGAATTCATGCCATAGATATTCTTTCTGTGAAGTATCCAGTTCCTTCTTGCTTCCTCTCTTGTCTGCTTTCTTTGTCTTTTGAGAACAAACCATTCTTATCTAAATGTGAACTAAAGGTTTTCTATTGTATCTCTCAGGGGTACTAGCATTTTAAGCCTAATCTACTGTGAAATTAAAGATTTTGTTCTCAGGTATACACACACACACACACACACACACACACACACACACACACACACACACAAACATACACACCTAGAGAGGAAGAGGAGGAGGAGGAGAAAGATGAAAAGAAAAAGAAGCAGGAGGGAGGAGGAAAAGAGAAGTAGGAGGAGGAGGAAGAGGAGGAGCAGGAAGAGGAAGAGGAAAAGAGGAGGAAGAGTATAGAAGAGAATGATAAAGTGAAGAAAGCAGAGAGAAAGAGGTGAAGACAGAGACAAAAAGTCAGAGAGAAAAAGGAGAGACAAAAGAGAGCTTTTTTTGCTTTTGTTAAGTTTTTTTCCTTCCATTTGACTATGGGTTGCTTGAGATAAGGGTCTGTGACTTACCTCTCTTTTATCCCTAGAGGCTAATACAGTGCCTGCCCCTTTGGAGGTTCTTAATAAATGTTCATTGACTGACTGTCCTATAATGTGCCAGCTACTATATTGGGAGTTAATATAAAAAAGATAGTTCTATAAGAATTTTATATTCTAACCAATATACTAGGGTCCTTCCTTTCTAGATCTTTTAATATTCCCTAAGTACCCTCTTCTCCGCAGTTGAGAGACCTAGGACAACTATATGCACATTGCTATCCCCATCCAGAGGAAGAAAAACAAAACACAGTAAAAAAAACTTTCAGAATCTGATGAACTTTATAAAAATTATCTCTTTCCCTTAATCCTAATTCCTCATACTGAAAAATGACTAATCTACAAGCATGTTTATCAACAATATATATGTACAATGTTAACTGGACTGTTCACTGATGGGTGGGGGGTGGGAAGGGAGGATGGAAGGAATTTTTGTTACTTAAAATATTCGCATGCATCTGGATGAATGTTAAAAAAAACTTTCATAAGATGTATTTGGAAAAATAAAATATCAATTAAAAATATTTCATAGATACCAATAGCACTTGGTCTAGCTAGTGGTTATTCTTAGTTCTTTCAGTATGACTACCCATGTCATTTTTCAATAATACATCTCCAGGGCAATATTTTTCCATGATGATTGCTAAAATGTGTAAGATATACTCACTATGTCACCATGACATTTGAGCTATTGGGAACTTTAAATTTTTGTCATGTTATTATTATTGTCTACCTGCTTGGAGGTGTTTATTTGAGAGGTAAATGTATTTTACTTGGAGCTAGAAAATACTGGGTTTAACCAGTACTTATTAGCTTAATGACTTGAAAAATGAATATATACATATAATGCATATATATATATTTATAAATATATTGAAAATATATATTCTTTAGAAAGCATAAGAACTGACAATAAATAGATTTATAACTGTTAATTTGCTATGGAGAGTGTTCATAAGTTCTTTTGGTTTCACACAATGAATAACATTTAGTCATTACTCTAGTTGTATAGGTTTTTTTTAATTAAAAATGTTATATATTTTGAGTTTTACAGTTTTTCCCCCCTCTTACTTCCCTCCCCCCACCTCCCCCACAGAAAACAATTTTTCAGTCTTTACATTGTTTCCATGTTGTACATTGGTCCAAATTGAATGTGATGAGAGAGAAATCATATCCTTAAGGAAGAAACAAAAAGTATAAGAGATAACAAGGTCAGACAATAAGATACCAAATTTTTTTTTCTAAACTGAAGGAAATAATCCTTAAACTTAGTTCAAACTCCATGGTTCTTTTAACTGGATACTCCATTACAGACAGTCCAAAATTGTCCCTGGTTATTGCACTGATGGAATGAGCAAGTCCATCAAGGTTGATCATTGCCCCCATATTGCTGTTAGCATGTACAGTGTTTTTCTGGTTCTTCTCATCTCACTCAGCATCAGTTCATGAAAATCCCTCCAGGCTTCCCTGAATTCCTGTCTCTCCTGGTTTCTAATAGAACAATAGTATTCCATGGCATACATATACCACAGTTTGCTATGCCATTCCCCAATTGAAGGACATTTACTTGATTTCCAATTCTTTGCCACCACAAACAGGGCTGCTATGAATATTTTTGTACCAGTAATGTTTTTGCCCTTTTTCATCATCTCTACAGGGTATAGACCTAGTAGTGGTATTGCTGGATCAAAATGTAAGAACATTTTCATTGCCCTTTGGGCATAGTTTCAAATTTCCTCTCCAGAAATGTTATATAAGTTCACAGCTCCATCAACAGTGTGATAGTATCCCAGATTTCCCACAACCCTTCCAACAATGATGATTATCTTTTCTGGTCATATTGGCCAGTCTGAGAGCTATGAAGTGGTACCTCAGAGAAGCATTAATTTGCATTTCTCTAATAAGTAATGATTTAGAGCAATTTTTCATATGACTATGTATTGCTTTGATCTCCTCATCTGTAAATTACCTTTGTATATTCTTTGACCATTTGTCAACTGGGGAATGGCTTTTTTTTTTAAAATATGACTCAGTTCTCTGTATATTTTAGAAATGATTCCTTTGTCAGAAACATTATTTGTAAAGATTGTTTCCCAGTTTACTACATTTCTTTTGATCTTGGTTACAGTGCTTTTATCTGTGCAAAAGCTTTGCAATTTACTGTAAACAAAATTATCTAGTTTTTTTTTAGTGATGTTCCCCAGCTCTTCCTTCATAATAAACTGTTTCCCTTTCCATAGATCTGATGGGTAAACTAGTCCTTGATTTTCTAATTTGCTTAAAGTATTGTTTTTTATGTCTAAATTCTGTATCCATTTGGATCTTATCTTGGTAAAGGGTGTGAGGTGTTTGTCTAATCTAAGTTTCTTCCATACTAACCTCCAATTTTCCTAGCAGTTTTTATCAAAGAGAGAGTTTTTATCCCAATCGTTGGACTCTGTGATTATAAAACAGCAGATTACTAGAATCATTTCCTGCTGTTTACCCTACATTATTCCACTAGTCCACCACTATTTCTTAGCCAATACCAGAGAGTTTTGATGACTTATGCTGGATAATATCCCTTCTTTTGCAGTATTTTTCATTAAATCCTTGGAAATTCTTGACTTTTTATTTCTCCATATGAATTTACTTACAACACTTTCTAACTCATTAAAGTAATGTTTTGGAATTTTGATTGGTAGGGCACTAAACAGATAGTTTAGGTTTGGTAGAATTGTCATTTTTATCATATTAGTTCTATCCATGAGTAGTTGACATTTGCCCAGTTATTTAAATCTGATTTAATTTGTGTGAGAAGTGTTTTATAATTGTTTTCAAAAAGTTTCTGAGTCTGCCTTGGCAAATAGACTCCCAGGTATTTTATATTGTCTGAGGTTACTTTTAATGAGATTTCTCTTTCTAGCTCTTCCTGGTGTATCTTGCTAATCATATATAGAAAAGTTGAGGATTTGTGAGGGTTTATTTTATTTCCTGCAACTCTGCTAAAATTGCTAATAGTTTCCAGTAGTTTTTTGGATGATTTCTTAGGATTCTCTAGGTATACCATCATGTCAGCTGCAAAGAGTGAGAGTTTTGTCTTTTCCTTCCCAATTCTAATTCCTCCAATTTCTTCTCTAATTGCTGAAGCTAACATTTCTAATATGATATTGAATAGTAGTGGTGATAACATGCATCCTTGTTTCACCCCTGATCATTTTTTAAATATATTTTTGTAAGGCAATAGGGTTATGTGGCTTGCCCAAGGCTGCACAGTTAGGTAATTATTAAGAGTCTGAAGCCAGATTTGAACCCAGGTACTTCTGACTCCAGGGCCGGTGCTCTATCCACTGCACCACCTAGCTGTCCCTCACCCCTGATCTTACTGAGAATGCCTCTAGCCTCTCCCCACTGAATATAATGCTTTTTGATGGTTTCAGATAGATACTGCTAATTATTCTAATGAACAGTCCATTTATTCCTACACTCTCTAGGTTTTTATTAGAAATGGGTGCTGCATTTTGTCAAAAAGCTTTTTCATCATCTATTGATATGATCATATAATTTCTGATAGGTTTGTTCTTGATATCATTGATTATACTAACAGATTTCCTGAATTCCTGGGATAAAACTGAAGAGAAAAAATGCACAGGATTTAAAATAACAGCTTTTCTATGCAAGTATTAAGGGTTATACCATAAAACTGGTCTTGCTCCTCCAAAGCTGTATTCATGCCCATATATAATGGAAACCTAACTGTCTTTGGAATGGTGAAAAATTGTTGACCATTTAAATGGCAACTTAGTCATGCCTTCTATATATACAAGTGAATTATATTTTCCCCTCCATATTATTTGGTTTACAGGCTACAGTTGCTAGCTCCTCTCCTGTGTTCTCTTTTCTTCTCTACTTTTCCTCTGTTATTATTTTATTTTAAATTGTTTATGGTGAATTTATGTAAAATTGAACCTTGGTTATGGAAAGTGAATTGTGTCAACATTCTAATGTCAGATAAAAAGCAGAAACAGAGAAATCTAAAAATATAAAGCAGGTTCAGAAATTATTTCCCAGGATATAGCAGTCCTGACCTTATGACTCATTGTTATCATTATCTAAACTTTTATTGTACTCTCTGACCAAGATTTCATTCAGTTGACTGAACTTTCCAAGCACAATACCTTAACAGAGACACATGCATAAATACACACACATAAATACATACACATACACAACTTAAAAAAATATTTAGCAGAAGAAAGGGAACTAGGTTACCATGTATGCCCATACTATAGCACTCTGATAGCCATTTGGTTGTTGTAAAGATCAAAGGAGATAATATATGGAAAGAATTTTCTAAACCTTAAAGTTTCATATAAATGTTATTGTTATTATTATTATTAATTATTATTATTATCAGTTCATTGGATGATGTGGATTAGGGAAAAGAAAGAATCAAAGTTGACACTGAAGATAAAGGCCTAGATAGTTACGATGATCATGCTGCCATCAAGAAGAAATATGAAGTTAGTAGGGAAGAAAGATTTTTGGCAAAAATCATTATCATTTTATGTATTGAATTTTTGTTATGGCAGGACAGCATGGGGGAATCTTTCCAGTTGGTAGTTAGGCATATAAGGATGAAGATCAGGGAGAAGTTGAGTTTAGAGAAAGATATTTTGGGTAGAATTGAATGGGAATAGATAAGCACATTAAAACAAAATGTGGAAAAAAAACAGAGAAATAAAAGAATTAGGGTACAGCCTGAGTTCAATTAAATAATTAAATATTTAAAGAGTAAAAGAATAGGGAGAGATCCAAAAGGAAAGGTAAGAACTTTATAGAGAGAATGACTTTTCATGGAATGAGAAGGAAGGGGGAGAGTGAATTTACTCTAACAATTTTTGAAGATAGGTAAAGAATGAAAACAAAAGAGAAAAATGTCAAACATGTCAATGCATTTAACAAAAGAATGACTTTTGGCTTCATTAGATTATTTTGGAGAGGAGTTAAAATAGTAAGGGTTTAATGATCAAGTCAAACAAGTATTGGCTATGTTAAGCAAGATGTTTTAAGAAGTCTTTGAAGAGGTTTAAATATAAAGTCCTATATTTATGCAAAAATGATCAGCTGCATAATACAAAATGTGGGGAAATATGGTTAACTAATAGATCTCAGCAATACAAGCTCTTTACTGTTTTTAAAGCTAAATTACTGGAATTTTTAATATAGGAAAAAAAGAAACTTAAGAAAAGTTATTGTTTTAACCTATAACAAAGTAATTTAGGTTAGAGAAGAAAAAATAACTTTGTGACTTTGAGATTTGGGATACAAATTGGTTATTAAAAGGACTTTTAGACTGCCTTAGTCAATAGCTTGCTCAAGGTTCTAGGGTCCATGTCAACTCTTTCATTACACACACACACACACACACACACACACAGACAATTATAATGTCTATTTTTTTGTTCTTATTTATTTCTATATTTTTCCTGCTTTATATAGTTTAGTATTTTCTATAAATTTAATTAGTAATGAAATTGTCATATTTATTCCTTTCAAAGTATTTTCGTGCATCATGTTTTTTGTACCTTGTATCTCCATATTAAGGTAGATATTAGTCTTCATTTACAAGATAAGGAAGAAGTACAGCATATCTAAGTATGCTAATGAATGTAGTAAATCAATTTTTGATGGATGACCATAATTCCAATCTTCATGGAAATCTCTCTCTCTCTCTCTCTCTCTCTCTCTCTCTCTCTCTCTCTCTCTCTCTTTCGTATCTACCTATCAGTCTATTCATACATATGTATGTGTATGAATACACACACACTGAAATAGAATTTTCGTGTGTATGGTCATATATAGTTGCATTATATTCGTATAAAGATCTGTATGTGTGCATAGGATTAGTTAGGGTTAAGATTAAGATCACTCTGTGAAATATCTATGTATCATACATTGAATTGTACTTCGGGATATAAGAAAGTATACAGAATTCTTTCCCTTAAGAACTTAAAGTTTAGCAATACTAATAAAATATAAATTTGAATAAATATAGTATAATAATAGCATTTATTTAGCAATTTTAGTTTTATAAATTTCTTTACAAATGTTATATTTTATTCTCATAGCAATCCTCAGAAGTAGGTGCTAAAATAATCCCCCTATTTTACAGATGAAGGAACTGAGGCAAACGGAGATTAAGTATCTAGTTCAGAATTACAGCTTGTAGATGTCTGAGACCACATTTGCACTTGGATTTTTCTGACCCCCAGGTCTAGTGCTCTGCTATAAATTGCATTAAAATGGAATATAAATTACTACCTTAATTTAGGAGGGAGAAGTTTACATTGTTCTAGTTTAGGAATTTTTTTACTTCCTTATGCCACTGGACATATTTGTCATCAATTTAATTAGACTCTAAGTTACCTAAGGACCTCTTTTTTGTTTTTGTTTTTCCATTTCAATTGAATTTTCTCATAGGACTTGGAACTGAGTACTGATCATAGTATCTTCTTAATCGATATCATCAACTGATTGACACTTCCCCCTCCCAGAATACCTTATTATCAGCACAACAAAGTCATAGGGCAAGCATAGAAGATCTCCTGAGGTAGTTATACTATAATAAAAGTTTTAGATTTTGGCAACCAAGCAAGTTAATCCTGATGGCAGGCTGTGTGCATATTCCTCTAACTGCCAACCCAGACACTTCATTAGACTTTACGAAGATTTTTACATCTCTATTTTTAAGTGGTTGGTATCTGTTCATTTCAAAGAGAAGAAACACTTTAGGAAAAACAGAAAACATGTCTCTTCACAGATTTATCTTGCATGATTCCAACAGATTGAAGTGTGATCTTCATATTAATTAGCTTAATTAAAATGCTGCTTTGTTCTTCCTCAATGTTAAGGCATGGTCATTTCCAGGTACACCAAGGGGGAAAAATATTCTGAAATGTTTGCTCTAGAACTTCTCTGTGAGTCATCAGAGATTTGAAAAGTGGGTAAAATAGCATGAGGTGTTGTTGGTAATTGTATGTAAAGGTATGTTCATCTCATGAAATGGACTCTCATAATGTACATCTCTGCTTTTGTTTCATTTTGGGAGATAGCCTGTACCTAGTCAATATATCAATTTCAGGTTTTGGTGAAAAGAAATACAACAGGAACATAATCTGGAAGACATAACTATTTTTTTATAAAACTTGGTAGTATTCCTAAAACAGAAATGGGTTAAGAATTCATGGAATTATTAGGAGCTACATTTGACAGAGAAGAAAACAAGCCTCATTTAAATAAGGTCACAAAATTAGCCAAAGTGTCAAGAACTGAGATGTATTTTCCTGTACTGTGATTATTAGTACAATAGTCTTTGTGGCATTCTGATGATATTTCATTATTAATTAAAGATTTAAAAATAGTGTAATGAAATGATAAAAAATATTGCTTGGGAGCTTTGATGTACAAGTTACTTTTTTTCTTCACCCTCCACTCCCACCTCTTCCCCCAGTTTCCAATAAGTCTTGTCCCCATTATTCAGTCCCTTATCTAGAATATGAAATGTTATTCTTTCTCTTCTACCTTCTTAAAAATATATTCCTAGATCTTTTTTTTATGCTCAGTATTACCCCTCTTAAGGAATTTCATTTCAATAAGGATCTAGGTCTTAAACCTCAGAAATCTAAGGATGTTAGCTCAAGTTTCAATGAATGAATAGGTAAGGGAAGTATTATAGAGGGGCAGTGGCAATTTTCTGTTATCCACAGGGTCATATTAAATAATTGACTGCCTTCTCTGCCTGTATTGTTGCTCTTGATTTATATGGTTCAAGTATCAACCCAAATCCAAAAAATTCAACAAAGATGACATAGGATGGTAATAATAAATATTGAAAGGACTATGCAAAGACAGGGACATTAAAATATTGGTAGTTAAATTGTAGAGTGTTCCAACCATTCTGGAATGCATTATAAAATTAAAAATATTTTAGAGAAAAAGAAAGGTGACTAAAAATGACAAAAATCCATAAACAAAACACAGAGAGTTCTTGTTGCTGGGAATATACCCCAAAAGATTAAGGACAACAAAATAGGTTTTTTTGGCAAGAGAAGCCTATAAATCTTGAACAAATATTGTGTTTGATAAAGTTAACTTGTGTCCAAGAAATATAATGTTGCCAGATTTTATAAAAGATCAAAATATAGGAAACAAAATGGAAAATAAAGAATTATGAAGTCTGACTATCAGATTGGAAGATACAGGATCATGAAAATGGTTCAATGGATGGTGAGAATATGTTTAAGGTACAAGGCAGCAAAGAAATGAAAGTTGGGAGTGGTCAGGTCAATGAACCATATGAAAAATCAAGGTCACAGAAAAGACATGGTAAGATAAAGAGAAAATATGGTCAGATAAAGAGAAAACAAGCAGATCAAGATCAGGATATAGGTCAGCATATTGCTATGGATTCCAGTGTTAAATCAAAGGGTTCTAACTGGAAATCACACTTTAAGCTAAATTATTAACATTTGATGAGTCAGATTCAGGATTCAAGAATATAGCAGGACTTGGCTAAACAACAATTTACTTTTATCACTGCAAACCTAATCATCTCTTTTTGAAGTGATTATGGTAGTTTACTGGTGCTGGACATATGATATTTAAGACTCTTTACTTGGGGTATTAGAAGGCCAGGTTAAATTAGAGATTGACTTTTAGCAATTTGAAACAGATAATCTGGCCTTTTCAGAGAGTTGGGAGAGATAAAAAAAACTATTTTATAAGAAGGGGTGGGAAATGTTCTCATAAGAAGTTAAATAGGCCCAGAATCCATTGCTGCCAAGACATTGCCTAATCTTATATTCTGAATGACAAATTGATGGTATTGAAGCATTTTTATATGTTAAAAAATTCAAGAAAAATGTAATTAGCTGTTTCTGGTGATATTTCTGGGTTTTACTCACCAGTATTGATTTTAGTTCTTCTATACAAGATTGAATTACATCAAAGCAATTTTAGGTGAAGGAGCAAAATTTTTTCCTGGCCATCTGAATAATTTAAGAAACTAAAATATCATAGACATGATTATTCCTTTCACAGATGAACATTGAATCCCCCCCATACTTAAACATACAATTTTTGATGGTTGCTGTAACCACAACATGTATCACCCTGTTCATGACCTACTCCAAATGAAACTAGGCTTATCCTTAGACAGTATATACTCAGCTTAACATTAAATTCATTTTACTACATGACATTATTAAAGGCTTTTGTATTGACAGGGCTGTTTCTCAAAAACATAGCAAGTTCTTTGGATCAAATATGATCCAAACAAGTCTCTCTCTACTTCTTAGTACATAAGCAAGTTACTTAATCCTAAACCTCAGTTTCCTCATATGAAAATTGAAATCTTTCTCTGTCCAAGCTCTCTTACCAAGTTTTGGAGATACTTTACATACCTTGAAATGAACTACTTCTGGGGCAGCTAGGTGGTAAAGTGAATAGAGCACTGGCCCTGATGTCAGGAGTACCTGAGATCAAATACAGCCTCAGCCATTTAATAATTACCTAGCTATGTGACTTTGGGCAAATCACTTAACCAAAAAAAATAGTCCTTTATTTCTTTCTGGAAGCCTTAAAAAACTTGAATATTTCATTGCTTTTGATCAATGTCAGGGAGATATATCAATAATTGGGAAACCAGATATTACTGAATGTCTTTCCCTCCCTCAGTTACTTATACCCAGCATGTGCTACCTAAAAGAATTCTTCTTGAAGTTTAATGTTTATTAAATGATTAAGGAAAGTGATGGACAAATATGAAATCAATGAAATCAAACCTCTCCCAAAAGAGCATCAGGCTGGCTATGATCTCATAGAGAGAGAGGTTAAATAATGCAGCTAACAAGTGTTAAGGATAATTTGAACATATGTTTTTTTGAATTCCAAGTCCAGCATGGAACCTGCCATACAACCCTGCCACATTTATGCAAATATTTACAATATTATTATCACCATTCTCTTATTTCTCCAGCAATTATAGACCTTGCATGATGTCATCTTGAAAATTTTCTTTTTCAGTATCAATTTTCAAAATTGGCTTCCATTTTAGTTATATTTGAGTTAAGTATCTCTTCCTTATGTCCCCAATCATATGGCCCAAGAACATATAGAGGAGAGTGTGAAAGAACAGGAGGGAAATCTTACATTAACAATTCAAACCTCTTGAATCTTTCTTGGCATAGTATGTTTCAGAAAATATACAATTCAAATGCCATCAATTCAAACTGCCAGGTTTACTTGAGAAAATTGTCTCAAGTTATGAAGAAATGATTCACTTTAGGCTTTATAGAATAATAGATGAAGACCCAGTCTTGGAGTCAAAATGATGTGAGTTCAAGACCTAATTCTAATAAACACTGAATGTGTGAGATCCTTTGAAATACGTCAGTCATACTCTCAGTGTCCCAGGCAATTCTCTAAAATTCCAAGTTGAAAAAAAAATGATGGTCTGCATTGTTATAAGCTTTTTTTGTGGGAAGTTCTCTGAGCCAATGAAATCATGTGTTCAGACAACGAAATTACTTTTCTAGATACTTTCTCTTTTTTTCATGTGGAACTTTTCATCTTGCACAAATATCTCCCTTAAACACTGATTGAACTTACTAACACAATTTGAAGATAGTGATGAACATGAAAGGGGAAAGGCACACATAACATGCTTTCTATTTCAGTAACTCTGATATTCCTTTATGTGCCTTAAATTTATGGCATAGCTTAATAAGCATTGACCCACAATGAACTGATCTGTAAGGGAACACATATTGGTTCTAAGCAACTCAGGAAGGGAAAGACATCCACTAGCATCTGTTTTCCCAACTAATAGTATATCTTCCTGGTGCTGATCAAGAGACTGTAATATTCATGAATTTCTTTAAGATTTATTGAAAGAAAATATTTTGAAATGGAGCATTAATATACCTGGTTCTTTTCTGAATTATCCTCACCCCAAAACTCTCAGGGATGCTAAATTAAGAAGCAATAAGCTAGAATAAACAAAAGAAGATGCATTGAGTGTAAGAAGACCCTGGAACACTAATATTTCCATATTGAAATAAACAAGAATGTTGTTTAAGCTTCTTTTAATACCAAATTAGCATTTACTTTATAAAAACTTCTTTGTATCTAATAAAATATGTTTAGGAATGAATTTTAGGAAAGTAAAATTGCATGACCAGGGAAATTCTTAGAAATTATTCAGTTGATCAAAAAGTATTATTGATCTACTGTATTCCCATAATTATGTTAAGCTCTCCTAAGGAAAAAAAAAGGTAGAGAGAAAAAAAGAATATGATTTCTGACCTTAAGGAACTTACAAAGTAATTAGGGATACATGGTGAATAAAAATGAGAAAAGTCACATTATTGAAAGTAGAAGAAATAGAATTAGAAATAGTAGTAATAGTAATAGTAGTAGTAGTAACTTAATAGCAACAGTAGCAGTAGTAGTAGTAGTAATATTAATTATGTTCATTTTTACCACCATGCCTTGCATGTTTTAACTCATTCATCTCAGGAAAGACAGTCTTGTGTAGAATGCTAGTCTTTAATTCAGAAATAACGAGATTATTTATCATTTTCATGATCCTAAGCAAACAAATTAACCTTGCTGTGTTTCAAGTTTCCTCATCTATAGAATAATGGGTCAAGACTGATGACTTCTAAAGCAACTTTCAGCCTATGTTTCTATATTCCTGTTCCTTCTGCTTCTTCATCAATGGCAATATCACCTGTCCTAATACTATTTCATTCCTCCCACCATATTTTTCTTCACTTCTTCCTACTATCCTATCATCAACTTCTCTATTTTCTTCCATTTTCTAGAACTATAATCAAATTAACTTTGTCATTTTTTTATGGGAGAGTTATATCACTATCCTTCTTAGCACACTCGCCATTCAACTAACATTGCTAAATTTTGTATCACAGTGCTATGCACACACTGTATGCTTAATTAATATTTTTGAATAAAATGAAAAATTATTGCAGATGAAGGTATTAAACAAAAGTATTAAACAAACAGCAATATTAAAATGTTTCCATTGTGAAGAGTGATAGATTGCTAGTTGTTAAGATGGATTATATGAGTGGCCAAAGAGAGTAACATAATTGTCTCTTCTTATGAAATCAGTATTGAATAATGCTTATTTAATGTGGAGCTATGGGACTCTATGAAGTTCACATGTGGTATATTCTCTAGAACTCCATTTGTCCACTTTGCTGAATTCCCAAGCCATCTGCAGTTGGAATTCCAACTCTTCAAATTCCTGGAGGCCTGACTATTCACAATGATTTTTTACCCTTTTGTCATTAGCATATCTTTGCCTCCAGGGAACAAATTCTAGCTATAAATAACATTGCTGGCATTTCTGTCTGGACAGTTTTTATTTAGTTCCTCCTTAAGTAGCTCACTACTCTCCAGATGAAGCTTAATCTGTGAAATCTTTGTGGTCTATAATATATGTGAACTTTGTAGGCTTGTGTATTAAAGCTTGAGTCCTTACACCTCCAGTGTCAGTCATGAGTTCCTTACTTAAAAAAACAAGCCCTTATTTAAAACTCTTTGTCAATATAGCCCCCAATTTCCTAGCATCAGCTTGAAGAATTACTTTAGCAACAGTTAACCCAAAGGGTTTTTTGTTTGTATTCACCATTCTTTTGTTCTATACAAGGACTTGGGGCTTTGTCAAGATTAATAATAAGGATAAAATTACCCTTTCTATATATATAGCAGTACATTTTATGTGACATTTACCTTTAATGAAATTTCTCAGATATGCAAAATTTGCCTACTACAAGTCAGATTCTAGTGCCACAGGGCTGTTTTATAACACCTGGGATTAATGATGTCTATGGACCAATAATGACCCAACTGTTATTATACACCACCTGGTGGAAGCTATAGAATCTGAAAGACATTGACCAAAAAAAGAAAATCACTTTATATAGATCCAACCTACTTTAGGGATGACAAATGTCAAAGGTACTTAAATTATAGAAGTAAAAATTCTGTCCAACTATATAACTCTGGTTTATACTCAATAAAATGTTGAGCTCCATTAACAAATTTCATTCCTCCTTAATTTCTCTTTCTGCATATTTTAGGAAGAAAAGGTTGGGCGATGGAGAAATAGGGGAAAGAACAATTCAATCCAATCTTTTAATGAGTAAAGTCATGAAGATTAGACAGGACAAATTAGCAATAAAGTTGCTGTATAGTCCCTTTTGCTGGAGCAAAAATCAGGTAAAAAAAGGGAGGAGGGTAATGGGAGTTTAATAGGATTTTGTATCAAATTATAGAAAGTCTTAAGAGCAAAGATCAGTGTTCTGGATTTTATACCTATTTAGCCTTTAGGGAATCACAAAGTAATTTGGGTCTCAAAGACAGATTATATTTAGAATGTGGGCAATGAAGATGGATTAGAGAGGCTAAAAGCAGAAAAATTATTTAAGAAGATGAAAGAATGATTTGGTAAAAGAAAGAAAGAATCCGAACTAATGTGTTAGCCTTATTAGTGTAGAGGAAACAATAGATGTTGACTAGAGATAAGGAGTGAAAGAGAGAATAGGATAATTTTTTAAGTTTGGGTAACTAAGAAGATACCATTTTACATTCTCATTCTTATACTTCATGTTTGGCTTGAATACTACTATGTTCCAAATTTTGTAGTGTTTAAGTTTAACTTCCACTTCTACCTTTCTGCTATGTTTAGAACCCTTAAAATATTATTTAAATAACTTTTTTCAGTGTTAGCACTAGCAATAATTCCTTGCTCTAATAATATGATAATTCATATTTATATCTCAATTTAGAATTTCAGAATGTTTTTCACATATTATCATGTTTGATTCATACAAGAAACCCATGGGAGGGATTATTATTATTGTTAATATTGCTATTATTATTATTATTATTATCAATCTATACAGGAACAAACTAAAGTTCAGAGATTATGACTCATCAAACATCAATCTATTTGCAAAACTCAAGGGTGATAAAACAACTAGTAATTTCTGACTCCATGATTGATTTTTTTGTATCAACTTGCTTGCTTTGGATATTTGGATAATGATTCTGCTAACCTTGGTCCACTTTCCCATGGTTTTTAATTTAGTATGATGCTCTGAACAATGATTTCAGGGTTATTCTCACAATTTAAATATGTACAAACTCATTTTTTTTTATAAAAATGACCTGCTGATCATGTCACTGACCTAGCTTTATAACAAGCTATTTTGACCCCCATTCCAATCAATTTAGTCTTCACTCATCATCTTCCTACAACTTGGCTCTAAGCCAAAGAATACAAATCTATCCACTATATTAAATTTTGGAAGGGGTGAGAATTAATTGTGTTGATAGGTAATTTGGAAGGTATTTCCCCATATACATACCCTTTCTTCTACATAATCTTAGATAAGTCAATGATGAGATTTGTTTGAGAATAGAAACCTGAGTCCTTATGGTGAGGTGTGTTTGTGTGTGTGGGAAGTGATATTCTACTTACCATCATTGAGTGCTATTGAACATCTGGCACTCATTTCCCACTTCAAAACCCTGCTAGCACACCAGTCCCCAACATGCATATAATTACCGTAACTAGAAAATCCCTTGACTCTTTAATTGTTTTGAAGTTGAAACTTCCAAGCTGCTAAATTAACCTTGCTCTGCTGAGAAACAAACTCCTTGTTGAGAGCTGTTGTCAACCTTGATTTTTACTGTTAAATGTAAATTGTCATGATAAAATTTGCAGAAGAAAAAAAGAAGGAACTCTCTGACTCTTTGCTTTATTGTTACTCCTATTCTGTGTGCATGTACATGTGTGACTAGCACTACAAAGTCTAGATTACCATTCATTGTTAACATAACTGATTTTTGATTTCACAGTTCCTCAGCTGAGTTAGCCTAGAGAGGCACTCAGGCTGTTTATCTCCAGTCAGGTTCTTTACTATTCTTCTACTTTCTGCTCCTGGGGCTGAGAGTTTTTATTAGGGTTATAAAAGCTCTGACCTTGATGCAGGTGCAGTACCTTGCTGGGAGGATATTTTCATCATTGGCAACAGTCACTAAAAGCTGATAAAGAATTGTCTCTTCAGTCTTGACAACACAGTTGAAAACCTTGACAAATTGTTTTTCAGCTTGTGATACAATGTTAACAATGTGACAACCCAATGATGTTTCTTGTTCTTTGTATTCCACCTCTGTAAGCTTAGTAATTGATGGTATTTAGGTCCAGGGGTCAAAAGATGTTGGTGAGCTTTCAGTGAGAAATTCCACCAGAGATGTGTGACAGTACTCAGGTGACTAGAACTTGCGGTTCTGTCTGCTGCATTAATACCAGAGGCTAAAAGGAGAAAGCCACTTTTCAGCAGCCATGCTACATTTACACAAGACTGTTCATGAAAACATGTTAGAGTATTGGTGGAAAATTGGATGCTGACAATGTAAGACAAAGTTACTGATGTGTCACCTAGTATATTAAGATTACTTACTCTCCCTCTGCCCATTAAGCAAGTCAGCTTGTACCACTGAATGTGACAGGTTTTTGTAATTCTGATAACAATAAAGAAAAGGAATACCCCATATAAAAATGTTTTGCGTGAATCCTGAATTTGGAAAGGACAGTGAAAACTTGGAAACCTTGAGAGATCATGCCAAGGAACCCCTTTTATTCATGTCTGACCATGCTCATTTAGAGGAGGCTAAGGAGGCAGTGTAGCACAGTGTAAAGAAATTGAAATTTGGAGCCCAAATAACAAGTTTTCCACATCCTCACTTTGTATTTTAATTTCCTGGATGAAATTGGGCAAGTAATATATTCTTGTCTTTCTTCCATTTACTCATCTACAAAATTAAAAAAACTCTAAATACATGATTTTTAAGTTCTATTCGAACTTTCAATTTATGATTATAATAATGGAGACAATGGTAATATTGTTGTTATCCAAACTCACATCCCAAATGTCCAGTTTTTTTTTTAAAAGCCATTGCCAAGGGGCAGCTAGGTGGTGCAGTGGATAAAGCACTAGCCCTGGAGTCAGGAATACCTGGGTTCAAATCTGGTCTCAGACACTTAATAATTCCCTAGCTGTGTGGCCTTGGACAAGCCACTTAACCCCATTTGCCTTGTAAAAAAAAACTAAAAAAAAGGCATTGCCAACATTTAGTTCAAAAGGATGTATGACATTCTCAGCTTCTTTTGAGCATGTGATTTAGGGTGAAAGAATTAAAAAATATGAGATGGAAAAGACACTAGATATAATTTTAGGCAATTTACTTATTTTATAAAGGAAAAAATTGAGCCCAGAGATATTAAGAGGCTTGCTCAAGGATATTTGGATACTTAGTCATGGTTGGAATAATTTATGAAATATTATGTCAAACTGGATAGAGCATTGGATTTGGGATTAGTATGAACTGAGTGTAAAACCTGTCTTGGACACTTATTAGATGTGTAAATCTAGGTAATTAATGTCTTTGGGCCTCCATTTCCTCTTTTGTAAAATAAGTTGGTTGAATATGATGATTATTCTTTACATTATAGACTTTTTCTTTATAGATTCTCAGGGGTCTTACATCTAAACATCTATGATTCTATCATCATACAGGATTCTAATCAATCAGAAAGCATTTTTTAAAAAAAATATCTATTGTATGTTAAATACTCTGCTAGGCACAAAGAGAAAGAAACAAATAGACTCTACCATCAGGGATATTATTTTCCACCATGAGAGACAGTGTAACAGAGGGTAATGGACAGCCGGTCTTGACAACAAGAAGTCTTGGGTTCAACACTTCTAACATGTATTTTTCTGTCACCAAGGTATTTAATCTCTCAAAGTATATAGATTATAAAAGGATTGATTGCTTAGGAAATTCTCCATAGGTGATGAAATAATTTGGCATAATTATATTACCACTAATTACCCTCCTCAATGATTCCAAGAATAACTCTGAAAAAGTTAATTTTCTATGAGTAGGATAAAAAATAACATGTTTCAAGTTACATGCAATTTACATTCAAGAGAAAAAAGACAGAAGGAAAAGAACATGCCTGACAGATGTATGATAATTTATGATAAATGTATTGGCAGCCATCTCAGCTCCCCACTTAATGGGCACTGATCCACATCACAATTACTAGACTGAGAAAAGAACAGCTTTTGGTGAGGAACTAGCCAAACCACAAATGTGTGGCATTTCTATTTGACTTTGTAAAGCCTTTAGCCCTAGGCCTTAGATCTTGCTGCTGCTGTTAGACAGCTTCCCTAGAATTCCCACTGCCCTAGGGCACATTAACATGTGTACTCATGTATTCACTGATTGCTGAATTTAATCTCTTAACTCTTGGGTCAAACTACTAAATTTTCCAATTCTTCTGATCCCTTATTACTTTTATTATTTTTCCATGATCACACCCCCACACTAGATTCCTATTTATATTTTCCTCTCTTCTCCATTTCTTGTTACCACCCCAATAGCTCAGAATCTAAGGTAACAGTCATTTCCTCTTATAATTCATGAAATAGTTTTTATCAATGTGATTATGTTAACAAGATGGGGACATTTTTTGTGACTGACCACCTTTATTTATAGAAGACAAAGACAAACTTAATTGACAATTCCTTGAAAGGATTAAAGAGGCCTCAAAGACCTGGGTCCTTGTCACTCTATTTCTTATTGAAGAAAAGGGCTAAAGTCTCATTGTTTAGGCATGATATGATTGATCTAAGTTATTGTGGTTGTGAACCACCTCTTTTTATTGTACCCTATTGACTGTGTTAGAGAGATGTTTCAGTATTTGGATAGACAACCAGAGTGAGTACTTATGCAAAAAAAAAATGTAAAGAAATTGGTCTCAGTGAATAGTGGGGAGACCAGTCTGTTCATTCAGCCTCGTTCTGAGAACTACTTATGTCAACCTTAGAACAGAGCAGAAGAACATTACATTTTCATGATTTCTCATGTACGTAAGCAAAAGGGTGATAAGAAAATGTACTTAAATACAAAGATCAGGAGGAAAATGTCACCCCATAACCTCTATCATAAAGGAGTTGTTGGAAAACTTTTGCAAAATACCTAGATCCCATATTTTTACTATACTCATGGAGAAGTAGTAGTATATTTTCTATTACTCAGAGTTGGAGAAAGGGACTGCAAGACTAAATGGGAGACTATTCAAAACTAAAACAAATTTGATAAATAGCAATATTTCATTGACTGAGGATGTATTTTGTGACCCTGAAAGTGGACAGGGAAGAGGATTAATGGGTGGAAGCATGAGACAAAATTCTAACGAAATATCAAAAATATGGTTCTCCTTCTGCCACTATGCTTAGTTATAGACCATGATCATTCACTGGAAAAAGAAGTTTCTAGTTGAGAGTGTCTTTCCCTTCCAAGAAAACTATAAACCCTTATAAGCATCATAAATCAAAAGACTTCCATAGGCCCTTTGGTGGTACTAAGCAAGTACTGGATCAAAATATGTGCATGGTTTTATAGTCCTTTGGATAGAGTTCTAGATTGTTCTCAAGAATTCTGTGATTTAGGGGTGGCTGGGTGCTGAAGTGGATAGAGCATAGGCCCTGGAGTCAGGAGTACCTGAGTTTGGCATTGGCCTTGGACACTTAATAATTCCCCAGTTATGTGGCCTTGAGCAAGCCACTTAACCACATTTGCCTTGCAAAACCCTTTAAAAAAAAGAATGGTGTGATTTGCTAATGGAGGACTTGAATTTCTGTTATGAGAACTTCCTGAGTCCTTTTTATGGCTTCTGATTCATCTGTAGGTTCACTTTCATTGAACTCTCAGCTATGGTTCCATGAAACTTTAGCATGCTCTGTGACCACTCTGTATCTACTCTAGTAAATAGTCACTACAGATGGGCTTAATTATGTTGAGATTAATTCATAGGGCACAAAATTTAAGAAAACTCCCCAATGAAAGGGGAGAATGAGAAAAAATTTGTTCCAATGGCCATCAAGATAGTTGAAGCAGACAATGCGGATTACTTAGAGCTTTGTCAGGCATCAAAGATGCCAAAGTCATCCACTGCATTCTAGGCCATGCTAGTCATCTGAACTTTTGTCCTGACACTGCATTTTGGTGACTTAGAAAGAAATGAGCACTTCCGGGGAAGAGCCAAGATGGCAGCATGAAGCTGACATGTTTCCAGAACTTTTCCCTGCCAAAGATAAATGAAGACTCTATTCTGACATTCACACTAGAGACTCCACCAAGAAAAGTAAGATTCAAAGAAGTTTAAAGGGAAGACATCATGGAAGATCTTCAGTGAAGGTCTGGCTCTTTGGGTGAACAAGAGAAGTAAAGCTAAGCAAGGCAGCTCAATCCAGTAGGAGGCTTTTATCCACAATGCAATCCAGGTCCCAGCAGCTTGACAACAGCAAAGGTCCCAGAAGTTAGATAACAAGCTAGCTGGGAGAATCCTAAACCCAAACAAAGTCTGAACCCTGGGAACACCAGGGTAAAAGACAGGACTAGGTCAGGAATAAACCACTGCTAAGTCAGAAACCAGGATATAAAGGAAGAAACAAAACTCTGCAGAGGCAAGATTTGAACTGCATAAGCAACATCTTGACCAATGACAAGCCAGGGATCAGACCCCAGCCCTGGAAAAACAAACAAATTAACAAACCAAAAAAATCTTGCATCTATACTCCCTATACACAAGGAGCAGAACTAAAACAACAAAGATGAATCAAAATAGTATATAAATTGGAATCAAATGTGGAAGTTCATCAAAGAACTTTAAAAAGAATTTAGAAATCAAAGACAAGAAGAAAAATGGAAAAAAATGAGAGTCGAGCTAGAAAAAATAGTTACAAAATTCACATGAAGCAACAAGAGGGTAAGAATTATCAGGGAACTGATAAAAAAAATGTAAAGGAAGGTGGCCTACCTCTACCAGATTTAAAAATTATACTATAAAACAACATCATAAAAACTGCCTGATTCTGGTTAAGAAATAGAGTAATGGATCAGTGGATTAGGATAGGTTCAAAAGAAGCTGCAGTAAATGACTACAGCAATCTATTGTTTGACAAACCAAAAGACTGCTTCTGGGATAAGAGCTCACTATTTGACAAAAATTGTTGTGAGAACTGGAAAATAGTATGGCAAAAACTAGGCATAAACCCAAATCTCACACCCTATACCAAAATAAGATCAAAATGGAAACAGGATTTTTAGACATAGTGATGCCATAGATAAATTAATAAAACAAGAAATACTCTATCAGATTTATGGAAAGAGTACAAATTTATGACCAAATAAGAATTAGAGCACATTATAAACTGCAAAATGATTGATTTTGACTATATTAAATTAAAAGGTCTTTGCATTAATAAAATCATTGCTGCCAAAATTATAAGGAAAACAGAAGATTGGGAAACCATCTTCACAACTAGGAGTTCTGATAAAAGGCCCATTTCTAAAATATATAAAGAATTGCATCGAATTTATAAGAACACAAGTCATTCCCCAATTGATAATAGTCAAAGAATATGAAAAGAAAATTTTGAAATGAAGAAATAGAAGGTATATGTAATTATATGAAAAAATTCTCCAAATCATTATTGATTAGAAAAATGCAAATTAAAACAACAAAGAGGTATTACCTCACACCTATCAGATTGGCCAAGATGAGAAAAGGGGAGAATGATCAATGCTGGAGAGCTGGAGGGAGGATTGGGACATTAATGCATTGCTGGTGGAGTTGTGAAAAGATCCAACCTTTCTGGAGAGCAATATGAAACTACTCAAAGAGCATAGGTCTATATCCAGAAAAAAATTATTAAAAAAAGATAAGTCCTATATGTTCCAAAATATTCTTAGTGGCTCTTTTTGTAGTGGCAAATAATTGGAAATTGAGGGGATGACCATCTATTGGGGAATGGTTCAACAAGTTATGGTACATGAATACTATGGAATATTAGTGTACTATAAGAAACTATAAATAATCAGACTCTAGGGAAGCATGGAATGACTTATGGGATCTAATGCAGAGTGAAGGGAGCAGAACCAAGAGTACAATGTATACAATAAGTACAGCATTGTGAGGTGAACAACCTAGTTGTAAGCAGCTCCTCTCAGCACTTCAGAGCATTAGGACGATTGTATTAAGACAGTCTATGGACAATGTTATCCCCATCTAGGAGGAAGAAAATCAAAAATAGAGCAAAACACCCCCCAAAAACAAAACAACCCTTCAGAATCTGATGAACACTTTATAAAAATTATCTCTTATGTATCATTTCCCTTAATCTTAATTCATCATACCTAAAATAACTGATCTGTAAATGTGTTTATAAAAATACATATGTACAATACTAACCTGATTTTTCACCACCGAGGGGAGAGGGGTGGGAGGGAGGATGGAAGGAAACTTTGTAAATTTAAAATATGGCTGAAAATAAATAAATATATATTTTTTTTTAAAGAGTGGGGAGAATGACATTCGGCAACTCTGCCTATTACAATTCAATTCATGTGCAAGTCAAGTAATCAACCATGCTTTCAGAATATCATAATCTTTGCTATGGCTCTCCTTGATTCTTATGCAGACCAATATGAGAGATGCCAAACTTGTTACACTGACAAAACAATCTAATTTCTCCAATAAAGTCTACAAATGTCCTAATACAACTACCTGACTAGGTTAATATGTTAATTAAATTTTGAGTGCCTCCTCAATGCCTATAAAATGAAACACAAAATTTTAAGGTTTTTGAACACAAAGAACAAATAGCACCAATTCAGAACTCCACCAAAAAATCACTGCTATGTGTATTTTTTTTCCCCATGCTTTCCAGGATTTGTAATTTCTGATAAGTATGATGTGATGTCTCATAGTCATTTAAACTTGTCTTTTTCTTTTTTTATTGATATTTTATTTTTTCCAAATACATGTTATTAAGGTTTTTCAATAATTATTCATAAGTATATGTATACTCTTAAGTTCAAAATTTCCTTCCACCCTCCCTTCTCACCCCCTCCCCTCGGTGGTGAACAGTCAGATTAATATTGCACATATACATTGCTTTAATAAGCATGTTTACAGATTACTCACTACAGTATGAGGAATTAGGATTAAGGGAAAGAAATACATAAGAGACATTTAAAGTGAATGTGGTGTTCAGATTTTGAAGGATTTTGTTTTGCTTTGTTTTATTTTGTTTTTCTTTCTCTAGATAGGGATAGCATTGCCTATAGCCAGTCTAATACTTTTGTCCTTGCTCTCTGAACTACTGATAGCAGCTACATCCCTCAGAGTTGGTCAACTCAGAATGTTGTTGTTAATGTTAACACTGGTTCCTTGTTCTGCTCCCTTTGCTCAGCATCAGAATCTGTAACTCATTTCATGCTTCTCTAGTGTCTGACAATTTATGGTTTCTTTTAAAACAATAGTATTCCATAATATTCATGTATTATATCTTGTTTAACCATTCCCCAACTGATGATCATCCCTTTAATTTCCAGTTCTTTGGCACTACAAAAAGAGCTGCTATGAATAGTTTGGAACGTGGTACTTTTCCTATTTTTCATGATTTCTTCTAGATATATACACTGAAAGTTGAACTTGCTGGACCAGAGTATGAACAGTTCTTTTGTTCTTTGGGGATAGTTTCATATTGCTCTCCAGAATGTTTGAACATTTCACAACCATTCCATAAATGTCCCAATCCTCCCACAACCCCTTCAGCATTGATCATTTCTCCTTTTTCCTCATTTTTATTTGGGTGAATAGTATTTTATAAGTACAGTTTTATAAGTACATAAAGGTTTCGGGTTTGTTTTGGAAGGAAGATTCCCAAATATTTAATGTTTTCTACAGTTAATTTAAATGGAATTTATCTTTCTATCTCTTGCTTTATTGTTCATTTATAGAAATGCTGGTGATTTATATGGGTTTATTTTATATCCTGCTACTCTGCTTAATTTAATTGTTTCAAATAGATTTTTAGATGATTTTCTTGGGTTCTCTAACTATATCATCATATCATCTGCAAAGAGTGAAAGATTTGCTTTCCCATTGCCAATTCTGATTCCTTCAATTTCTTTTTCTTCGGTTATTTCTACAGCTAAAATTTCTAAAACTACATTGAATAGTAACAGTGATAATGGGAATCCTTGTTTTACCCCTTATCTTATTGGAAATTTTCCAAGTTTATCCCCATTATATATAATATTTGTTGATAGTTTTACATAAATGCTACCTATTATTTTAAAGAAAACTCAATTTATTTGCAAACTTTCTGGTGTTTTTAATAGGAATGGATGTTGTACTTTCTCAAAGGTTTTTTCCGCATCTATTGAGATAATCATATGTTTTCTGTTGCTTTTGTTGTTGCTATGTTCAATTATATGGGGTCTTTTCTTAACATTAAACCATACCTGCCTACCTGGTATAGACCCAATTTGATGATAGTGTATTATCCTAGTAATAATTGTTGTAATCTTATGGCTAAAATTCTTTTAACATTTTTGCATCAATATTCATTAAGGAGATTGGTCTATAATTTTCTTTGATTTTCTTCTTCTTAGTTTAGGTATCAGCACCATATTGATGTCATAAAAGGAGTGTGGTAGAACTCCTATTTTTTAAAATAGTTTTTGTACAATAGAAATTAATTGTTCCTTTAAATGTATGGTAGAATTCGCTTTCCTTTTTTCCCCTTTCCATAGATCAGATAGATGAGTAATTCTTGGTCTATTAGTTTAGCTATGGTATCATCCTTTATGTCTAAATCGTGTACTCATTTTGACCTTATTTGACCTTATACATTTGACCTTATAAATTCACCTGCACCTGGAGACTTTTTCTTAGAGTGTTTACTTTTTCTGAAAAATAGTATTTAAGCATGTTATTTCTTTTTCTGTTAAACTGAGCAGTTTGCATATTTGTAAATATCCATCCATTTCATATATGTTATCAAATTTATTGTCATACAGTTTGGCAAAGTTGCTTTGAATTATCTCTGTAATTTTCTCCAAATTGGTGATTAATTCACCCTTTTCATTTTTGATACTGGTAATTTTACTATCTTCCTTCTATTTTTTAATCATATTAATCAAAGGTTTATCTATTTTATTGGCTTTTTCATAAAACTAACTTTGTTTTCTTAATTATATCAATGGTTTTCTTGCTTTCAGTTGCATGCCCAATTCATTGTTCTTCTCTTTCTCTATTTTATTTATATAATCATTTAGAGATATTATTTTCCCTCAAAACTACCTTGACTGCATCCCATAAATTTTGTTATGATGACTCATTAGTATCATTTTCTTGGAGATAATTATTGATAATATTTAAGGTATGTTGTTTGATCCACTCAGTTAAAATCATTAGTTTCCAATAGAATTTTGGTTTCTCCTTTCCCTGACCCTTTGTTACAAGTAATTTTTCTTGCATTATGGTCTTAGAAGTGTGCATTTATTATTTCTGCCTTTCTGCATCTGATCATAAAGTTTTCATGCCATAGTACATAGTCAATTTTTGTATAGGTGCCTTGTACTTCCAGGAAAAAGGTATATTCTTTTCTATCCCCATTAAGTTTTCACCAGATGTTTATCATATCTAAGTTCTCTAAGATTACATGGATCTTCTAACTTCCTTCTTGTTAACATTGTACATACATATTTTTGATAAATATGTCTACAGAACAGTTGTTTTTGGACTGAGGAATTAGAATTAAGGGAAAGAGATTCATAAGTGGTAATTTTAATAAAATTTTCATCAGATTTTGAAGATTTTTTATGTTTTTATTATTTAAAAGAATTTGTTTTGTTTTGTTTTTCTATGGATGGGGATAGTATTGTCCATAGCCAGTCTAATAGAGTTGTCCTAGTTCTCTGAACTACTGAGGGAAGCTGCTTCAATCAAGGTTGGCCATCTCACAATACTGTTGTTAATGAGCAGATTGTTTTCTTGGTTCTACTCCCTCTCTTAGCATCAGACTCTGTAACTCATTCCATTCTTGTCTAGAGTCCAACCATTTATGATTTCTTATAAAACCATAATATTCCATAGTATTCGTGTACTATAACTTGCTTAGCCATTCCCCAATCGATGGGCATCCCTTCAATTTCTGATTTTTTGTCACTACAAAAAAGAGCTGCTATGAATATTTTGGAACGTGTGGGACTTTCCCCATTTTTCTAAGTTCTTCTGGATTTAGATTAGAATTGGAAGTACTGGGTTAAGGTGAATGAACAATTTTATTGCTATTTGTGCTTAGTTCCATATTGCTCTCAAGAATGGTTGGATCATTTCACAACTCTACCATCAATGTCCCAGTCCTTTCCAACCTTTCCAACCTTTATCATTTTCCTTTTTTGTCATCTTAGCCAATCTGATAGGTGTGAGGTGACACCTCATAGTTGTTTTAATTTGCATCCTCTATTAAACAATGATTTGGAATACTTTTTCATATGATTATATATAACTTTAATTTCTTCATTTGAAAAATATCTAATCATGTCTTTTGACCATTTATCAATTGGGGGAGTGACTTGCAACCTTACAAATTTATTGCAGTACTCTATATAGTTTTAGAAATGAGACCTTTATCAGAACTCCCACTTGTGAAGATTGTTCTCAAGCTTTCCTCTTTTCTTCTAATTTTGGCAGCATTGATTTTATTGTTGTAAAACCTTTTTAATTTAATATGGTCAAAATCATTCATTTTGCAATTTATAATGTATTCTATTTCTTGTTTGGTCATAAATTTGCCCCCTTTCCATAGATCAGATAGATGAGTAATTCTTGGTCTATTAGTTTAGCTATGGTATCATCCTTTATGTCTAAATCATGTACCCATGTTGACCTTATTTTGCTATAGGGTGTGAGATGTGGGTCTAGATCAAGTTTTTGCCATACTATTTTCTAGTTTTCTGAGTTTTTTGTCAAATAGTAAGTCCTTATCCCAGAACCTAATGTTTTTAGGTTTGTCAAACTGTAGATTACTGTAACCATTTACTAATGTTTCTTTTGAACCTATCCTAACCCACTGATCCATTACTCTATTTCTTAATCAGTACAAGGCACTTTTGAGGACTGCTGCTTTATAGTATAGTTTTAGGTCTAATAGAGTTATGACACTTACCTTTGCATTTTTCTCATTAGTTATCTTGATTTTCTTGAACTTTTCTTGCTCCAGATAAATTATGTTACTATTTTTTCTAGTTCAGTAAAGTAGTTATTTGGTAGTTTGATTGGAATGCCACTGAATAAGTAATTTTATTTGGGTAGAATTTTCATATTTATTATATTAGCTCAACCTAACCATGAACAATTGACATTTTCCCAATTATTTAGCTCTGACTTTACTTGGGTGAGAAGTGCTTTATTATTAGGTTCACACAGTTTCTGGATTTTTTTGGGGAAGGCAGATTGTTGTTTACAGTTACTTTTAAAGTTTTTTAGGTTTTTTTTTCAATGCAATGGGGTTAAGTGACTTGCCCAAGGTTACATAGGTAATTATTAAGTGTTTGAGGCTGGAACTGAACTCAGGTCCTCCTGGCTCCATGGCTGGCAGTGCTCTATCCACTGTGCCACCTAGCTGCCCCTACAGTTACTTTAAATAGAATTTCACTTTCTTTCTCTTGCTCTTGGGCTTTGTTGTTCATACAGAGAAATGCTGATGATTTTGTGGGTTTATTTTATATCTTCAATCTTTCTGTATTTCTTAATTGTTTTTAAAATTTTTTAGATGATTTATTCACTTTCTATGTATACCATCATATCATCTACAAAAAGTTAAAATTTTGCTTCCTCATGACAATTTTTTTGCCTCAATTTCTTTTTCTTTTCTTTTTGCTAGAGTTTAATTTGAAATATTTAAATACATCAGTCTCCTGACTTTCACATAACATTCCATCCAGTAATGCCACATATATGCTATCAAAAGCATTTATTTCCTCTTATACAATAAGAAATTTAAAACCACATCAACAAAACCCAAAATATGGGATTAAAGACCATAGAGCAAGTTTAAAAATTGAATCATTTTACATTATTTATATCCCCTTAGAAAAATCATTTAAATACTCTGTCTTATTACCTTCATCTGTAAAGTCATAGGATTAAAATAAATTTCATTATTCTTCTTCTTAAATTTATACAGAAATATATAATTTTAGAATGAGTATTCTTTATTAGTGATATGTTTTTTACCAGTACATGTTATGAAAATTTTTCAACTTTCCTTCATATACATATGCATATTTTAAGTTTTAAAATTTTCTTCTATCTTCCCTTCCACTCCTCCTCCACTCAGCAGCAGTCAGGTTAACATTGTACAAATATATATATTTGTGATAAACATGTTTACAGATTGGTAACTTTTTGTATGAAGAATTTAGATTAAGCAAAATACATGAGACATTTCTATGCTCATCAGATTCTGAAGGGATTTTTAATTCTTTTCTTTGTTGTTGTTTTATTTTGTTTTTCTTCCCCTGGATAGAGATAATATTGTTCATAAGTGGTCTAATATGGCTGTCCTAGCTCTCTGATGTGCTGAGAGGAACTGCTTTTATCAAGGTTGATCATCTCTAAATGTTCTTCTTTTTTTTTTTTTAGATTTTTTTTTTTTTGCAAGGCAAACGGGGTTAAGTGGCTTGCCCAAGGCCACACAGCTAGGTAATTATTAATTGTCTGAGACCGTATTTGAACCCAGGTACTCCTGACTCCAGGGCTGGTCCTTTATCCACTATGCCACGGAGCTGCCCCCCATCTCTAAATGTTCTTGTTGATGTTCTTGTTCTCTTAGTTCTACTCCCTTTGCTCAGCATCAAAACCTGTAAGTCAGTCCATGTTTCTCTAGAATCTGAACATTTATGGTTTCTTATACAATAATGTGCTGTACTATTCATGTACCATAACTTGTTTAGCCATTCCCCAATAGATTGGCATCCCTCATTTTCTGATTCTTTACCACTTCAAAATGAAGTGCTATGAATATTTTGGAATATGTAGCACTTTTCCCATTATTCAAGATTTCTTCTGGACAAAGACCTAGAATTGGAACTGCTGATTCAAATGGAATGAACAGTTTTATTGCTCTTTGAATACCTTTTCTTTTAAAGAAACAAACAGGGTACAAACAATCCACATTCCAGTTATTTATTATCTTCAAAATATTTGCATTTGCAAGGATTTGGGTTTGGTTTGAATTTTGGCAAAACATTGTGACTAATGAGATTTTTCCATTTTTATTTTTGTAAATTAGATCCAAAACAAGAACTTTGTGAGAAAGAATACATGTACAATATATTCATATAAATATAAACAAAAGTTATTATATTTATTTAAAAGGTATTATAGCTTTCTAACATGGCTTTGAAATGAGGGAAACATAATTTCAAGTCCTCTCTCTGATACCTATGTTATTCTAAACAATTTCCTTAAACTCTCAGCTGTCTAAGCAACTCTTTAGGATTATAAGTTGCAGAAAGGTGTCAAATTGCATTAGAGAAAGAGATTTACCCAACTAGGAGATATTTTAGAATTCAAATCACAGATCTGAGTCTTGTGTCTATATTGTAGCAAGCTATAAATATTTTTTTCCTCCAGAAGTAATATACAAATTGAGAATTTTAGGAATAAGAAGGAAATTTGGAATGTTGACCTAGTGTTTAAAGTACAGATCTTTTGATGTTCAAATGATATTCTTCCCAATTCATTATGACTGAATATCAAGAGTTTAGTACTATGTCAGAAATTAGCAACTCTGTGTTTCAGTTCTCATTATTCCCATCACTTAACTCAATTCCTATAGAACACAATTCAAGTTATAAATCTAACTTTTCTTCTTTCTCTACCTCTCTTCCCCTCTACAAGAGCTTGAGTTTCAGGTACACTAGCTTCTCTAGGTATTGCTCTCAGGCTAAGTATCTACATCATATTGATTGGTATCCTCGATCTATTGGTACTATGACTCAAAACTCTTAAGTTTGATGGGAATCATCACCAACACCTTAAACTGAGAAGGATAAATTTTTCTAAAAAACTATCACTATTTACTTCTAGCCATCTTAAGTGTAGAGAAGATAGGTACTGAGCTAAATTCTCCTGGTTTTCCCTCAGAAATAATATGGAAGAAATCTCTTAACAGAAATCCCATAAACAAATCCCAGAAAGAGAAGCTAGGAGAATATCTGCAAAAAAAAGTCTGTCTCCTGGAATCATGGATGAATCAGAGGCAGAGAGCAGAGAGCCAGTAGGGTTGGGGTGAAAGTAAGACTATCCTAAGGTCAGCTGTGGAGGCTTTGGCCATGGGAGCAGAGGTCTGGGGGCCCCAGCACAAGGAGTTTCAGAGTGCTGCTGGACATCAATCCCCTCAGCTCAGGGTCATGAGCTCCATACATTCAGCAGAGTCCTCTTCCCTGAGCAAACACAGTAACAGCACCGCCCCCCCACTCAGGCTCAGGTGTGGGCAGCAGAGCTCCCTCAGCTGAAAGGGAGATTAAAATTCTCACCCCAGGTCTTAGCCCACTTGTTCAAGGATAATTCAGACTCCACTGCCTCCCCTCACTGACTCCATTTCTAAGGAGAGGGCCTCAGATTAAGAATACAGACATTCCAGAGAAAGCAGCCAGCACCCCCTACTAGCCAGCCAACTTGGAGTTAATAAACCAAGTGAGCAAAGCCTGTAGGGATTTCAAAACCAAACCTCTGTGAGCCAGCCCCTCCCCCAACAGATCCTAGGACAATGATGAAAGGTCAGTGAGAAGAGGGGTCAATAGAAACTACCTAGAAAAAAAAGACCCTGACTCAGTGAGATCTAGAATTTCTGAGGAGAGTATGAATCTGTCTCCAGTCTAATAAAGACATCCTGGAAGAAATCAGGAAGGGGTTTAAACATCAACTGGAAAAATTGGAAAAAAGAAACTGAAGAGAAAATTAACACCTTGCAAGAGAAAATTAACATCTCACAACAAGAAAACAAATTGAACAAATACAGAAAGAAAAGAATTCTCTCAAATTCTCAATTGAACAAAAGCAAAAAGAAAATAATTCTCTCAAAATGACACTTGGGCAAATGGAAAACTCCTTCAAAAATAGAATTCATCAATTGTTAAAGGAGTTGTATGCAATAAACAAAGAAAATACTTACGTAACGGAGGTGATGATCATAATGCAATAAAAATCACATACCATAATAGGCCAGGGAGAGATAGACCTAAAATTAATTGGAAACTGAGTAACCTCATTTTAAAGAATGAGTGGATCAAACAACAAATTATAACAATATTCAATGATTTCATCCTAGATAATGGTAATAAAAAAGACAACATAACAAATCTTATGGGATAGAGCCAAGGCAGTTGTCAGGAGATGTATCATATCTTTAATTACATCAATAAATTGGAGAAAGAGGAAATCAATTAACTAAAAATGAAACTAAAAGCTTAAAGAACAAATTAAAAACTACCAATTAATATCAAATTAAAAATTCTCAAAATTAAAGGAGAAATTAATAAAATCAAAATCAAGAAGACTATTGAATTAATAAATAAAATCGAGTTGGTTTTATAAAAAAATAAAATTGATATAACCCTGGATAAATTGATTAAAAAAAAAGAAAATAGAAAACCAAATTACCAGTATCATAAGTGAAAAAGGCGAAGTCACCACCAATGAGGAACAAAGTACAGTAAGAATGTGGAATTATTTTGCCCATCTATATGTTAATAATTTTGATAATCTAAGTGAAATGGATGAATATTTAGAGTACTTTGTCAGAAACACTAGTTGTAAAAGTTGTTTCCCAATTTACTGCATTTCTTTTGATCTTGGTTACAGTGGTTTTGTCTGCAAAAGCCTTTTAATTTAATGTTATCAGAATTATCATTTGATTTTAATGATGTTCTCCATCTCCTCCTTGATCTGAAACTGCTTTCCTTTCCATAGATCTTATAGGTAGATTAATCCTTGATCTCCTAGTTTATATATAATTTTGGCTTTTATGCCTAAACCCTGTATCCATTTTGATATTATCTTGGTCTAAGGTGTGAGGTGTTAGTCTAATCTGAGTTTCTGCCATGCTAACTTCTAATTTTCCCAACAGATTTTTATTGAAGAGAGAATTTTTATTCTCAAAGTTGGACTCTCTGGGTTTCTCAAACAATAAAATACTATAATCATTACCTGCTATTGCACCTAGTCAATTCCATTGATCCACCACTCTGTTTCTTAGCCAATACCAGACAGTTTTGATGACTGATGCTTTATAATATAATTTTATATGTGGTACGGCTAGGCCACCTTCTTTTGCACATTTTTTTCATTAAATCCTTGGAAATTCTTGACTTTTTATTACTCCATATGAATTTACTTGCAATTTTTCCTCACACATAAAAGTAGTTATCCAGGTGATTTTGATTGGTGGGCACTAAATAAGTAGTTTAATTTAGGTAGAATTGTCATTTTTATCATATTAGTTCTACCTATCCATAAGAAATTGTAATTTGCTCAGTTTTTAAAATCTGATTTTAAAAGATGAGAGAAGTATTTTGTAGTTGTTTTCATAGATTTTCTGGTTCTGCCTTCGCAGGTAGGCTCCCAAGTATTTTATATTACCTGAAGTTATTTTGAAATGGAATTTCTCTTTCTGGTTCTTGCTACTGTATCTTGCTATTAATATAAAGAAATGCTGAGTATTTATGAGGGTTTATTTTATATAGTGTGACTTTGCTAAAGTTGTTAATTGTTTTTAGTAGTTTTTAGATGATTTTTTAGGATTCTCTAGGTATGCCATCATGTCATCTATAAAGAGTGAGAGCCTTGTTTCTTCCTTTCCCATTCTAATTCCTTCAATTTCGTTCTCTTCTGTTATTGCTGTAGCTAACATTTCTAACACAATTTTGAACAGTAGTGGTGATAACAGGCATCCTTGTTTCCCCCTGACCTTATTGGAAATGCCTCTAGCCTCTCCCCATTGAATATAATGCTTGTTGATGGTTTCAGATGGGTACTGCTTATCATTCTAAGGAACAATGCACTTATTCCTCTGCTCTGTAATGCTTTTAGTTTGAATCAGTGCCCAGCTTTTGGGATAAAGATGGGTCAATATGATTAGAAAGGACAACAATTAGTGTTGGAAGGGATGTGAGAAATCTGGAACACTAATGCATTGTTGGTGGAGTTGTGAATTCATCCAAACTTTCTGGAGAGCAATTTGGAATTATGCCCAAAAGGCAACAAAAATGTGCATACCCTTTGATCCAGCAATACCACTACTGGGTAAAGAATGCAACATACAGTGTCTATACCCTGAAGAGATCAAAGAAAAGGGTAAAAACACCAATTGTGCAAAAATATTCATAGCAGCTTTATTTGTGGTAGCAAAATAAATGGAAATTGAGTGAATGTTCATCAACTGAGGAACAGCTGAACAAACTGCGGTATATGTATGTTATGGGACACTATTGTTTTATTAGAAACCAGGAGGGGTGGGAATTCAGAGAAGCCTGGATCCATTTGTATGAACTGATGCTGAGTGAGATGATCAGACCCAGAACAACATAACATAACAGCAATGTGGGGTTGATGATCAACTTTAATGGACTTGCTCATTTCACAAGTGCAACAATCAGGTACAGTTTTGGGATATCTATGATGGAGAATACATCTGTATCCAGAGAAAGAATTGTGAAGTTCGAACAAAGACAAAAGGCAATTACTTTTAATTTTTAAAAAAACATAATCTTGCTATCTCATATTTTTTTTCTTGTGGACATGAGTTCTCTCTCAACACATTCAATTTAAATCAATGTATATCATGGAAACAATGTAAAAACTAACAGACTGCATTCTGTGGGCAGGTGGGAGGAAGCAACATTTGGTGAAAGACTGTAAATTTCAAAATTGAAAAAAACAACAATATTAAAAAAAAAAACTATCACTATTCCCTGGACCTGTTTCTCAAAGATAGATACATGAGGAGGGAAAGCAAAAGAAAAAGAAAAAAATGGAGTCATTCCCCTCTCCAGGTAAATTCATGAGACTTTTGTCATCTTTATTCAAATTTTCTCATTTAATAGAGGAAGAATCTTAAATCCAGATTGGTTCAAATTTTCCATAAAGTAAGTAAATCATAGATCCAGAGTTTAATTTGTTCTTCTCTATCAGAGCATACAAATTATTTGGACACTTTAGCAGGAATTATAGACTTGGTATTATATCTGTGTCAACTAAAGTATCAACACAAATTCAGTTCTCTTGTTACCCTCTACAGGTAATAGAATGCCACATATGAGAGCAGATTAGAATGACTTTAACTCTTGTGGTCATTTACAATTAATTAATACCCATATTTAGTCTAAAATATTCCATGATGATTAAGCTTCTAAGTCAGTGGATGCCAGCTTTTTTTTTTGGTAATAATTTGGTAATAATTCATCAGAAAATATGCAGAGAAGTATGGAAGAAATGATAAAAATGATTTTTAAAAGATTTAGTGCACTGTTTGTGTATGAGCATCTGTGTCTAGAACCATTTGTATGTTACTATCTCCTTCTCCTCTTCAGACAAATCAACAAAGCAAGTTAAATAGTACATATACAAAAAAACATGGAAAAGCACAGGGATGATTTATTTGAACCATTTGTCACAAATTCTTTGATATTTTTCTTATGCTTTAATTGACTTTTCTGTATTTCTAGTCCCATGGACAAATCCTCAATTTGCAAAGAAAATAAAACAGTGTGTGTGTGTGTGTGTGTGTGTGTGTGTGTGTGTGTGTGTGTGTGTGTGTGTTTACTTGTGAAGATTATTAGTCTTTGTCATTTTCCTTCATTCTCAAAAAGGAACAAAATATCATTACTGTTAAGAGTTTTACATTGTTTCTGACTGTTGTTGATGAAGCCAATATGAACTCAGAATACTTTGCCATAGGTCAAACACCAATATTTCATATGAACAACTAAGGTGGATTTTTTTTGTTTGGGTTTTTGCAAAGCAAATGGGGTTAAGTGGCTTGCCCAAGGCCACACAGCTAGGTAATTATTAAGTGTCTGAGGCCAGATTTGAAACCAGGTACTCCTGACTTCAAGGCCGGTGCTTTATCCACTATGCCACCTAGCCACCCCCTAAGGTGGATTTTTTAAACTTGTTCATTTTGTATTTATTTTTAGCTGTCAATTCTATCTTGCTCACAGAGCACAAAACCTTGTTAGTTGAGGGAATAACATGATAGACAGTTTTGTGTCAATATCTCCCATGCCTTACAATCAATTCCAAAGAGACCTTGAGAGTTTCCTTGTATCACTTTTTCTGACCCATCTTAGAGTGCTTGCCCTTTGTGAGTTTCCCAAGGAATTTTCTATTTGATCAGCATATATTTGTCATTTGAACAATATGTCCAGTAATCAGAGTTGTGTTTTCCATGTACAGTTTCAATGCTTGACAGTTTAGATAAAGAAAAGACCTTAGTTTCTGGTATCTTATTCTGTCAGGTGATATTCAGAAAAATTCTGAAACAACTTAAATGGAAACAATTCAGTTTCCTGATATGGTACTGTTATACTATTCAAATTTAACAGGAATAAAACCACAAGATCCTCACAATGACTCTGTAGACCTTGAATTTGGTAGTCTAATACCTCTTCCTCACTTTACTTTAGAGCCTTTCAAACACTGCCTAAAATCTGGTAATACCTGTATCGACTTTATCAATGTGTACTTTCCTGGAAAGTACTGTCAAGGTAAAGGAACTTACCTACAGTATTTCAAAGGAAGCATTCTCCATTTGCTGCAACTGATGGTTCCAAATATTCATGATGTGGTGCTGGCTGATGTAGTACTTGTTTTTTCTTGGTATTAATTTTAATCAATTAGCATAAGCAAAATTAGCCTAAGCAGCAAGAAATCAAACTGAAGTTTATTTCATTGAGTGAATAATCATCTGTAAATAGAAAATCATTATTCTCTCCAATTGGCCTTGGTTTGTAGCCTTTTCAAGTTGAAGAGTTTACCATCAGTGAAGCAACTGACCTTGATACTATGCTCCTCCACATTGAAGGCATTTGACATTGTGGCTGAAAATATCATGATAAAAAGCATGTGAGTAAGAATATAGCTTTGTTTCCCTCCATAGGTGACTGGGAAATTAAAAGAGCATTAGCCATTATCCAGAACCTCAGCAAAATTCTATCATGAAACTGCTGTCTGGGTAATCAAATTTTGACATAAATTTTCATAAGCCTTCATGTCTGACATTATCACAGACCTTGGATAGATCTACAAATATTGGATACATGTCTCTGTTCTGCTCCTGGCATGTCTTTTGGAATTGTCAAGCTTCAAACATCATATCAACTCTTCATCAGCCCTTTCTGAAACCACACTTGCTTTCAGGCAGATGACCATCTTTCAGGTGATGGATCAGTTTATTACAAAGGACTATTGTAAGAATCTTGCTGGCAATAACTAAGAGAGAAACACTCCTGATTGCTTCAGGATTAACCATTACCTTTACCTTTAAAGATATGGACAAAGGAGGCATCCTTGAACTCCTGGAGGATAACCTCTTAATGCCATATAACCCAGAAAATTTCAGTTAGGTTTTTGTGAAAAATGGACATCCACCTTGTAAATCACAGCTGTAATAGAATCAGTACCATGTGTTTTGCCACAGAAAAAGAACCTAATTATTTTCAAAGTCTCTTCTTCATTTGGAACATTATCTAGCAAGGGATTAACTACAAACTGAGGCAGACAATCAATGGTTTTGGCATTGATTGATAACAGTCTGTTAAGAAACCTATGGTTATCTCTCTAGGATCATGTTTCCATTACTAATAAGTGTAACTCCATCAGTCCATAGACCTTTGGCCCCCAAACATCCTTCAGGACCTACCATAAAACAGGACATTAACATAAAACTGAATTTTATCTGCCATTTTAAAGAACCAAAAATCCTTTAACTTGCTAAGCTTTGCTTGTATTTTACTTTTGATGGAATTAATTGTACTTTATTAGAATTGGATGAAGTAATTCACACAAATAGATCTAAACAACTGGAAAAATGTCGGTTGCTCATTTCAACACAAATTAAATTACTTGTTCAATCCCACATCATTCAGAATGCCAAAAGAAATTTACAAAACTGGGAAAATTGATTTTGAGGTTGAAAAGATCAAGAATATCAAGGGAATTTATGAAAAAATTGCAAAACAGCATGGCCTAGATGACACATATCTAAAACTAAACTATAAAGTGGCAGTCATCAAAACTTTCTGGTACTGGTTAAGAACTAGAGTAATGGACCAGTGGAATAGAATGGGTACCAAAAAACCCTTAGAGAAAGATTATAATAATCTATTATTGACAATATTGTTTGACAAACCCACATATTTGACAAATTCCCTTCTCAGTTAAGAACTCACTATTCAACAAAAACTGTTGGGAAAATTAAAATAGTATGACAAAAACAGCATTAGACCCACATTATATACCCAAAATATGCTCTAAATGGGTACAGGACTTAGACACAAAGGGCCATATCAAAGATAAATTAAAAGATCGAGAAATACTCTGTTATATCTATGGAAATCAAAGAAATGTATGAACAATCAAGAAATAGAGTACATTACAAATTGCAAAATGGATGACTTTGACATAAAATTAAAAATTTTTTTGCATTAATTAAACCTATGCAGCCAATATTAGAAGGAAAATAGAAGACAGGAAAACAATTTCCATAGCAAGGGTTTCTGATAAAGGTCTCATTTCTTAGATATATAGAGAACTGAATCAAATTTATAAGGTTACAAATCATTCCCCAATAGATAAATGATCCGAAATATGAATAGGTTGTTTTCTAATGAAGGAATTAAAGCTATATATAATCTATGAAAAAAATGTTCCAAATCATTACTGATCAGAGAAACCAAAACAGCTATGAGGCACTACCTCATACCTATCAGACTGGCTAAGATGATATATATATATATATATATATATATATATATATATATATATATATATATATATATACATAAAACAGTTCTTTTTTCTAGTGGCAAAGAAGTGGAAATTGAGGGGATGTGCATCAATTGGGGAATGGTTCAAGAAGGTATGGTATATTAATGTTATGGTGTACTATTATCCTATAAGAAACAATGAATGGTTAAACTTTAGAAAAATATCACTCAACCTGATATTGAGAGAAAGAAGGAGAGCCAAGGGAACATTGTACACATCAACTTAACTACAGCATTATAATTTGATCAACCATGATGAATGCAGTGCCTCTCAGCAGTTCAGCAATCGAGGACAACCCCGAGAGATTGTTATGAACAATGCTATTCACATAGGGAAGAAAAAACAAACCAAAAAGCTACCAAATCTGAATGTATACTATATTCACTTAAAAAAAACCCCAAAGCATCTCTTATGTTTTTCCTACCCATCATATGATTTTCTTTCTTTTACCTTAGTCCGAATTCCTTATGCACAAAATAACATATGCAAACATGTGAAACATAATTGTACATATACAACTTTTACCAGACTGTAGGGGAGGAGGGTGAGAGGGAGTGGGGTGAGAGGGGAGGAATGTGTAATGCTGAAAAACTTTCATAACACAAAATTGGAAAAATAAAATAAAATATCAGTAAGAAAAAAACCATGAAGACCTCCCCCCAAAAAACAAACAAAAAAAAATGTGGTTGAACTCTCTTTCTGGTAAACCCTGTGGAGTTCTTGTTTTTCATTTAGCAGTTTATCTATTTTCCTCGTATTTTCATCAAACCAGGCTTAATGTTAGAATGTATTCTAACCTATATATGAACAAATTCAATGTTGTGTACCATATCTTTGAAAACGATTTACTCCTTTTCTGTTCCACTGTTGCCAGCCAAGTGTTGGCTCAACTTTCCTTCCAATTTATCTAAACTGCTCCCAATTAGAAAAGTTCTTTAATCCCTTGACATTAGTCTGGTAGTCATTTTGCCTTAGGCCAGATGCTTTGGTTGAATACAAATATTTAGCTTGGAGATAAATCTATGAGTAGTCCACTACACATTGCCTTCATTACTCTCACAGCATGACTGTTCCTTCTTATAATCACATGTTCTATTAGATGCTAATGATGGCTCTGAGGGTACATCCATAAAATTTCCTTGTGCTTAGTAAATAGAAGACAACATTGGTGATGAGGATATTGTGATATGTGCAAATCTTCTGTAGAAGAGAATTATAAGTTTGTACTCCTTTGACACATTGATGATAATGGCCTACAAGTCTTCATAATATTTTTCTTTGAGGTTCTCAGGGTTCATCATGAAGGTAGCAAAAGCACTGATGGTGTTGGCATGCCATTTTCTGAGAGTTTCAATCAAATTGTCACGAACCTTTCATTCACAATTTTTGGCAGTCATACAAGCTTGTTATCTAGATTAGTTTTGAATTTAAAAACTATACCACCTTTATAGTGCTCCCTCTCACTGTGGTTACACTAGAAAAATGTGTATCCAGTTCTGACTTCATTAGCTGGCCTTCATATGCCAACCTTGTTTCACCCAGGGTTGCAATTTGAATGTTATCACTTCTGAGATCTTTCTCAGCTATAGCTGTTTGTCATTTAAGTCTACTGGATTTTGTGCTATCAATGAGAGTATGCACATTCAATTTACCAAAGGAAAATGCAATTATCTTTGAAGAAATATTTGTTCATTTATTTATATTATATATGTGTATATTATTTACATTATTTTACATTAAAACATATTTACATTATTAGTTTAGGGCAGTAATGTCAAATAGACACAGTGTCAATGGGCCAATAATCCATAATCAGTATCGTTAAGGTTCACATATTGACTCAGAATACCACATAGTAACATTATTTATGTTCTATTGTATTTTTATTTATTTTGTTATATAAATCTCAATTATATGTTAATCTGCTTCCACTTCATGGAACTTCTGTGAAGTCCTACAGATGACTCCATCTTCCAATTCTATAAAGGTAAAGCAAATAGATTGTCCTGTGACAGTATTTCTCTTTTAATAATTGCTGGGGTGGCTAGTTTGTGTAGTGGTTAGAACACCAGCCCTATAGTCAGGAGTTCCTGAGTTCAAATCAGGCCTCAGACACTTAATAAGTACTTAGCTGTGTGGCCTTGGGCAAGCCACTTAACTCCATTGACCTGCAAAACAAAATAAAATAATAATAATTGCTGGTAAGATTTTTGGCAGACTCCTTCTCAATAAGCTGATACTTCATCTGGAAAGTTATTCACTTTCCTAAGAGTCAGTGTGGCTTCAGAAAAGGTAGATGAACAATCAATATGGTATTTGTTGCCTGAAAACTCCAGAAAAAGTGCCTGATCTGTATGCAAGATTTGTAAACCTAACTAAGGCATTTGATACCATCAGTTATGAGGGTTTCTGGAAAATTATGTCAAAGTTTGATTGCCTGGAAAAGTTCATCATTATTGTATGTCAATTTCATGAAAGTATGTTTGCCCGGGTACTGGAGAGTGGACAATGCTCTTGAGATTTCCCAGTCACCAATTGAATGAAGCAAGGGTATAAACTTGCTCCTATGCTTTTTAGCATGATGTTTTCAGTCTTGCTGTGAAACACCTTCACTGAGGATAAACATGGCCACAAGGCTAGCTGCCACACTGATGGCAAATTATTCAACTTGAAAAACCTTAAAAAGTGAAGGGAGGGTGTGTACAAGATCTTCTGTTTGCAGATGGCTGTGCACTCAATGCAATCTCTGAAGTTGAGATGCAACAATGTATGGTTTCTCTTCCACTTATGCCAATTTTGGTCTAACTAAACACCAAGAAAACAGATGCTTCATCGGCCAGTACCACACCAATCATATGTAGAACTATCAAATACAGCAAATGAGTAAGTTTGGAATACTGCAGACAAGTTCACTTTCCTTGGCCGTGTCCTTTGCAGGGAAGTATACATTGACAATGAAGTTAACAAACACATTGCCAGAACTCACTTAGCATTTGGGAGGCTCCAAATGAAAGTGTGGGAGAAGAGGCATTGGACTAACTACCAAACTGAAGCTCTAGAGAGCCATTTTATTGACCTTATTACTGTATTCCTGAGAAACCTGGACATTCAAACAGCACCAGGTCAGAAAGCTGAATCATTTCTGTTTAAATTGTCTTAGGCAGATTCTGTAAACAGTCTGACAGGAGAAGATACCAGAAACTGAAGTCCTTCCTCAAACTAAACTGCTTAGCATTCCAACATTACTACAGAGAGTTGAATGCCAGAAGTATGCTTGAGAAAAAAGACTATTTTATGGAGAACTCACACAGGGCAAGTGCCCAAAAGAGGATCAGAAGTGATACTGGGACTGATGGTCTCTCTTAAGAATTTTAGAATTGATTGTACAGCATGGTAGACACTGACACGGGACTGCCCAGCATGGTGCTGCTGTGAGGAAGGTAGAATTGAAGCAGCTCAATGAAAATGTGATAAATGTAAGTTTAGAGTAACCAGTCCAGGTTACATGGTTTACTTGAACCCAAACTGTGGTAGAGCATTCTGAGTTCATATTGGTTTGATCAGCCATAGCTGAACAAACTATAATTTGTCTCAAACTTAATGATATCATTTTTGGTCTTCTTTGCTAATGAAAGGACAAGAAACCATAAAGGATCTTAGTGTCATCTTCTTCTTTATCTTTCTTTCCCAAAGAGGAACTATGTATCACAGTGTGATATTTTAACTCATATACAAATTTGATTTAAGGCAGTCAGCTCTATATAGTGTTATAAGCCTCACTCTCTTGCAGAATCATCAATTTCAGAGTCCAGACACAAGTCTGGAATACCAGTGATAACTTAGGATGGCATCTTTGATTTTTGACTAAACTCTGTTTCACAATCTCTAATGATTATGGGAACAAATTGTTATTTCATACCATTTCTGTCAAGGAAGTCTCCCATGACTGGGACTGATTCTCAACCAATTCATTGACAATTGTATAGTCTGTCACCCTCAAACTGGTTTAGCCCATTTGTCAATATGCTTTACCAACAATAGTCACTGCATATATTATAGATTCTTGGATCCACAGGTGAGAACTAAATATCATGTGGACACAAAAATGAGATAAGCAGGCATTAAAAGAATTTGGAAAACCCTCATGCCATAGATAGTGGGCCTCCTTGAACAAGCATACACACTCGTACAATATAGAGTCTATATGAAAGGAAACACTTTAGAGATCTGACTGAATTCTGTAGTTTGAAATGTAAAAACTACTCAAACTCCAAGAGAAGTAAACTGGAGAAATTAACAGTTCTCTAGTTTAAGGAACCTATTTGCCACTGAAATTGCTTAATACTTTAAGACCCAGTTAAGGAGCAGACTTGGAAAGCTATAGAACATTATTTTAAGATTATCATTTTACAGAAAGGATATAATTACTCTTTTATGAAAGAATCTAATTTTGCTTCAGCTGAGATAGCAGATACTAGAGATACACAAAGAGAATCAGCATAATGTTTATCTATCTAATTATACTTATTTATTTGTTGATCATCTTACTTGAAGAATAGAATCCCTAAATTTAGAATGGAACAAGCTGTTAAAGCATATTTTTTTAAAAAAACTTCTATCTAGATAACATATTGACAGATGATTTAAGAATAAAATTTAAGAGTACCTAAAACCCATAACTAAGAAAAAGAATTTTGATATAATATTTAAAGAAAAATGACCAGATCACTTAGAATGAGGCAAAGCAAAAAAAAAAAAACAAAGAATCTACTAATCACTTCCTGAAATAACCTCCAAAATGAAAACACATATTCAAAAACTAGAAATTTCAGATCAAAGAATAAAAGCACAGCAAGCTGTCATGAAAAATGATTTCATATGTTAAGGACATATAATCAGAATCACACAAGAATTAGAAGTGAACATTTTAAAGGATAAGAACCTGGATTATGGTATTCTTAATCAGGAGATCATTAATGCTACACAAAAGATGGACCATTAATTGAATCAAGGATTTCCAACAATTACTGATGAAAAGATTAAACCTTAGTACAAACTTAGAAATCACAGTATTGGAATAAAATTTAAAAGAAATACATGCAATCAATGAAACAAATGGATAGAAGCATAAATTATTTATATTTTAATGTAATGGAGGAGAATAATACTTAGTCCTCCAAAATTCATGATAGTCAACAAAAATATAGAAGAAACAAAGAAAAAATATGGATGTCTGGGGAAAAGTCAATTTAGCTCTTTGATTATTTTTAAAATGAAAAAAGTAAATGGAAAAGTGAAAAGGATGCTTAGGGATTACAAAGACAAGAAATGTGAAAAATAGGAATAATATTATCTTCCATAACCAGAGGTATTATTTTACATAAGAAATAGAAAAGTGTAGAAATGAACAGGAAAAAGTGAAGAAAGCAGTTGTCACCTGAACCTCAATTAGCAACGAGACAAAGAGAAATGAACAATTATATTATAATAACAACACTGTAAAAATGAACATTTTAAAAAGAAGACATACATGGATTAAAAACTATTATCAGCCCTAATTTCAGAAGACAAATGATACAGAATTGTACCCAATCTTGACAGGTTGGTAGAGGACTAAATGTGCGGAGTGGGACACACTAATTTTGGGACATTGCCAATGTTTAAATATATATTGTAATTGGGTATGATTATTTTTGCAAGAGGCATTTTTCCTTGTCCCTTCATTCTTCTAGAATATGAGAAGGAAATAAATAAAATATAAAAATGAATTAAAATACACCTTTTTTGACAATTAAAATAAAATATTCTCCCTTAGATATTGGAGCATTATCAGAAGTACTCAAAAAGACTCCTTCCAATCAATACTCTAATTTTTTGATAATGCTTAAAAAGTATACTTGCTATTAATTTTAGTTATAGTTGTAGTCACTTCAGAGAACAAAAAAATGTTAATTGTATAAACTATTTATTTCTGTTTTTTAGAAATTTTCTTTCCTGGCATTTTTTACACATTTCTTTAGAAAATGGATTCAGCTTAAGAGTGCATTGTTTTCTGTGAAATTTGATTAAGTAATTAATCTCCTTTAATCAGATAAGTATGGTAATAACTTTAGCCTGGAGAAAAAATATTTTTAACATATTTTACTTGAATGAGGTTTAAAATATACTTCCATACTGGCATGGAGTAAACACTTAATAATTGTTTCTGTTTGACTTAAATGGATAGCCCTTGGAATAGCCAAGATTAAGACATTTCTAAGTTTACCAAAAAAAAAAGCCCAAGATACCATATAGAGACATAAAAAAATCAGTCTCACCCATAATTAATAATTAGAGAGAGTGACTAAAGGCAGTATAAGTTTAGGTAACAATTATTTTGTATTATTTTTGGAAGTGAATTTTGAAGCAATATTAACAGTATGACCTTAAAAAGTAACAGGATGTAATGGAGAGAGAAATAGTTCATGTAAAGTTTGATTAAAAGCTCGGTTATTCCAGATCATTATGAAACCATGTAAGGTTGTACTTCCATCAGAGGACAATAGGCAGATAAAATTAGATAATATTTGTCATACTTTTTTTTTGAAAGGAAAATATCTATAATAGAGCAAATACAGAAAGATTTTTCTTGCTGTCATGAATACTGTTTAGTGTGGAGTCTAAAGGAATATATGTTTTCTAAGATTCTGATGCCCAATTCTTTTTATTTTAGGTTTTTGAAAGGTAATGGGTTTAATTGGCTTGCCCAAGGCCACACAGCTAGATAATTATTAAACGTCTGAGGCCAGATCTGAACTCAGGTACTCCTGACTACAGGGCCGGTGCTTCATCAATTGTGCCACCTAGCTGCCCCTGATGCCCAATTCTTGATGTTGTATATAGCTAGTCTAATGAATTTATCAGAGTATCATTATTGAATAATTCACATTGAAAACAATATTTAAACATTCATTTATATATAAATTTAAATAAATCTGTAATTTAGCTCTATTAATTATAATATCTGTATATATTTCTATACCTGACCTTCATTAGATGACTCCAAATGCCTAATTTATTTCAATAGCTTTCTGGTTGGTCTCCCTGGCTTAAGTTTATTTTTAATCCATTTTCTTTTCTACTTAAATTTGAATACTTTTTAAAGCATGTTACTCCTCTATTCAATAAAGAAAAGTACCACAAAAGATTATTTGATGATTTCAGTCAAAAAGACAAGAATTCAAATCTATTTCCAGTTACTTAGGAACTTTATGAACCTGGAAAAGTCACTTCAATTCTGTATGCTTCAGTTTCCTTATCTTTAAAATGGAGCTACAGGAAGCAGAGCCAAGATGGCTGTGAAGGTAGTAATACCAGAAGCTCCCCTCCAATCCACTCCAATTGCCTTTAAATTATGTATCTGACCAAATTCTAGAATGTTAGAACCCACAGAAAGACTGAATTAAACAATTTTCCTACCCAAACCAACTTGGAAGACCCATGGGTGGGGTCTCTTCCACAGAGATTGGAAAGAGCCACAGCATAGGCTGGGCTAAGCAAAATCAAGCAGGCTCTAGCAATCAGGAACAGCCTGCAGGGCACCTGGGTCCATGGGGGTGTCTAGTTCCCTGGAAGGGGGTCAGTTTAGAGATTTCTCAGTCCTGTTCTCAGCTAAGGACAACTTGGGACGTCCGTTGAAAAACTCTGCTTCACCAGAGTGAGTGCAGGGAACCCAGGTCAGTGCAGAATAGTGAAGCCACTTAGCAGCTGCTTCCAGAGCACTTAGCTCTCTGACCATAAGGAGATAGGGGGAGACTGAAGAAATCACTCCATTATGCCTGGAGCAGAACTCTGTTGTTTTGTCAACACACATCAATCCAGGTCTCACTCTGGGGCTTCATACTGCCATGACAGAGCAGGGACACTCCCCACAGTTCCATGGCAGAGGGGAGTACATATGGTCTCCAATAGATCAGAGTACAGCCAAGAAAAGAGTCAGAGCCTCTTATGAGACCTTGAAAGAACTGAAGTCTATGGGGAGGGTGTTTTATGATCTGTATGAACCTGAAAAAAAGCTGCAAAAACACTCAAATGCTTGGTTAAGTGAGTCCTTCACAGTGGAAATAGAGTCCCACCTTAACCAAGAGTTAAAATCAAGTCATAGACTGGGGAAATGAGAAAACATTAAGAAAAATAATCTGACCAGAGAAATTATTTTAGTCCTATGTATAATTAAATTTCACACTGAGAAGAAAATTCAAAGTTTCTATATCCAAAGTCTCTAAGAAAAAATATGAATTTGCCTTAGGCTATGGAAGAACTAAAAAAAGATTCTGAAAATAAAGTAAAGGGAGTAGATGAAAAATTGGAAAGAGAAATGAAAGCAATGCAGGAAAAATCATGAAAACCAAGTCAACACCTTGGTGAAGGAGAGATTAAAATATTCTGAAGAAAATAACATTTTACAAGCAAGTTTAGGTCAAATGGGAAAAAAATGACCAAAAGGTCAATGAGAAGAAAAATGCCTTAAAAAGTAGCATTAGCCAGATAATAAAGGCGATGCAAAAACTCTCTGAAGAAAATAATTATTTCACATATAGAATGGATCTAAGGGAAGTTGATGACTTTGTAAGAAATCAAGAAAAAACAAAATAAAACCAAAAGAAAGTATAACTAAAAGAAAATTTAAAGTATCTCAATGGAACAATGACTGAACTGGAAAATGGATCCAGGTGAGATAATATAAAAATTATTGGCATACCTGAAAGTCATGACTAGGAAAAGAGCCTAGATTTCATTTTTCAAGAAATTCTCCATGAAAATTGCCCTGATATGTTAGAAAGAGATGATAAAATAGAAATTGAGGGAATCCATTCATTACCTCCTGAAAAAGATCCCAAAAATAAAAACTCCCATGAATATTATAGCCAAATTCCAGAATTCCCCAGTCTGGGAGAAAATATAACAAATATCCAGAAAGAAACAATTCAAATATCATGAAGCTAGAATCAGGATTACATAGAATTTAGCAGCATCTGCATTAAGGGCTCATAGGGCTTGGATTATGATATTCTAGAAGGCAAAAGAACTTAGATTACAACTGAGATGCCTAGCAAAATTGAACATGCTCTTTCAGCAGAAAAAAAATGGACATTCAATGAAATAGGGGATGTTCAAACATTCTTGTTGAAAGAACCAGAATTGTAGGGAAAGTTTAATCTTAAAGTACAGGACTTAGGTGAAGCATATAATGGTTAGATGGGAAGGGTAAATTATGATGAATTTAATGATACTGAAGTACTTGTTTTCCTGCATGGTAAGATGATGCTGATAATTCATATGATCCTTCTCATTTATTAGGGCACATAGAAGGAGCAATAGCTAAAGTACAGGAGAGAGCTGAATATAAGAAATTATAAAGGTACAGTTAATGAATGAGAAAGGAATATGCTGGGAGAAAGAGAAAGGAGAAATAGAGTGGGGTAAGATATTTTAGGGAAAACAGGCAAGAAAAACTTTTGCAGTGGAGTGGAATGTGGGAAAGATGAGGAGGAACGAGTGAACCTGCATTTTCATTAGAAGTGGCACAGAGAGGAAATAACATATACCCTTAGTAGGGTATAGAAATTTACCTTGCCCTATAGTAAATAAGGAGAGGAAGGGGATGGGAGAAAGAGGACAGGGAGGAGGGGATTGTGGTGCAGGTGGTAGCAGAAAGGGTAGATCATGGGAGAGTGTAGTTAGATACAATACTTTTGAGGAGGGACTGGATGGAAGGAGAGACAGAATTTAATAAATGGGGGTGGGGAGGAATAGGATGGTGGAAAATACAGCTATTAAGCTCTAGGAAAAACAATATTGAAGCAACTTCTGTGATGCACTTATGATAAAGAATGTGATCCTTCCCAGAAAGATAGCTGATATTATCAATACAGACAGAATAACACATTTTTTTCCTCATTTTATTTTTCCTGAGCCTTCTCAATCTTTCTTGTAGGAGGGGGGATTATGTTTCCTTTTACAACAAGACTATTGTAGTAATGTGAAAAATAAATAAATGATAAAATGAGTATAAAAATAACACCTCTCCCCCACAGGTTATATGAAGATAAAATTAAATAGTATTCAAAATGTGTTTTCCAAATTTAAAAAAACTGTGTAAATACTATTACTCTATTAAGTATTTGTTGATATGACTTGATATACACAAAGTATGAAATATCTTGTCCTGCTATGTCTTTTGGAATTTTCTTATTGCAGCTGCAAATTTCAGGTTGTAAATCTTGTCTGTCACACTCATGTGAGGCAAGCCATATTCTTTTCTGATAATACATTTATAGGATAAATATGTCAGTCTTGTGTGCATGTCATTTTTGGTAATATGGTACCTATGTCCACCATTAAAATGTATTATGTGACTTTCACAGAATGGAAAAACACATATTGAAATGAATATTTCAGTGGAGTTTTGAGTTCACTGATATGACTATTTACAATGATATGAAGATTACAACCAATTCATGGTATCTCTCTCATCTTGTAAAATTGAATGATAGATTATACAGATAAACTTCTGTTAATATGAACATGTCGATATGTATGTCACATATTTATAGATTATTTTTTGATACACAAATAATATGTGTATCTATTATGTCACTGTTTTAAAATAGGGAGGTCAAACTTATGTAATACTTCATCTGAGATTATACTAATATTAATGAGATAAAGAGCCAATTAATATAGAAATATAATTTTAACATGTCTCATAAGCACATGATAAAATTTTTGGTGGCCAAAATATAGTAGCACATTATAAAAATATAAAGAAAATTATCCTATAAATATATAAGAAAAATAATTTGTTGTATATATCTTGATAAGTATAATTAATGTATATCATCAGATCTCCAGAGGTAATCAAAGAAAAGTTAAACATTATAAAAGAGAAAAGTCTTCAGCATATTGAGTAAGTCTCTTTGTTAAATATCATGGGCAAAAAATCAAACAACCTGAAAGGTTTTGAGTAAATTTTGATCATCACCACTGGGAATGATGCCCATATCTGTGAAAACAAAAACCAGTGGATTATTTATTTATATTGGATTAATCAAACAATCATTATATTTAGCACACTGTATATTACTCTTTTGATTGTGATTCTGACATTCTGCATATTAACTATTTCACAGTTTCTAACATAAGATAATTTGATAAGTTCTTGTTTTATGACCTTGATAAAAAGATCTATTGTATTGAGATCTTTCTCTAGCATAAAAGAGTCTCTCTTGAGGGGACATAGCATTACCATATTGAGATTTGTCTTCTATTACTAGATTCACAGTGCCTTACACCCCCATTTATGGTTAAGCTATAAATTAGTGCCTGCCTGGGTACCCAATTTATCTAAGGTCAAGCAGGGAAATTGGGAGAATAAGCACTTGAATTCTGATGAAAAATGATATGTACATCATTCTAAGGTATAGTTTTGGGTTTTTTTGCAAGTAATGGGGAAGAGAAGAAAGGAGAGAGAAGAAAAGGTACTGGATAGACATTTTAGAAATATAAACAAACAGAATAGAACTCATGTTAATATAGTAATATGTTGAGGAGCATAGGGACACAAGTCCATTGAGCAGGAAGAGGGGTGCTCTAGAAGGAATGTGTGTTCTTGTTTGGGGTGGACAGTGCATTTCAAAGCACACTTATTTTTTTTTATTTTTTCAAGGCCATGGGGTTAAGGGATTTGCTCAAGATCACACAACTAGTGTGTCTGAGGCTAGATTTGAACTCAAGTCATCTTGACTCCAGGGCCAGTACTCTATCCAATGCACCACCTAGCTAGCCCAAAGAATACTTTTAAGAATGGGATTTTTTATATTCTGATTTTGGACAGTCTTTGGGCAACTAACTGATTTGAAGGTCAGGAGTCAGGGCAAATATTATTCTTTTTTAAAAGGTTATATTTTTTCAATTACATACAAAAATAGTTTTCGACTTTCATCTTTTTTGTAAGCTTTTGATTTCTACATCTGTTACATCTCTCCCTTCTCTTAACCCTCCCTATGAAAACAAGTAATCTGATATAGGTCATACATGAATGATAATTGTAACATATTTCTTTGTTACCCTGTTGTGAAAAAAAAGAATTAGAACTAAAAGAAAAAAATGAGAAAAAGAAAATAAACATAAAAAAGTAAAATTAGCATTCTTTGGTCTGCATTCACACTCTATATTTTTATATCGTTTTGTTCCTCTGGATGTAGATGGCATTTTCAATAAAAAGTAATTTTGAGTTGGTCTACTTCTGGGACAGAGTCAAGATTTCAGCATGAAGCTAGAATTCTCTTGGAGCTTTTCCCAATACAGTGCCAAATGAAGCCTCTAAATGGACATTAAAGCTATAGAATCCACAGGAAAAAAAAAACATTAGAACAACTTTTCAACTGCAGACATCATGGAGGATCTTCATTTAAAGTCTCTCTGGGGAAAAAGGGGGAAGGAAAGGCAGTGGGAGATTTTGAGTCACAGTATAGTACAGGTAGATACCAACACAGGTCCTGACAGCTAGTTAGCTTCAGAGAAGGTCCCAACCATAGACAAAGTTGGAATCCTGGGATCACTAGAGCAATAGATAGGACTGGATTGGGTACTGATGACTGCAAAGGCAGAAACTGGAAATAAAGGAGGAAACATTGCATAGAAAATGCTTAGGCTGCATAGGCAGCATCTTGCAAATGATAACCCAGGACCAAACCCCAGCCACAATAGAAAACATTCATGACTGTGCAACCCATACTTTAGGAAGAGAGCTCAAACAGTCAAATTGAGAAAAAATTTAAAAGAGAGCTAACCATAGAAAGCTACTATGCAAATAGAGATATTAAAAATACCCTCTCAGATAAAGAAAGCAATGAAAAATTTCCTACGTGGGAAGTCTCAAAGGCGTCTATGAGCTGAATTCAAATCCAAAGCCTCATGGAAGAGCTTTAAAAAGGAATTTAAATCCAAAGAAGAGAGGAAGAAGAAAAATTGAAAAAAGAAACAAGAGCTATGCAGGAAAATCATGAAAAACTGGCAATAAATTCCTTTGAAACTAAGAATAATCAGCTGGGAAAAACTGAACAACTGGAAACAGAATGAAACTCATCTAAAACTCAAATTGAACAACTGCAAATGGAATGCAACTCGGAAAAAAAGTAAAATTAATCAATTAGAAAAGGAAACACAAAAGCTAACTGAAGTAAATAAAACCCTAAAAATTACAATTGGCCTAGTACAAATGAATGAATCTATGGGACACCAAGATTCCATCAGACAAATTCAAGAGGCAGAAAAAAAATTGATGAAAATGAAAGGGACCTTTTAGGAAAAACAAATGATCAAGAAAGTAGATCCAGAAGAGATCATTTATGAATTATTGGTCTACTAGAAAGCCTAGATCAGAAAAAGAGCCTGGAAAATAAATTTCAGGAAATTAACAGAGAAAACTGTCCAAACATGCTAGAACAAAAAGACAAAAGAAACATTGAAAGAATACACAGAACTCCACCAGAAAGCGATCTGTGCAGGGCAGCTAGTTGCCACAGTAGCTTGAGCACTGATGCTGGAGTCGGGGGTACTTGAGTTCAAATTCGGTCTCAGACACTTAATAATTACCTAGCTGTGTGGCCTTGGACAAGCCACTTAACCCCTTTTGACTTACATAAACTACTAAGTATAAAGATTTTCATAGCCAAATTTCAGAATTATCAAATAACACAGAAAGTATGACAAGTGACCAAAAAGAAGCAAATTAAATACAAAGGAAGTACAATCAGAAGCACTAGGCCCTTTTTTTGAGAATGGCTTTTTATGAGTTTCAAAATTAAAGGATCAGAGGGTCTGGAATATTTATAGGGCAAAGGAACTTGGATTAAAAGCAATAATTTACTACCCTGAAATTTAAGCACATTTTGTCAGAAGAAAAATGGATATTCAATGAAAAAGAGGACTTATAAATTTTTTTAATAAAAAGACCAGAACTGAACATAGAATTTGATCTTTAAATATAAGGCTCAAGAGATACATAAAAAAAGTAAATGGATAGTCAAGAACATTAAAGTGTATACAATCCCACAAGAAAAAATAACAAGTGCTACTCTTGAGAATTGTATTTCTCTTAGGCTATTAGGATTTCTCTTAAGATATTTGGTCTTGGGGGAGTTAGGTGGCACAGTGAAGCACTGGTCCTGGAGTCGGGGGTACTTGAGTTCAAATTTAGTCTCAGACACTTAATAATTACCTAGCTGTGCGGCCTTACACAAGCCACTTAACCCCATTGTCTTACAAAATTAAAGAAAAAAAGATATTTGGTCTTTACCACTTCACACCTCTCAGACTGACCAATATGACCAGAAAGGACAATGATCAATGTTGGAAGGAATGCAGGAAATCTGGGACACTAATACATTGTAGGTGGAGCTGTGAACTCATCCAACCTTCCTGGAGAGCAATTTGGAAATATGCCCAAAAGGCAACAAAAATGTGCATACACTTTGATCCAGCAATACCACTACTGTGTCTATACCCTGAAGAGATTATGAAAAAGGGTAAAAACATCACTTGTACAAAAATATTTATATCAGCCCTGTTTGTGGTGGCAAAAAAAAATGGAAATTAAGTGAATGTTCTTCAATTGGGGAATGACTTAACACACTGTGGTACATGTATGTCATGGAACACTATTGTTCTATTAGAAACCAAGAGGGATGGGAATTCTGGAAGCCTGGGAGGATTTGCATGAACTGATGCTGAGTGAGATGAACAGAACCAGAAAAACATTGTATATCCTAACAGCAACATGGGAGTGAGGATCAACCTTGATGAACTTGCTCCTTCCATCAGTGCATCAACCAGTGACAATTTTGGTCTTTCTGTAGTGGAAAATACCATCTGCATCCAGCTAAAGAATTATGGACTTTTAACAAAGACCAAAGACTATAAGATTTAAATTAGAAAAAAAATGTTATAGTATTATGCAATTTTACAATCTCAGACTTTATTTTTCTTCCTTAAGGATATGATTTCTCTGTCATTACATTCAACTGAGATCAGTGTATAACATGGAACCAATGTAAAGACTAACAGAATGCCTTCTGGGGGAGGGAAGCAAGAATGGGGTAAAAATTGTAAAACACAAAAGTAAGCAATATCTTTCGCCCATTTGAATTTTTCTCTTTCCTTACATCCTTTTACTCATCAGACCCTCTTTCCTCCCCCCCCTCTTTCTCCTCCTATTTTTATCCTCCCTTCTATTAACCACTCTTTCTTTTTCCCCTTTCCCCCCTAATTCCCTTTAGGGTAAGATATGTTTCTAAATCCAATTGAGTGTATTATATTATTCCTTCTTTGATCCAAATTTGATAAAAGATTCAAACAATTCTCACTCTCTCTCTTCTTTATTACTGCAGTAACAAGGACTTTTTTCTTCATGGAATATAATTTGCCCTATTCTGCCTCTCTTTCTGTTCTTTTCTCAATACAGTTTTTAATGTCCTAATTTTTTGCATAATCCCATCAAAATCACTTTAGCCCTGATTATTCTAATATAGACACAATTCTCAAGAATAACAGCTCTCATTTTCCAATGTAGGAATATAACCTGTTTAATCTTATTGAATAGCATTTTTTTCTTTTCCCATTTACCATTTTATGTATTTCTTGAATCTCATATATGAAGGATGTTTTGTTGAGCTCTGGTATTTTCATCAGTAAAATTTGAAATATTTTTTTGTGAATGCTCACTTTCCCTCCTCTGAAAGCATATTCTTAATTTTGTGGGATAGTTGATTCTTGGTTGTAGTCCAAACTCCTTTGCCCTCTGCAACATGATATTCTAGGCTCTTAGGTACTTTAACATTTTTGATGTCAAATGGTTTGTAAACCTGAATGAGACTTTTTGGTATTTAATTTCTTTCTGGTTACTATTAGTATTTTCCATTTGATTTGATAATTCTTGAACTTGGTACAATATTTCTTGGAGTTTTCAATTTGGGGTCTTTTTCAGGATGTATTTAGTATATTCTTTCGTTGACTATTTTACTATCTAGGAAATCATATCAGTTTTCCATGATGTTTTCTTGAAAAATCTTTTCTAGGCCCTTTTTTGATAATGGCTTTCAGGTAATTTATTGATTTTTCAATTTTCCCTAATACATCTATTTTCAATTCAGTTGTTTTTCCAAAGAGGTATTTTACATTTTTTCTTTTATTCATTTATGAAATTTTGCTCCCCTCATTCTTGCTGTCTCATAAAGTTATTAACTTCCACTCTCCCAATTCTAGTTTTTCAGGAAGCTTCTTCTTCAGTTAGCTTTTGCATGTCCTTTTTCATTTGGCTATTTGTATGTTTTAAGTTGTTTTCTTTTTATATTTGCCCACTTGCATTTTAAAGGAGTTGTTTTCTTGAGTGGAATTTTTTTTTACATTTCATCAATTCTATTTTTCTTTTCTTTTTCTTTTAATTTATTTACTTTCATTCATATGTACATGCATATTTTTAAGTTCCAAAATTTCCTCCCACTCTCTCTTCCTACCCCCCTTCCCCTCAGCAGCAGCTAGGTTAACATATATATTTTTATAAACTTGTTGACAGAATAGTTATTTTTGATATGAGGAATTAGGATTAAAGAATAATTCTTATAAAATATTCATCAGATTCTGACAGTTTCTTTTTGTGTTTTATTTTGTTTTTCTTCCTCTGGATGGGGATAATATAATCCATACTCAATCTAATACAGTTGTCCCAGCTTTCTGAACTGCTGAGAGGAGCTGCTTCCATCAAGGTTGTTCATCTAACAATGTTGTCACTGATATGTATCAATTCTATTTTTCAATGAGTCGTTTTCTTTTTGCATTTTTCCAATTGTTTTCTGCAGTCAAATTTTGAACTTCCTTTTCTAAATAGTTGAATTTCTCTTGCCTTTCTTTTCCCAGTTTTCTACTTGATTTTTTTTAGGGTTTTGTTTTTTTGCAAGGCAAATGGGGTTAAGTGGCTTGCCCAAGGCCACACAGCTAGGTAATTATTAAGTGTCTGAGGCCAGATTTGAACTCAGGTACTCCTGACTCCACGACTGGTGCTCTAACCACTGCGCCACCTAGTCTTCCCTCTACTTGATTTTTAAAATTATTTTTAAACTCTTCCAAGAGGTCTGTTTGGACTTGAGGCCAATTTATATCCAGCTCTTTGATTTCACATGTTGGACTCTTTCTGTTATACTTTTCTGTGATGGTGTTGTGATGTTTCTTTTCACCATAATAGTTTTCTATTGTCAGATCTTTGACTTTTTTTTACTCATTTTTAACTCTACTTCTGGGTAACAGGGGTTCTATTCCAATCTTTTTTGTGTTGGGGAGGGCCTTCTCACAGACTTACTGAGTCAGGGCCTCTAAAACTAGTGACTTGCTTTGTCCAGCCTAGTAATTCTGGTTGTGTAGTGCCATTTTCAAAAATATTGCAGCCCCTGTACTGGCCTGCTGAAGATAGACATGGTGGTCTCAATTGCTGATTTTTGCTGTGTGTGATTATCTCAAGCTAGCTTTCCCACCCCATATCCATTATTGTTTGTACCCTGTGGTGAGTTCTCTTCTTTTATGCTGGACAATGCTCCCACCCACCACCTGAGTGAGACAGACCTTTCCTGGTGTCTTTCCGAGGTATCATGATCTAGAAAATGTTCCAGGCTGGTTTTGTGTGCATGTGTAGGTATGTGCTTATGTGTGTCTACATGTGTGTGAGAAATCTAGAAATCCAATATCCTTTTAGAGGTTTGATTAACATTGTGTCTAAGGGAATCTATGGAAAGCTCAGGGAATTTCCAGGCTTCTCTCTGCCATTTTGGCTCTGTCTTTCAGGGTAAATATTATTCAAATGGTTAGCTGTCAGGGAGACAAGCTGGCAATAGACAAAATATTATTTGGTGAGCAGAGCTGTACCAACCTTCAAAATATTTTATTCTCAATACTTTTGTATAAGTAATACCTAAAGGGAAACTTTTAACCCTGATGGGTTAACAAACAAAAGAACCTTGCACATCCAAAGGGTTAATCTTATATCAATGTTTCCCATGTATAGTTTCTATAAGCTACTGTATTCTGGAAGAGGAAATTTTCATTGTGGTCTCAAGAAAACCATGATTTGATCTTATAATATTATATCATAAACTTTTTTATCCAAGACTTTTGGTTAAAAAAATCAAAAGACAAAAAACAAAAAAAAATTCATGTAATAGGCATATGGAATATATCCTTATATATGCCTTTACTTCCATCTCTATATGCATACTAAAACCAGAAAGATTTTATGAATTATCTGAGAAATTTTATGATGTGTAGATAAATAATTCTCTCTAGAGTTAGCTTTGTTCTTTCTTATTGGAATAGTTATTTAGTTTGTAATAGATGAAGTCCTTCAATTACATGTTAAATCTGGTGAATCTTTGGGTGTTGAGGTGATTATATTTTATTTAGGACCATTCTAGTCAAGTTAATCTACCAAGAAATACTTTGAGAATGGATAAGGAGATTAAACTGAGATAAAACCTAGCCATATTCAGAAATGCTTATGAACAAAATATGTCTTATCTACTAAATTAATTTGCTTTCTTAATAGTAATCTATATAAAGTTTTGAAAAAGACAATAAGAGAGATTGATTTTAACTATGATTTGAAGAATATATTAAATGCATCTAATATAATCTTTTCATATTTTATCAAACACTCCCCTTAAGGTTTGAAATTTCTTAATTGGGTGCAAAACTTTTATTTCTACTGTAATACAGAGATTTGAAATATTAATCTCCCTGGGATTTGAAACAGTTCCTTACATTACTATTGATATGTGCATTATTGCATTTTATTGAGGACAGGTTTTATTAAGGTAAAGAGAAAAGAGAAAAGATTGGAGTGGAGGGACAGAGAGGAAATCAGAAAGTTGTATAATGTAGGTGAAAAGAATGTTGAATTTAGAAATGCTTTCAGTTTAAATACCAATTCTTTATATACTACCTGCTTGGTCTTATGCAAGCCACCAAACTTTTTGGGATTCAGTTTTGTTATCTGTAAAATAAAATGACTTAACTATACAATCCCAAAGTTTCTTTCTCTTTCTCTCTCTCTCTCTCTCTCTCTCTCTCTCTCTCTCTCTCTCTCTCTCTCTCTCTCTTTCTGTCTCTCTGTCTCTGTCTCTCTCCCTCCCTAATCTTCCCCCACCTTCTTTCAGTCTGTTTGTCTGTCTGCCTGTCTCAGTTACAAAGCTAGATTGAAACATTTGTTACATATCAATTGAAATTCACAGATTACATTATTGAGAATAGAGGGAGAGTATTAATTAAGAGATCTTAATTTCAATTTTTATCATTATCAATGGCTGTAAATTTTAATAAGCTGTTTTCATTCTCTGGGCTTCAGCTACTTTACTTCAAGTTATTTTGATTAATTGATCATTCACATCATTGAAATTGAAAGAAACAATTTATTCTATCTGATAAATTTTTTGAACCTGGTACGTTAGTTTCATAGAAAGACTGCTCAACAGTTTCATATTTACTAGAGCAACCTCTCTATAAATTCACAGATAGAACAAATTTATGCTTGTTCTATGACTGAGGGCTCATTGGAACTATACTGACATTACATGAACTTGAACTTAATCTACAAAACATATTTATCTTGATGAAAACTCATCATGTAGTTTTTAAGGAGTTTTTTGTACATTGTTTCTCTTTTCTTCTATAAAATATAGAGAATATATCCTTGATCCTGGCTTCTAAATCAAGAAAGATAATAGTATCCCTTATATTTGGGATGGTAATTTTATCTCTGAGCAGATCATATGCTAAAGCAACGCTTCTCAAACATTTTTTGTCTTAGGATCCTTTTCAACCAATAAAAATGTTTGAGGCTTTCCAAAGAGTTTTTGATTTTGTGAGTTTTACCTATCAATATTTATTATTTGTATCTTAAAATAAATTGAATTATTATGAAAAGGGTTTTGATGCCATGAATTTACTTAATTTGTCAGGAGGACCTATGAGGTCCTTGTAACACATTTTGAGATCTGATATTTTAAATCATCTAATAGATAAACTAAAAGCAATGAGTTATACTTCTTGATTTTATAGTCTGAGACTTGATGAAGAAAATGTCAATGTTTCTCTGATTAGTTTATTATCGTATAGTGAAATGGACAGATTTCTTTTTTGTTGCCTAGATTTCTTTTATAGGGTAAAAATTATTACCAGCTTCCTTATTTCCATTCCTCTACAGGACATACTCATTCAAATATTTTAATTAGAATTTTCTTTATAAACAAAATTCTGCTGCTTTCAGACCTTTAAGTGTGTTCAAGTGTTTCGATGGAAATGTATGAGAAAGCATTATCATTAGGAGCCAGGAGTGTTGAATAGAGGCAGCAACCCAAGTGAACCATCTGCATATTCTACTCCAAACAACTTTAAATTACTACTCAAATTAAAAAAAAATGGAAAAACAGAGACAACAAAAGATGAAATTGATATATTTTTCTAACCTAAAACAACTTAGGAGATCTGCAAAAGATTTCTCTGAAGCAAAAGTAACAGTCAGTGTAAAATGATGCAAGTACCTATAGTGGGCCTTGGATGTGGCCTAGCACAGTGGTATTAGTAATAGCAGTTACTTCTGGAGTTCTCAATCTAGACATAGGAAAGGGATTAGACTACTGGTTGGAGATTATAGGGGAACCCAATTGCAACTGTCAGTGATTTGGAACTTTGTTTCTCATATGCAATTCTAAATTGCAGTTCAGAGTTGAAGAGAAACAACAGTACTTGTGCCTGAAGGAGAGCAGGGGACCTGAGTATAGTTCCAGAGCCAAGTGAAGCATTAGTCCTTAAGGCTATAGGGAAACAGGGAACCTTCCTTGGTAAAGCTCAGCATATAAACCAAAAGATCAGGGAATACACCTCTTCTTAGATCACACTACTTAGGAAGGATTGAAAATTTGCAGACCTCCAGAACTAGCAATGAAAACAACAGCACAAAAAGCAAAATGCTTAGAATAATACTTTACTCCTCCCAGGTGAGCAAAGCCCAACTTTAACTTAAAATTCAAAGTAAAGAACAATAAGAGAACAATAAGAAAAAAACTCAATCACAAAATTCTATTATGGTAGAGATGAACAAGATACAAACTCAGAAAAGGATAACAATGTTAAAAGTTCCAAACAAAGTCTCAAAGGAAAAAAAAATGTTAATTGGACATAAATCCAACAAGAATTCTGTATAGAATGAAAGAAAGTGGTAAGTAGTGGAGGAAAAATGGGAACATAAATGAGAATAATGTAAAAAAATATGAAAAGAGAATTAACAGGCTGACAAAAAGGGCACAAATTATATTGAAGAAAATACTGAAAAGCATAATTGACCAAAGTGTAAGAGATGCCGCAAATCTCATGATAAGAAAATGATTCCCCAAAATAATTATAATTAGACTGTAGTGATTTTTTGAGAAATCAGATAATAAAATAAAATCAAAAGAATGAAAATAAAATGTGAAAATGTTTCATTGGAAAAACTGATCTGTAAAATAGATTGTTAAGAATTATTGGACTATCTGAATGTCATGATCAGAAAAAAAGAGCTTAGGCATCATATTTTGAGAAATTATTAAAGAAAACTGCTTCTACAGCTTAGATACAGAGAGTAAAATAGCAATGGAAGAATCCATTGATCTTTTTTATAAACCACATCCCAAAATAAAATTTCCCAGGAATATTAGAGTCAATTACATAACTTCTTAGTCAAGAAGAAAATACTGTAAGCAATAAAAAATCAAATATCATGAAAGAAAAATCAAGATTATACAATAATTAGCAGCTTCTATGTTGTTGAGTATAAGGCTTAGAATATAACATTCTATAAGTCATAGACTTTAGAATTACAATCAAGTAAAATCTACCCAGCAAGATGGAATATAATCCTTCTGGGGAAAATGAATATTTAATGAAAGAGAGAATTTTTATGCTTTCCTGAAGAAAAGACCTGAGGTGAATAGAAAATTTGATATTCAAAAAGGTTAAACTGAATGCAGAAAAGATAAACATGAAGGCATAATCATGAGTCTCAATAAAGTTAAATTGCTTACAGTCCTATATGGAAAGATCATATATGTAACTACTAAGTACTTTATCATTTGTAGGGCAGTTAGAAAAAGTCTACCTAGACAGAGTAAGTGACTGGAGTGAGAAAGAGAGTCGCACTGGGAGAAGTGGGGAGAAAGAAGTAGAATGGGGAAAATTTTTCTCAAGTAAAGGAGGACTGCAAAGAAGATCTATAATACTGAAGTGAAAAATGGGGATTCTGATGGCAGGAACTTGAGTCTCACTCTTATCAGAATTGATTTAAAGATGGAAGAGTACACAAACACACACAAACACATACACACACAAACAATTCAATTAAGAAATCTCTTCCCCAGTAGAGAAGTAGGAGGGGAAAGGGATGAGAGATATAAGGGAGGATGATAAATGGGAGGGTGGTTTAAGGGAGGCAGTAGTCAAAAGCAAAATAGATTTTTGAGGCAAGACAGGACCTGAAAAAAAGAAAAAGGATAACAAAAGGAAATAGGATGAAGGAAATGCAAAGTTAATAATTCTTATCAGGAATATGAATAAAACGAGTTCAATAAACAGAAAGAATTAGAAATCAGAATCCAACAATATGCTATTTACCAGAAACAAAGGAAACAGAAAGACATGTCAATTTGAAATAAATCAATAGAACAGAATCTATTAAGCTTTAGTTGAAATAAAAAAGGCAAGATTAGTAATCCTGATATCAAACAAAATAAACACAAAGACAGGCCCAATTTAAAGGGATCATTGAAAAAATTACATTTTTCCAAAAGATACCATGGATAACAAAATGAGGTAAAACACTTTTACTGCATATTTCTCTGATAAAGGCCTAATTCTTAAATGTATAGAAAACTGAGTGAAATTTATCTTAAAAAAAGTCATTCTCCAACTGACAAATGACCAATGCTATGTACAGGCATTTTTCAAAAGAAGAAATTGAAACTATCAAGTTCAGAGAAGACAAACACTGTGATAAGGTCTCCTGATCTTGCCTCACATATAATATGAAATAAACCTCTTAATAGAAATCCGATTGATAAAACCTAGAAAGAAAAGCTAGGAGAAGAATATTTACCTCAAGGTTTGTCTTCCGGGATCATGGGTGAACCATACACAGAAAGCAGACACTCCTGGGATGACAGGACAGTGTGAGAGCCTGAGAATAGGACTAGCGTGGGAGCAGTCATGGTCTGAGAACCAACTGGGGAGCAGAGGCATTGGCTATGGGGCTTACTAGCAGGGCTGGAGGGTGAGTTCCAGTGTGGGAGAGTTGCAGAAATCTATCCCTGGGCTCCTCTGGTCTCAAGTAACTCAGAGTCCATACCTTCATTTCAGCTGAAGCCTCTTCCTAGAAAAAAACAATAAAAGCCCACCTCCCCCCCAGGCTCAGGTGTGAGCAGAGAGCTCCCTCAGCTGTGACTAAGGAGAATGATTACCTGGCCTCAGGTAATTGTTCAAAGATAAAAGTATTCAGCAAATTCACCCTCATCCACCAGGCAAAGGAAGAGGGCCTCAAATCAAGATCACAGACACACCAGAGAAAGCAGCCAGCAGCCCTTACAGACCCACCCACTTGCAATTACTAAACCCAGTGAGTAAAGTCTTGAGGGACTCCAATAGCAAACCTTTGTGAACCAGCCCCTCCCCCAATATAAGATCATAGGAAAATGAATAAAGGTCAGTGGAAAATAGCATCTATAGAAAAATTCCCAGAAGGAAAAGATCTTAGCTCAGAGAGACTATGAAGAGAACACAGAAAGAATTCCTTGAAGAAACAGGAACAAGTTTAAAAATCATTTGGAAAATTTGGGATAGAAAATTAACACCTTGCAACAAAAAAACAAATCCTTGGGAAATACAATTGGACAAATTCCAAAAGAAATTGATTCTCTCAAAACTTCAATTGGTCAAAGGGAAAACTCTAAAAAATAGAACTGACCAATATGAAAAGTATTTGCAAAAGGTAAATGATGAAAATTCTTCTCTAAAAAAAGGAATGGAATCTGTTGAAACTAATAACATCATGAAACAACAAGAGTCTGTTAAACAAAATCAAAAAAGTCAAAAAATTAAGTAAAAAAATAAAATAAAATATAAAATACTTCATCAGCAAAACCACTAACCTAGAGAATAGATCAAGGAGAAATAACCTAATAATTATTGGTCTTCCTGAAAACATTGAAGAGCTAAAAGGCCTGGACTCAATATTACAGGATTAAGGGATGGAAAATTGTCCTTATATCATGGAACCAGAGGGAAAAATAGTTATTGAATGAATACCTCGACCCCCTCTAGAAAGTGATACTATAATGTAAACACCGAGGAACATTGTGATAAAATTTCAGAGCTATAAGATAAAAGAGAAATAAGCCAGCCAGGAAGCAGCCAAGTAGATAGTAAGGAGCCACACAAAGGATTACACAGGACCTGGCTGCATCAACATTAAGGAATAGAAGGGCCTGGAATATGATATTACTCAAAGCAAGACAGTTTGGGATGCAGCCAAGAATTCATCATTGGCAAAAATGAGCATTCCCTTTCAGGGTAAAAGATGGACATTTAATTAAATAGGAGACTTCCAAGTTTTCCTGATGAAAAGTCCAGAGCTTAATAGAAAATTTGTACTTCAAACAGGAGATGCAAGAGACTAATGAAAAGGTTAAAAAAAAGAGGGGTAAAAAAAAGAAAAAAACTGCCAAAAATAAGATGAAACTGGCTATATTCCTACCTGTTAGAAAGATTTTAACAACTCTCAAGAATTGTAACTCTATTAGAAAGAATATATTTAGCCAGAAGTGATGGACACTCATGACTTATTCATGAAACTGCTATCCAATAAGATGAAACTGGGTACATCCATACCTGAGAGAAAGACTCTAATAACTCTCAATAATTATTATTCTAGTAGAGAAAATATACTTAAAGAGAAGTGATGGACAGTCATGAGTGTTCTGTGATTCAGATAGAATGATTTAAAAACAATACCTCCTTAAAAAGGGGGGGGCAGTAAAAAGATGGGAGAATGTAAGAGACTGAATGGGGTAAATCTCATTACATTAAGAGGTACAAAGGACCTATTTCACAAGAGGGGAAACAGGGAGGAGTTGAGAACCACCTGAATCTTACTCTCATCAGATTTGGCTTAAAGGTACCATACTTACACTCAGTTAAGTTAAGAAATTTATCTTACCTTTCAAGTATTAAAAGTGGATAAGGGGAGGGGGGAGGAAAAGGAGAATGAACATAAGGAAAGGAAGAAAGTAGGGGGAAAATGGTAGGGGAGTTGGATATAAGAGGGCAAATACACTGAATATGGTAGTATTCAGAAATAAAATACTGGTGATTATGGATAAAGGGAAAAAGGAAAAATACAAACAGAGGAAAGATAACATGGAGGGCAATAAAGAGTTAGTAAGATATAATTGAATGTGAATTAAAACATAAGTGAATAGCAGAGTGGATTAAAAAACAGAATTCTAGAAGATGCTGCTTACAAGAAACTCATTTGAAGCAGAGAGATACATGCAAAGTAAAGGTAAAAGGTTGGAGCAAAATATATTTTGCTTCAGCTAAAGTGAATAAAGGAGGGGTAGCAATCCTTATTTCATACAAAGCAGCTGCAAAAGTAGATAGTGTTAAAAGATATTAGGAATGAAACTATATCCAGCTTAAAGGTACCATAGAGAACAAATTTATTTCAAAACTAAATATGTATGTGCCCAAAGGTATAGCATTCAAACTCTTAGAGGAGAATTTGAAGGAGTTACAGGAAGACATAGAAACACTCTACTATTGGGAGATCTTAGGCTCCTGATCTCAGATGTAGATAAATCTAACCTTAAAATAAACAAGAGGGAAATTAAGGAGGTAAGTAGATTGTCAGAAAAGCTAGGCATGATAGACCTATGGAGGAAATTGAATGGGATAGAAAGGAATATGCAATTTTTTTTTCTGCAATACATTGCACTTACACAAAAATTGACCATGTACTAGGGCACAAAATCCTAATAATAAATTACAGAAAGGCAGATATAGTGAATAAATCTTTCTCAGATCATAATGCTGTAAAAATTGCATGTAATATTGGCCCAGGGAGATATAGACCCAAAACTAATTGGAAACTAAATAACTTCATTTCAAAGAATAAATGGATCAAAAAACTAATTTCAGAAAAAAATGAATTATTTTATCCTGTATAATGACAATAATGAAACAACATACCAAAGCCTATGGGATAAATTCAAGGCAGCTGTCAGGGGATATATTATATCTTTAAATGCAAACATGAATAGATTAGTAAAAGAAGAAATCTATGAACTAAATCTGCAACTAAAAATTAAAGAAAGAACAAATTAACCCCCCCAATTAAAAACCAAGTTAGAAATTCTAAAAATTAAAAGAAATATTATTAAAATTGAAATCAAGAAAACTATTGAACTAATAAATAAAACCAAGGGTAGGTTTTATGAAAAAACCAATACAATTGATAAGCATCTGGTCAACTTGATTAAAAAGAAAAAAATAAGAATACCAAATTGCTAGTATCATAAATGAAAAAAGTGAATTCACCACCAATGAGGAGGAAATTAAAGTAATAATTCTGAATTATTTTCCCCAACTCTGCCAATAAATTTGATAATCTAATTGAAATGGAAGAATATATCCAAAAATATATTTTTCCCAGGTTAAATGAAGAGGAAATTAAATATCTATATAATCTTATGTCAGAAAAAGAAATTCAACAAGCCATTATTGAACTCCCTAAGAAAAAATCTCCAGGGCCAGATGGATTCACATGTGAATTCTATCAAACATTTAAAGGAACAACTTGTTCTGATTCTATATAAACTCTTTGTAAAAATAGGTGAAGACAGAACTCTGCCCAACTCTTTCTATGTCACCAATATGGTGCTGATACCAAAACCAGAAAGAATTAAAACATAGAGAATTATAGACCTATCTCCCTGATGAATATAGATGCAAAAATCTTAAATAAAATCTTAGCAAAACAATTGCAACAAGTTGTTGCTAGGAAATTACATTATGACCAAGTAGTATTTATCCCAGAAATGCAGGGTTGTTTCAATATTAGGAAAATTGTCAGTATGATTAAGTATATCATTAACAAACCTATCAGAAATCATGATTGTGTCAATTGATGCTGACAAAAACATTTGACATAATACAGCAGCCATTCCTACTAAAAACACTAGAGAGTGTAGGAATAAATGGATTGTTCCTTAGAATAGTAAGCAGTATCTATCTGAAACAGTCAACTAGCATTATATTCAATGAGGATAGGCTAGAGGCATTCCCAATAAGATCAGAGGTGAAACAAGGATGCCCATTATCACCACTACTATTCAATATTGTATTGGAAATGTTGGCTTCAGCAATAAAAGAAGAAAAGGAAATTGAAGTAATTACAATTGGGAAGGAAGATACAAAACTCTCACCCTTTGCTGACATGATGGTATACCTAGAAAATCCTAAAACATCATCTAAAAATCTACTAAAAACAATTGGCAACTTTAGGAAAGTCACAGTATATAAAATAAACACTCATAAATCATCAACATTTCTATACATGACTAGCAAGATGCCGCAGAAAGAGCTAGAAAGAGAAATACTATTCAAAGTAACTTCAGACATTATAAAATACCTGGGAGTCTAGTTGCCAAGACAGACTCAGAACCTTTTTGAAAAGAATTACAAAACACTTGTCACACAAACAAAATGAGATTTCAATAACTGGGCAAATACCAACTGCTCATGGATAGGCCAATCTAATATAATAAAAGTGACACATATAAAAATTAAACTTATAGTTTAGTGTTGTACCATTCAAAATTTCAAGAAATTAGAGTAAGAAAAAATGTAAGTAAATCCACATGGAGAAATATAAAGTTGAGAATCCCCAGGGATTTAATGAAAACAAAAAGCAAAAGAAGGTGGCTTAGTCCAACCAGTTCTAAAATTATATTATACAGCATCTGTCATTGTCTACCAAATACAGTGTTGAGTCAGTGGAATAGACTATGTGCAATAGCTGGAGTTGATTATGGTAATCTGCTATTTGATAAACCCAAATAGTCCAACTATTGTGATAAAAACTTTCTTCGATAAAAACTGTTGCAAAAATTGGATGTTAGTATGGCAGAAACTTGGATTTATCAATACCTCACCTCCTATACCAAGATAAGATAAAAATGGATACAGTAGTTATACATAAAAACAATTATTATAAAGCAAACTAGGAGATAAAGTAATAATTTGCCTGTCAGATCCATGGAAAGAAAAGCAGTTTATAATCAAGGAAGAGATGGAGAACATAATTAAAAATAAACTAGACAATTTTGACTACATTAAATCATGTATCAAAAGAAATGAGGTAAATTGGGAAATAAATTTTGCAACACGTATTTCTGACAAAGGAATCAATTCTAAAATATACAGAGAACTGAGTCAAATTTTTAAAAAGACAAGCCATTCCCCAATTGACCAATGGTCAAAGTATATGGAAAGGTAATTTACAGATGAGAAAATCAAAGCAATTCATAGTCATATGAAAAAATGTTCCAAATCACTAATTATTAGGGAAATGCAAATTAAAGTGTTTCTGTGGTACCACCTAACACCTCTCAGAATGGCCAACATGACCAGAAATGGCAATGATCAATGTTAGAAAGGCTGTGGAAAATCTGGGACACTAATACATTATTGATGGAGCCGTGAACTCATCCAACCTTTCTGGAGAACAATTTGGAATTATGCTCAAAGGGCAAAAAAAAAATGTTTTTACTCTTTGACCCAGCAATGCAATTACTGTGTCTATACCCTGAAGAGATTTTGAAAAAGGGTAAAAATATCACTTTTACAACAATATTCATAGCAGTCCTGTTTGTGGTGGCAAAGAATTGGAAATTAATGACTGTCCTTAAATTGAGGACTGGCTTAACAAACTGTGGTATATTTATGTTTTGGAACAGTATTGTGTTATTAGAAATCTGGAGGGATGGGAATTCAGGGAAGCCTGAAAGGATTTGCATAAACTCATGCTGAGCAAAACAAGTAGAACCAGAAGAACATTATACACCCTAACAGCAACATGGGGGTGATGGTCAACCTCAATGGACTTGTTTATTCCATCAGCACAACAATCAGGCTCAATATTGGCATATTTGTGATGGAGAATACCATTTTATCCAGAGAAAGAATTATGGAATTTCAACAAAGTCTATTACCTTTAATTAAAAAAACATTATCTTATTATGAAATTTTCCTATCTTTTATACTTTATGTTTCTTCCTTAAGGATATGATTTTTCTCTCATCACATCCAGTTTAGATCAATGTATACCATAGAAACAATGTAAAGAGTAACAGACTGCATTCTGTGGGGGGGGGTAGGGGGAGGGAAGCAAGATTAGGGGAAAAATCATAAAAAATTCAAAATAAAATCTTTCTTGAAAAACCATCAACAGTCATTTGAAAGCAAAATTCTCTAAATAAATATTGGCAAAATGCAAATTAAAACAAATCTTATGTACCATATCATGACTATAGAAACATCAAATGACAAAGGAAATGAGGGGAAATGTGTATACTAATGAATTTTGGTTGAGTTGCTAGTGTAGTCTTTCTTGAGAACTATTCAAAACTGTTATCAAAGTTCTATGAAGTATAATTTTCTCACTTTAATTTTTTTTGTGAAACGAATAAGATGAAAAACTGTTTTGCATGATTTCACATGTATAATTGTTGTCAATTTGCATGCCTTCTCAGTGTCTTGAGGAGGGGTGAGAGGGAAAGAGAGAATTCTGAATTTAATTACAAAGAATAGACTGCTACTTTTTTTATCACTATTGAGTGCTCTTGAAATATAAACTGATCATGAAGAAATTCAAGTTTCCTTGGTTTTCCAAGATCTTCAGACTTGGATTATTGTCTTTCTATTTCATCTCATACTGAACATATTTCAGGAGCTAGTGTCAAGTTAGCATACCATTTTCCACTGGTCTAAGTAAATAATTAGGTCAGCAGAAAATGGTGATCTATCAGGGCTGAGAAGTAAGGAAAAGTTTTGCTTTAAAAGTTTTGTGAAAGTCTGGGGCCCCAGTCTCAGGAAAAGGAGTAAGCACAATAGAGCCTACTGCTTGCAGCAGAGCAGGGACTCTCCTAACTGTTCCAAGGTAAAAAAAGACTGCTTTTGGTTATCCACAGAGTAGAGAAAAGGCCTGGAGAGCAGGCATAGTCTCTCAAATAACTCTGGAGGAATTGAGAAGTTGTAGGTCCCTGGGGAGGAAGGGGGTAGTATCCTTAAAACAGTGGCAAAAATCTTAAAAGCTTGGAAAGTTTTTTCTCCACCCTGGAAGCAGAACCATACCTTTAACTCTTTTAACAAAGAGTTTAAATTGAGTCATAGCCTGAGGATAAGACCAAACAACAGAAGAAAAAAAATCTAACCATTGATAATTAATTTGGTCTCACAATAAGAGAATCAAAACATATACTCAGAATCCAAAGCTTCCCTTAAAAATACAAATTCAAAAATGATTCTGAAAATCAAGTAAGGGAGGTAGAGGAAAAATTGGGTAGAGAAATGTGAGTGATGCTAGAAAATCATGAAAATAAGTCAGCAGCATGGTGAAAGAATTACAAAACAATACTGAAGAAAATAACATCTTAAAAATCGGGTTAGGTCAAGTACAAAAAGCAGTCCAAAAGACCAATGAGGAGAAGAAAGTCATAAAAACAGAATTGAGAAGATGGAAAAGGAGATACAAAAGCTCTGTAAAGAAAATAATTCCTTCAAATTTGGAATGTAGCTAAGGGAAGCTGATGATTTGTGAGAAACGAAGAAACAAAAAACAAAAACCAAAGAACGAAAAATTAGAAGAAAATGTGAAATATTTTATTGGAAAACTAACTAATCTGGAAAACAGATTCAGGAAAGATGGTTGGTTGGTTGGTTTTTCTCCTTCATTATCAAAGAAAACCAAAATAACATCATTATGTTTTAGACCAATTATAGTATATCCAGACCAATATAAGTTCAAGATGCTGTAGCACAGGTCAGGCAAGGAATAGTTCTTGTGAACACCTGGGGTGGGTAGGCTTACATATGTCATGTTTCTTTTGAGTTGTTTCAATTCTGCCTTCCTCAGAGAGTATAGCACCTTCATTGATGAGGGCAAGTCTTGTTGGATGATACTGTGCCAGTGTCTCCCATGCTGTACAATTAATTCTAAAGTTCTGCAATGAGGTATTCAGGGTGTTTTAGTACAACTTCTTCTGACCCCTTTTAGAGCCCTTGCCCTGTGTGACTTCTTCATAAAAACAGTTTTTTTTTGGCAAGTGTATGTCTGGCATACACATTAGAAAACAACTGTCTAGCACATCGTAGTTTCACTCTCTGTAATGATGTTGGAATGTTAGGCAGTTTCACTTGAGAAAGGGCCTCAATGTCTGGTATCTTCTCCTGCCAAGTGATCTTCAGAATCTTCCTAAGATGTTTTAAATGGAAGTGATTTAGTTTTCTGACATGGCACTGGTAGACTGTCCAGCTTTCACAGGAACATTGCAATGAGGTCAGCAAAATGGCTCTGTAGAACTTTAGTTTTATGACCAGCCTGATACCTCTTCTCTCCCACATTTTCTTTCTGAGTCTCCTAAATACTGAACTAGCTGCAATGCTTGTCAACCTCAATGTCAATGTGTACCTCCTTGGAAAGTACACTACCACAGTAAGTAAACTTGTCCATAGTAATCAAAACTTTTTAAAAATTGTACAGGCAAGATAATTTGAAAATAAGACTACCTGAAAAAAGAGTCTAGATGTCATTTTCCAAGAAATTTTCTGGGGAAGCTGCCCTGATATCCTAGAAGCAAAGGGTAAAAATAGAAATTGAAAGAATTCAGATCTCAAAGAAACAGATACCAAAATGAAATGTCCAGGAACTGTATTGCCAAATTTCATCATTCCTAAATCAGAGAGAAAATATCACAAGCAGCCAAAAAGAAACAATTCAAATATTGTGGAGCTACAGTAGGATAATACAAGGCTCAGCAGCTTCTAAAATAAGGAATTTTAGGTCTTGAAATATGATATTCTGGAAGGCAAAAGAATTTGGATTACAACCAAGATTCAATTACCCAGCACAATTGAATCTACTCTTTCAGGGGAAAAGAAGGCCATTCAATGATAGGTGACTTTCAGACTTTCCAGATGAAACAACCAGAGCTGAAAAGAAAATTTGGTTTTTAAGAACAGCACTCAGGGGGGAAAAATAGAGAGGATGGACAGGAAGGACAAATTATGAGGGATTTAAGGATATTGAACTGTTTGTATTTTTGAATGAGAAGATGATATTGATTACTCTTATGAACCATGTCATTGATTAGTGCAGTTAGAAGGAGCATATATAGACATAGCACAGGATGGAGTTGGATTTCAAGGTCTAATGAAATTAAAAGATAGAATTAATGTGCAATAAAATAATGTACTGGGAGAAAAGGAAAGAAGAGGGAGAATGGGCTGAGTTATTTCACATAAACAAATCAAGAAAAGGTGTTGCAGTGGAATTAAGGGGAGGAGAAGGTGACAGGGAATGAACAACCCTTACTTTCATACACACTCAATTGAGTACAGAAATCTATCTTACCATAGAGATAAATAGGAGAATAAAGGAATGGGAGAAAAGGGACAGGAGTAGGGGAGTGGGGTGTAGGTGATAGAAGAGAGGGAAGATCATGTAATAGGGTAGTCAGATGCAACACACTTTTGAGGAGGTTCAAGGTGAAAGGAGAGAGAATAGAGTAAATGGGGGTGGGGGGAATATGATGGAGGGATATATAACTAGCAATAGCAGCTATGGGAAAAAATGTTAAAGAAATTATTCTGTTGGACATATGATGAAGAATGCTATCCATCCCAAAGACTGAGGTGATGATTTCTGAGTATAGGCTGAAGCATATTTTTTCTCACTCTACTTTCCTTGAGGTTTTACTTTCTTTGTGGGTGGGAGTGGACTATGTTTACATTTGAAACATGACTTGTTTTGGGGGGTTATCCATTTTTAGTATACAGCAAATAACTTGCTTTCTCAATGGGAGAGTGAAGTAATTTGGAATTCATGGTTTTGGAAGTAAAAGTTGAAACTTACTGTTTCACTTAACTTGAGGAAAAAATTCAAAACTAAAATGTGTGGATGGAAGGGAAAGGCAGACTCTGGAGACCTCCACCAAACATGAAGAAAAGAGTACAATATCCAGCAATATCAGTTCTATTTGTGCAAAAATAAACTAGGACAGAAATCTAAATTGTAACCCATGAATCTCCCTATGTAAGGGTCCATTGAGAAGCTTTGAGTCCAGCTTGCAAGAAAACCCTCTAACAAAGGGGAAGGAGTCAGAATGTGAGTAATAAAGAAAATAAGGCAGGGAGGAGACTGAAAATATCAAAATTTATGGAAATAATAAAATTAGAGGGACTTGAACATAAATCATGTGTTAACAGAAAAAGTAACAATAGATGGATCAAGTAAACATTGAAACATCATTGATTAAATAGTACAACAAAAATAAAAGAAAAGAAAATGATTCAGCACTTGATAAAAAAGAGCCCAATATAATTTGAGCAGAACCATGGCACATTATTCTTAAGATATTTATTTATACAAACATAATTTATTTCGCACATAGCAAAAACAATGAAGAGAATAAAAGATCCAAAATAGAGAAAAAAACAGCCTAGATGCCAGTAGCATGGGATATGAGGGAGGAATGATAAATGAATTCTGGGTCAACATAAAGTAAGTGGAACATTAGGAATGAAAGATTCCTTTTCAATCAACATGAAATTGTAGGGCTGTTACCGGTACCCTGGATAAAGGTTAAGCATTGTCCTTGTAATAATTAAAGAAAACAAGAAAACTTTTAGAAAGGACTAATAAAGTCAAGAAGAAAATAACTATAGGGGAAAATTATATCCGAAAAGGATATCACATTTTTTGTCTTTTTTCTTCTGCTTTTTCCAGAATACAGGGAGGGGAAAGATCTTCCTTTTCTTTTTCCTTTTCTCTCACTCTTAGTGACAGTCATCCATACAGGAGTATCTTGCACAGGAAGAGATGTCATTCACAGAAGAAAGTAGTCTGAAAGAGTTCAGTTGTGGACACAAATTGAACTGTGAAATGGAACAGGTCCAAAGATTCCAATGGAGTACTAGGTTCTTCATTTTTGGTAGTCCTAAGTATATGAAGAGGGAGAAAATATAAAAAGTGCTCTTTGGTTAGGGAGAAAAAACTTGCTATAACAGGACAGATATGTATATATGCATATGATTTGATATAAGCATATGTGTACATATATTCAAGTCTTTGTGTATATATATATATATATATATATATATATACGCATATAAAAATATTTATGTACATATACTAATTGTTGTTTGTGTTTCTGACTTGTTTTAGTTATGTCCAAATCTTCATGACCCCATTTGGGATTTTCTTGTCAAAGTTGGTTTGCCATTTCCTTCTCCAATTCATTTTGCAGATGAGAAGCTGAAATGAATTTTCCAAGCTTACAATTACTAGAAATAAATTAGTTTTGCACTAAAACAAAATTCCTCATCTCAATAAAATAAGTTTAGAACCGCAATGTTGTATTTGTAGGAACTGATGAAGATTCAAAGCATCTTCAGAAATTAGGACATAGAAATGAAGAAATCTTAACAACATGGGCAAGAAGCACTTACTGAGCAGTTACACTTATGAAGGAGGGACCTTTTGGAAAGTGGCATTAAATAAATACTGATGCTGAAAATACAATAGAAGCTTAGTTCAGTTATTGAGCATAGAATTACAGGATGAATGAGGATATTCTGCATTATATTGTTTGAAATGCTATATACTATTTATCAGAGAAATATATACTTAACATTACTAATTCTGGGGGCAGCTAGGTGGTGCAGTGGAGAGAGCACTGGCTCTGGAGACAGGAGTACCTAAATTCAAATCTGGCTTCAGACATTAATAATTATCTAGCGGTGTGGCCTTGGGCAAGCCACTTAACTCCATTTGCCTTGAAAAAACCTAAAAAAAGAAAAAAAGATTACTTAGTTTGTATTTCCCTCCATGCTATCTTCTCCATTTATATTTTCCTCTTTACTTCTCTCTCATTCCTCCTCATTGAAATTTTGGTTTTATTTAAAAATTTTTCAAGGCAGTGGGGTTAAGTGGGTTGCCCAAGGCCACACCGCTAGGTAATTACTAAGTGTCTGAGGTCAGATTTGAACCTAGGTACTCCTGACTCCAAGGCCGGTGCTCTATCTATCCATTGTGCAACCTAGCCGCCCCCACCTCACTGAAATTTTACTCCCTTTTATTTTTGACTTTTCTTTTAAAATTTAACTTGCAGTTTATTTTCACTTTTATCTTCACTTTGTCTTACCTTTATCAGTCCTTTCTTCCCTGATATTACTGTTTCCCAGTCCCCACCCCCTTCCCTGTAGAGTATGATAGAATTTTAAACTTAAGTGGGAATTATTTCATTCCCTTTATGGGCCAAATCTATTGAAAATAATTTACTCAGTATTCATACTCTCCCATCTTTCCCTCTGAAATTATAAGTATTTGTCATTCTTTACCTGATGCTATTTATTGTCTAGTACTATTAAACAGGTATCATAAATCGCAGCTGGTTTATTTGATTGCTTGATTGGTTATATTGTTATCAAATCATCATCACAGACTGATTTCTTGAAAGTTTGATAAGCAGTAGTGTTTCAAACTACATCATATTATAATTATAATCATTTTTTTACCTTATTCTCTTTTCAAGTACCCTCTAAGGACACATAATCCTCCTAATGAGCCAAAGGATCATCAAAAGCCAAATCTTTTCTTGAAAAGTTGTGCCCCTTCCCTAACTCTATTTTCTCTCACACTTTACTTCCCCCCTCTCCTCACCCAGGGTTCTTAATTCCTTGCTAAGTGAAGCAGGAAATCTTAATCTGTAAGTAGTGGGAGGCTCTACCAGTCTTACCTGAGAACTTTATGATTCATTGCAACTTATGATGCTCTTATTAGACAAAGTGCTAAGTGTCATCAGCACAAGAGAATTAAAGTGGATCAAAGAATAATGAGAAACTTAAATGTAAAGTGAACAACCCTGCCTTTCATCAGGGCTTTTTGTCTCAAAATTAATGATTTCAACTTGGACCTCTTCAATGGAGAGACAAGACCCAACTATACCTATAAATTTTAATCTAATTTCTTCAATTATTTTTGGCTCTTAATTATCCTGAGAGAAGTAAAGCTTTCAAGAATTATGTGTAAGTGGCAAGATGGCAGAGAGCAGACAGTTCTAAAGTCTCCTGATCTCTTCCCCATCTATCACATAAAACAAACATCTTAAAAGAAATCTGACCCACAAAACCCAGAAAGAAAAGTCAGGAGAAAGAACATCTACCTCAGGATTTGTCTCCTGCAGCAGCTTTGGCCGAATTCAGGCGGGTGAGTCTGGGCTCAGAGGGAGGATCAGCCCTGGATGAACCAAATTAACAGCTGAATTGGAACCGGCAGTCTGAGGGCCAGAGAGCTGGACCTGCTGGATCAGAGGTGGGGCTGGATGAAAAGGGCTTGGATCCATGGGGAAGTAGAGGTGCTGGTGTTGGTGCTGTCCCCCTGGAGATCGGGAACCAGGCTGGGGGAAGAGTTCTGGTGCAGGAGAGCTGGGGACACCATCCCTAGGCTCCTCCAGTCTGAGAAACTCTGAGGATACGCCTCAATTGCACAGAGGCCTCTTCCCAAACAAATGCAAACTACCTCTGCCTCAGGTCCAGTAGTGTGAGCTGAAGAACCAGCCAAGCTGAGGAATTACCTCAGTCCAGGGAAAAGCCCACCATTGATTGAAGGCAAAAGAATTCAATAGTTCCATCTGCTCCCCCTGGGCAAAGGGAGAAGGTCGCTCAACCAAGGTCATAGACACCCCAGAGAGGACAACCAGCACCTCCTACTGGCCAGTCAGAGAAACTGCACTCAGTAAAGCCTTTAGTGGTCCCAGGCCCAGGTGAACAAGCCCCCTGTAACTCAAGTTCTTAGCATAATGAGGAAGGGTCAGCAGAAAGGTGGATACATAGAAAAATTCCTGGAAGGGAAAGACCCCAAATCAGAGAGATCTGGAACCTCTGAGGAGAATAAAATCTGGTCAAAAGCACAGAAAGACTTCCTTGAAGAAATAAGGAAGGAGCTTAAAAATTTGGGAGAGACAATTAATACCTTGCAACAAGAAAACAAAATCTTAGAAAGTACAATTGGACAAACACAAAAGGAGAATAAATCTCTTAGATCATCAATTGGACAATTAAAAAATGAGAATCATTCTCTCAGATCCTCAAATGAGCAAATGCAAAAAGAAATTAATTCTCTCAAAATCTCAATTGGTCAAATGGAAAGCTCTTTCAAAAGTAGAATTGACCAATTGGAAAAGGAGTTGCAAAAGGTTAATGAAGAAAACTCCTCCCCCCAAAAATAATGGAGTCTACAGAACCTAATGACTCCATGAGACAGCAATAGTAAGTTAAACAAAATCAAAAAATAGAGAAAATAGAAGAAAATGTAAAATACCTCATCGACAAAACCACTGACCTTGAGAACAGATTGAGGAGGGGAAACCTTAAACGTATAGGACTTCCTGAAAACATTGAAGAGAAAAAAAAGCCTGGACTTAATATTACAGGATCTAGTGATGGAAAACTGCCGTGATATCATGGAATAGGAGGGCAAAGTAGTTATTGAAAGAGTACATCGATCCCCACCAGAAAAAGATCCTGAAATGAAAACACAAAGGGATGTTGTGGCCAAACTGCAGAACTATAAGTTAAAAGAGAAAATCCTGCAAGCAGCCAGAAAGAAACAATTTAAATATGAAGGAGCCACAGTAAGGATAACGCAGGACCTGGCTGCATCAACTTTAAGGAATAAAAGGGCCTGGAACAACATATTTTGAAGAGCACGGGAGCTTGGAATGCAGCCAAGAATCTACTTTCCTGCAAAGCTGAGCCTTCTCTTCCGGGAAAAAGATGGACATTTAATGAAATGGAAGAATTCCAAAAATTTCTGATGAAAAGACCAGAGCTAAACAGAAAATTTGGACATCAAACAGGAGTTTCAAGAGACACATGAAAAGGTAAAAAAAAGAGGGGGGGGTGGTAAAAGGAAAAAAATGCAATCCAGTAAGCTGAAACTGACTATATTCCAGCATAGGGGGGAAGATTCTCATAAATCTTGAGAAATGTATCTCTAACAGAGAGAATACACCTAACCAGAAATGATGGACATTCATGACCTATCCATGAGACTCCTATCTAAGGGGATGTAACTAGCTTTAACCCCACTTGGGAGAAAAATGCTAATAACTCTCAGGAATTTTGACTCTATTCGATAGAATATACCAAACTAGAAGGGACAGACACTCAGAATATTCTATGACTTAGATAGAATGATCTAAAAAAAAATACTACCTCCCTAAAAAGGGGGACAGGAAAGAGACAGGAGGAGGGAGGGGATTGAATGGGGTAAATCACATTACACTAAGAGGTACAAAAACCTATGGCAATAGTGGGGAAGAAGGGAGCAGAGGAGAAACACCTGAATCTTCTTCTCATCAGACTTGGCTTAAAGTCAGCCTACACATACTCAGTTAACTTATCAAACATCTAACCTTTCAAGTATTAAAAGGGGAAAAGGGGAGGGGGGGTCGGAGAAAGGGAAGAAGAGTGGGGGAAATAAGGGGAAATAACAAAACTAAGGGAAGGGAAAAGGGAAAAATGGAAAGGGGAAAGAAAGGGGAGGTTGTGATATAGGAAGGCAAACACAATGAAGGGGGTGATTTTCAGAAACAAAAGACTGGGAAATATGGATAAAAGAGGGGGAGGTGGAAAATGCAAACAGAGGGAAGATAGCACAGAGGGCAATAAAGAATTAGTAATCATAACCTTGAATGTGAATGGGATAAACTCTCCCTTAAAACCTAAGCAAATAGCAGAGTGGATTAAAAACCCGGAATCCTACAATATGCTGCTTACAAGAAGCTCATTTGAAACAAAGAGATACATATAGAGTAAAGGTAAAAGGTTGGAGCAAAATACATTTTGCTTCAGCTAAAGTAAAAAAAAAATCAGGGGTAGCAATCCTTATCTCAGACAAAGCAGCAGCAAAAATAGCATTAAAAGAGATAAAGAAGGAAACTTTATCCTCCTAAAAGATACCATAGAAAATAAAGTCATTTCAATACTGAATGTATATGCACCCAGTGGGACAGCACCCAGATTCTTAGAGGAGAAGCTGAAAGAACTACAGGAAGACATAGGCAGCAAAACTCTGCTAGGGGGAGACCTCAAACTCCCACTATCAGATCTAGATCGAATCATAAAACAAACAAGACAGAAATTAGGTAGGTAAATAGATTGTTAGAAAAATTAGATATGGTAGACTTATGGAGGAAACCGAATGGGGATAGAAAGGAATATACCTTTTTCTCTGCAGTACATGAAACTTATACAAAAATTGACCATGTACTAGAACATAAAAACCTAATGATCATCTGCAGAAAGGCAGAAATAGCGAATACATCTTTCTTGGGTCACAATGCAATAAAAGCCATATGGAATACTGGGCCAAGGAGATATAGACTCAGAACAAATTGGAAACTGAACAACCTCTTTTTAAAAAATGAGGGGACCAAAAATCAAATTATGGAAAGAATTAACAATTTTATCCTTAGATAAATATAATAATGAAACAACATACCAAAACCTATGAGATTCATTCAAAGCAGGTTTAGGGGATATATTATAGCTCTAAATGCTTATATGAATAAATTGGAGGAAGAGGAAGTCAATGAACTAAACATGCAACTAAAAAATTAGAGAAAGAACAAATCAAAAATCCCCAATTAAGTACCAAATTAGAAATTCTAAAACTTAAAGGAGAAATTAATAAAACTGAAAGCAAAAAAACCTATTGAACTAATAAATAAAACCAAAAGCTGGTATTATGAAAAAAACCAAAAAAAAATTATAAACCTCTGCTCAATTTGATTTAAAAAAAGAAAGAAGAAAACCAAATTGCTAGCATCATAAATGAAAAAGGTGAAGTCACCACCAATGAGGAGGAAATTAAAGTAATAAATCAAATTATTTTGCCCAACTTTATGTCAATAAATTTGATAATCTAAGTGAAATTGATGAATGTTTACAAAAATATAAGTTGCCCAGGTTAAATGAAGAAGAGATTAAATACCTAAACAACCCTATCTCAGAAAAAGAAATTCAACAAGCCATCATTGAACTCCCTAAAAAAAATCGCGAGGGCCTGATGGATTCACAAGTGAATTCTACCAAACATTTAAGGAACAATTGGTTCCAATTTTATATAAACTGTTTGGAAAAACAGGGAAAGATGGAACTCTGCCTAACTCATTCTATGAAACCAATATGGTGCTGTTACCTAAACCAGGAAGTATTACAAAAAAGAAAGGAAATTATAGACCTATTTCCATGAAGAATATAGATGCAAAAATCTTAAATAAAATCTTAACAAAATGATTACAACAAATTATCACCAGGATAATACATTATGATCAAGTAGGATTTATTCCAGGAATGCTGGGTTGGTTCAATATTAGGAAAACTGTTAGTATAATCAATTGTATCAACAACAAACCTATCAGAAAACATATGATCATATCAATAGATGCTGAAAAAGCTTTTGACATAATACAGCATCCATTCCTATTAAAAACACTACAGAGTCTAGGAATAAATGGACTGTTCCTTAAAATAATTTGCAGTATGTATCTGAAACCATCAACAAGCATTATATTCAATAGTGAGAGGCTAGAGGCATTCCCAATAAGATAAAGGGTGAAACAAGTGTGCCCATTATCACCACTACTATTCAATATGGTATTAGAAATGTTAGCATCAGCAATTAGAGAAGAAAAAGAAATTAAAGGAATTAGAATTGGGAAGGAAGAGACAAAACTCTCACTATTTGCAGATGACATGATGGTCTACCTTGAGAATCCCAAGAAATCATCTAAAAGACTACTGGAAGCAATTAGCAATTTTAGCAAAGTTGCAGGTTATAAAATAAACCCTCATAAAGCCTCAACTTTTCTATATATGTCTCGCAAGAAATAGCAGGAAGAGCTAGAAGAGAAATCCCATTCCAAGTAACCTCAGACAATATAAAATACTTGGGAGTCTATTGGCCAAGACAGACTCAGAATCTTTTTGAAAACAATTATAAACCACTTCTCACACAAATTAAATTACATTTAAAATAACTGGGCAAATATCAACTGCTTATGGATAGGTAGAGCTAATATAATTAAAATGACAATTCTACCAAAACTAAACTATCTGTTTAGTGCCCTACCAATCAAAATTCCAAAAGATTACTTTCATGAGTTAGAAAAAATTTAAGTAAATTCATATGGAGAAATAAAAGGTCAAGAATTGCCAGGAGCTTAATGATAAAAAGTTCAAAAGAAGGTGGCTTAGCCCTACCCGATCTAAAATTGTATTATAAAGCATCAGTCATCAAAACTGTTTGGTATTGGCTAAGAAATAGAGTGGTGGACCAGTGAAATAGACTAGGTTAAAAGCAGGAGATGTTTATAGTAATCTGCTGTTTGATAAACCCAAAGAGTCCAGCCATTGGGATAAAAACTACCTCTTGGATAAAAACTGCTGGGATAATTGGAAGTCAGTATGGAATAAACTTAGATTAGAGGAACACCCTTTATCAAGATAAGATCTAAATGGCTACAGTACTTAGATATAAAAAACAATACTATATGCAAGTTAGAAGAACAAGGACTAATTTACCTGTCAGATCTATGGAAAGGGGAGCATTTTATGACTAAGGAAGAGTTGGAGAACATCACCAAAAAACAATTAAATGATTTTGATTAAATTAAATTAAAAAGCTTTTGCACAGATAAAACCATTGTAACCAAGATCAAAAGAAATGTAGTAAATTGAGAAACAATCTTTACAACTAATGATTCTGACAAAGGACTCATTTCTAAAATATACAGAGAACTGAGTCATATTTTTAAAACAAAAAGCCATTCCCCAATTGACAAATGGTCAAAGGATATGCAAAGGCAATTTACAGACGAGGAGATCAAAGTAATCCATAGCCATATGAAAAAAAATGCTTAAAATCATTAATTGTTAGAGAAATGCAAATTAATATTTCACTGAGGTACCCCCTCATACCTCTCAGATTTGCCACTATGACCAGGAATGATAATTATCATTGTTGGAAGGGATGTGGGAAATCTGGAACACTATTACACTGTTTGTGGAGCTGTGAACTCATGCAACCCTTCTGGAGAACTATTTGGAACTATGCCCAAAGGGCAACATAAATGAGCATACCCTTTTACCCAGCAATATCACTACTTTGTCTATACCCTGAAGAGATGAGGAAAAAGGGTAAAAACATTACTTGTACAAAAATATTTATAGGAGCCCTCTTTGTGGTGGCAAAGATTTGGAAATTAAGTACATGTCCTTCTTTAGCAAACTGTGGTATATGTATGTAATGGAACACTATTGTTCTAGTAGAAACCAGGAAGGACAGGATTTCAGGGAAACCTGGAGGGATTTGCATGAACTGATGCTGAGTGAGATGAGCAGAACCAGAAAAACATTGTACACCCTTACAGCCACATGGGAGTGATGTTCAAACTTGAAGGACTTGCTCATTACATCAGTGCAACAATGGGTAACAATTTTGGGCGGTATGCAAAGGAGAGTACCATCTGTATCCAGATAAGGAGCTGTGGAGTTTGAACAAAGTGCAAGAACTATTCACTTTAATTTAGGAAAAAAAACCAGATAGCTTATTGTCTGATCTTGTTACCTCTTAGACTTCTCTTCTCTTTAAGCATGTGATTCCTCTCTCATCACACCCAATTTGGATCAAGGTACAACATGGAAACAAAGTAAAGACTTACAGAGTGCTTTCTGTGGGGGGAGGGGGAGGGAAGGAAGATTGGGGGAAAGTTGTAAAACTCAAATAATATCTATATTAAAAATAAATTTAAATTAAAAAAAGAATTATATGTGTTTGTTATATCTTTCCTTTTAGGCTTCACAGTTTGATGGTCTTGACCTACATTTCTTTTGTTTTGTTTTTTACTTCCCTTCTTCAATTACTTTTTATGCAACTCTTGAGTCATTTATTTGGTGACTGAATTCTTTGTTCAGTTCTGGTCTTTGTGTCAGCAAATTCCAGGAAGTCCTCTATTTCATGGAACATTCATCTTTTTCCCTCAGAGAATATGCTGAATTTTACAGAATTTAGTAATTCTTGGTTGCTAACCCAGGTCCTTTGCTCTCTGATATATGATATTCTAGGTCTTCCTTGTGCCCAAGTTCTGACTTAGTAGTAGTTTGTTCCAAACACTGTCCATTCTTTTGCCCCAGTTTTTCCAGGGTTTAAACTATGTTTGGATTTGGGATCCTCCCTAAAGGCTTGCTATCTAGCTGTGGGTCCTAAGTCTTGTCAAGCTGTTAGCTTTGCATTGTGGTTAAAAGCTTCTTGCTGCCTTTCCCTCTATCTTGCCTCCTGGGCCTTAATTCTCCTTTTCCCCTAAGAGACAGACCTTCATTGAATATCCTCCATGATATCTACCACTGAAAACTTCTTTGAATCTTTTCTTTTTCTTTGTTGGATCTGTAGTTTGAATGTCAGAATAGAGGTTTCATTTATCTTTGTTAGGGAAAAGATTAGGGAGCATGTTAGTGTCATGCCACCATCTTGGCTCTGTCCTGGAAGTCTTCTCTTAATACATTATTGTTGAAACTGCTAAGTACTGAGTATTACTAATTGTGGCTTTTTGGCATTTGAATTGCTTCTTTCTGGTCTCCAGGATTTTCTCCTTGCCCTGATAATTCTGGAATTTAGTTTCAATTTTTTTCTTTGTGTTTTCATTTTGGTATTTCTTAGGAGGCGATTATTGAATTCTTTCAATTATTGTTTTACTCTCTGGTTCATTCAAGGATATCAGTATAGATTTCCTTGACAATTTATTGAAAGATGTTGACTCTTTTTTAACATGACTTTCAAGTAGTTCAATAATTCTTAAATTCTCTCTTGGGTCTATTTTTACAGGTTATTTGTATTTTCATTGAAATATTTTAAATTTTCTTTTCATTTTAGAATTAAAATTTTTTGACTGCTTCGTTAAGCATCACTAATATAGACTTCATCAGTTCTAACTTTTAAGAAATTATTTTCTTCAGTTAGATTTTGAATTTCCTTTTTCATTGACCAATTTTCTTTTTTAAGCACTTTTCTTCTTTTAGCAACTTTTGTGCTTCTTTTTTCAATTTTTTTCTTGCATAATTCTCATTTCTTTTCCCCATTTTCTTCTATCATTCTTACTTGATTTTTAATATCCTTTTTTGAGGTCTTCCAACAGAAATTTTTAGACTTCAGATCAGTTTATATTACCATTGAGGTTTTTAAAATAGTTTTTTCCCTTCTGAGAATTTGTTTTGATCTATCCTATCATCATAGTAGCTTTTCATGGTCAGGGCTTTTTTTTGTTTGTTTTGTTTTTTGCTTCTTTTTTAAAGTTGAGCTATATTCCTCCAGAAAGTGGGGCATAGTTCTCAGTTTCTTGTTCTGGGATGCAGTGGCCTGCTCATTGACTTTTCTTACTGAAACCACATGCAATAGCAATTATCCTACAATGTTGGGATTGCACAGTCTAGTGGCATCCATATGGTGATGGCATTCTAGGATTCACAATATTCTTTCTGTGTTGGGGAAAGATCTCTCATTGCTGACCTGATGTGCCACATCAGAGACTCAGGGGCTTCCCTTGTTGATCTCTGCTGAGGTTAAAATCCTGTTCACTTTTGTATACCCCACTTATGCTTACCTGTTCTCCCTCACCATCTGAGTAATGTAGACCCTATAGTTTTTCCAAGAGTGGAAAAATTGTTTCACTTAGTCCTTTCTGGGTTTTATTGATCCAGAATTTACTTACTTGATTTAATTTGAGGAAAATGGAAGAGTTCAGATAACCTCCTGGGTTCTTCACCATTTTGACTTCACCTGTATTATTTAATTTTTATAAAATAGTCATATTCCATTACATTTGTTTTACTCTTCAGAAGTCCAGAAAAGGCAGTTAGGGTGTGCGGTGGGAGGATGAAGCAAACTAGTTAGCTCTTAGTCCTAAGAACTAAGACTAATTATTTGAAATATATCCTGAAATTCCTGGGTTTGGTAGATGCTTATAGTGATCAAGGGCTACCTGAATTTGGAAAGAGGTAAAGATACTATATGGATATAGACTATATGGCACTTGTTTTAAAACTTGATTTTATTACTTTTACTTGGATAAAAATTAGATAAACATTCTATGCATTAGATATTAGATTTTGTGGTCAACATCACCATGCCATATTCATGTACATGAGATCAACTAAAATGAAGGAGGTAAGTGAGGAAGATCGAATCTCTATGAAATTGGGAATAAACAAAAAAATTTATTTTACAAATTTTACAAATTGCAAAAATGACAAATCTATAGATTATTAAAATGATCAATAGCAATAAATGAGCAGAAATGGAAAAAAGGATCTGATTCCTTTAGAACCAAAGAAGACTTGGCATCTCTTCCACATATATGTGGGCTTTCTGAGAAACAAAGAAATTAATTGACTTATCAAGTATTTTTTATCTAGTAGGTACCAATGTTATAATTTGAATTGCCATCTTCATAATTTTATTGTATTTTAGAAATCTACTTTCTATACTTCTCTTTGTCTCTCAATATATAACTATTTTGTATCTCCCTGAAAATAAGATCTAACCGGAAAAGAAATTCTAGCATGATTTTTTATGATGCTTTTAATATATAAGCTCTATTCCCAAAACAAGTCCCAGTTAAGATAATCAGTCATACAGATGCATTTAATAATCCTTTGCAACTCATGATGGATGTATTAAATTACAAAATAATAATATTAATATGTAATTAAATATAAATTAATATTTTGATAATAATTAAAATGAATGATAATATCAATTATAATTATTTGTAAATACTCAAGCAGGTACTCTTTGAATGAGAAATAAAGGCCTATGCAAACATAAAACTCAATATATGTGTCAACTATTATTATTATGACTTCCTAAAACTTGTATTTTTCAGCAATAATAACAGGTCAAATATCTTTATGAAGATAAGAAATAAAATTTCATATTTGCCAACAATATGAAATATGTATATTGAAATAAAGTTGATATGGATATAGTCAGAGATATAGATGGTGTGACATAGATATGAAGATGAAACAGAAATAAAAATGTTATTTTAGAGATAAAAAGTTATTGATTGATAGAGATCTTGAAATAGATACCTGTAAATTGACAGCACCATGGACATTAAATCTGAAAACTCATGTCTTATTTTTCAATTTTTTTTAATTTTTAATTTTTTTTACTATTTGCTATTTTACTGTTTTTTACTATTTACTATTTACGTTATTATTAACTGCTTGTGTATCTTGGTGCATAATTATTTGTACTTATTGATTCTTCGTTCCCTTATTTGAAAAATATGATAACACCTACTTCCTGAAATTATTCTAAGGGCTAAATTAGAAAACAATTCTGAGGCAAATGAAGCATTCTCTGTGTAGGCTGTATTATATTTTGCTGACTTTCTCAGCGTAGAACCTCAAAGGATCTAGAAGATTAATGTCTTTGTTTTAGTGGCCTAGAAATGACTGAGATGGATTAATTATAGTATATATAGAAATATGATTTTAAACATTTCCTGCTGAAAATTATTAAGGTTTAGCAGAAAAATTAATGAACTAAAATTCTTTGAGTACCCTAGGTACCAAGAAGTCTTATACTGTATTTTAATTTAAATACACACAGGTAAGAGACTGAGGTTTTTTTAAAAAAAGGAACACATATTTAAAATGGAAAACAGGTTTGTTTTCCAACACTCCAATGTTCAGATTAATATTGAAATATTAGCATCCCATTAATATTACTCTACTTTTGTTTTTAGAATATTTTAAAGAAAACATTATAAGAGTAAAGCTGAATTAAAAAAACAAAAATATAAGACATTATAATCTATATGAAACTGAGGGAAAGAGTTATCTATAACCTGTAAATTGCTTTATGAAATGGATTATCTTGACAAAAAATGTGTTTTATACAAATAATATTAATACATATTCACTCTCTCAAGATCAAATATTGTTTTAAAAAATAATTCTAAGAAAAGAATGGAAGTGAAGAAAGGAAAATGGGGTTGAGGAAAGGAGGACTTAAGGATAGATGTTGGTTCTTTTTTGTGAAGAACTCAGACTCAGAAAGGCTTAGATTTAATTCACAGTTCCCACAAAAGGTCACTATAAGTTCACAAAAGTAAATAGCAAAGTCATTTAAGAAATGGGAGAGAAGAAATTGAAAAGAAACAGTCACAAGAAGTTACAGGGCTTAGTCCCATGTGGATCCAACATGGAGGAGCAGGACAAGCAAACTTTCAAAGGGAATCTGGTCTACCTGCTCTGTAGGGAAGAGTCAGGGGAGGGGGTCAGGGAGTGATCCACTTGAATGTGACTGGAATCAGGCATCCACCTTGGAAAGCTAAGAGCCAGGAAGATGGAGAAGTAGAGGGAATGTGAAGAGGGGACTTTCTATTATCTAGGTGAATTTATATTTGAGAAGAAGGTTAAACAGAACACTGGAGGGTGAGAATTCCACAGAAAATCAGACAAGCACAGACAATAGTTACTAAATATTATTTTAAAAAAGCTAGACAAATATTTCTCCAACATCACCCTTTCAACAGAAGAGGAATGAGGGAACAGAAGGTAAAACAAAAGAGGTGGAAATCAAAACTGTCAGTTTTAAGTCTGGACCTGAAAACTTAGTTCTCCTGGAAGTTATATCTTAATGACCTTACTGATTTGGCTGGATGAGTAATACGTGTTGGAATCATCATAAAATAAGGGGGGAAAATGAAAACAGTTGTGTGAAGGAGATTTTCAATGATTGGACTTCAATTTCACTTCCAGTTCAAGTGTTGCTCTTCTCCCTATTTCCTCACATTTGAGTCTTTTATGGTTAATAGTCAATCTGTCACTAAAGAGATTTTTATCTGCTGGACTTAACAACAAAAGTTTGAAAATTAATAATTATTATTAAGCTTCCCTTAAAGTCTAGAAGGAAACATGTCCTTTACCACCTAACAATTCTAGGTAGAATACTATAAAAAAATCAAAGCAAATCTTGTCGAATAGGTTCTTAGATTAAAATGTGAAAGATATTTCACAGATCAACTAGTACAATCCTTTCCTTTTACAAATGAGGCAACTGAGGCTCAGTGCATTTATTTATCTCATCACAGGACACATAAGTCATAAGCAACAGAAGTCAATTTTAACAACACCATTAAAATAGCAGTGACGAGTATTTCAGCAACTTCCCTGGTGTAATTGATGCTGTGGTCAATGAGGGGTTTAAATTAACACAGTAAGGTTTACTTTTTATCCAAAAGCTTTTGCTATTTACTTAGTCACCCATTAATAGCCTAGCGATTACTCAGGATAAATGAAAAATCTTAATTGCTGAACATATCCATTCAACTGTAATCACTTGAAAACACCTAAGTACTCCAGTTTTAATTCCCCTGAAAAGACAGAATTCAAAGGTAAAAGTAAGAAATTCCTGGAAGCAATGATTTCAGCCTTATTCTATTACAGCAAATTGAGGCAAATGACCCAATTGCAGACTTTTCCAACAGTCCAGGTTTTATTTAAAGCAAAAACAAGGCTATTGGAAGCAACATTTAAAAAAAGCCTTTGGCACAGACATTTGTCTAAGCAGCATTGAATCCTTCCTGGGTTCCACCTTTTGGGAAGGAAAAGGCAGAACAAAAGGTCTATTTCTAGACTGACTGAATATTTGATTGTCTGCTCACCTGCTTTTGTAAGAGACCCAGAGGCATGTGTTCTTTCTGTTCTTTTCTGCTGGATTTATAGAGTTAGAGGTCCAGTGGAATCTTAATTCCTGTTCTGACATACCCAGGGGTTTCTTAAACTGTTTTTTTGTAATGTATTGGCAGTCTGATGAATCCTATGATGACACATTCTCAGAATATTTTGAATGCATAAAATAAATTACATAGGATCAAGGAAATCAATTATATTGATCTAGTTAGGAATATATGCTACATATATATTTATGGATATATTTTATGTGGATATGTGTTATATTCACACAAACATATAAATAGGTGTTTGTTTTGTATATAATATATGCATGTATGCAGATAAAGAGTCCATCATTTTTCAAAATAACATTTTTTTTTATTTCCAACACTGTAATCAGGACTACCACTCTTCTTCTCTGCCACTTGGTATAAACTTTAAAACGTATTTACTATATTTTCATGATGTCCATTTGTTTTTAGAGATGTCAGAAGAATCCAAAGGGAAAAAATAAAATGTTAGACCTTAAAACTCACTTCAAAAGGCAACTCTTCTAATGTATTGCTACTCTTGATTATTGTAGTCTTCATTACCTTATGTTCAATTCAGGTTACAGAATCTTCATTAGATTACTGACCTGAAATGATTAATCTCTATATCAAAAAAATGAACACAAGTGAAACTTCAATCATTTCATAAGTATTAATAAATTAAACAGTGTCTACTAAGTATCAGACAGTGTCTTAAATCTGAGATTACAAAGATAAAGTGAAATATGACATTCCTTCCATAAATTTTCATTCCAATGGAGGAGACAAAATATACAATCTTGTAATAGTTTTGTTTAGATAATTAATAAACACTTGTTTATATAAGCATATGTATATAGATGTATTATCATATATATTTATTAATATATATTTTGCATGCTACATTGTATAGTATACAAATATAACATTTGTATTTTGAAAAAATCTATACAAAACTAATACAAGATTAGTTTATGTCGCCCATAATAGGTCTGGTATGGGCCTGGACATGAACGTATCAGTCAGGTAGGGTAGAAAACCATACCTAAACATACAAGGTTGGGAAATGAAAATCTACCAACTTAATTTTGGAAACTCAGACTTTTTACAGCAAAAACTTCTCTCATGAATGACAGGTTAAAGGAGATCCAGTTTCACAATTTACTGGGTAAATTTATAATATTTGTTCTTAGGAATATGCATGCTTTTCTATCAGAAAAACCTTTTATAACCACCTCCTGAGCCACAGATTATCCCAGGTCAGGGTTCATTGGTGAGCCAACAGATCCATGCAATGAACAATAATCTGTTCATATTTTTGATGGAAAAAGGCACCAAGGATATGTCAATATCACTCCCAGGGGTTGTCCCTCTACAATTTTACAAGGTAAAATACTAGCACCTTGGGAGATAGAAGAAGCTTAAAATAGAATGTGAGCCTTGTGTTTTAAATTACATGAATTTCATGAAATGAAGATAAGGAGAAAACATTGGATTGTATCCAATGCCATGACAAAGAGATGAGAAACAAAACAAAAGAACATTGGATATAATATTAGAAAATCTGAATTGAATCCTAGTTTGTAAACAATTCTATTAGGCTACAAAAGGCACCCCTTTCATTCTGTGTCTTAATTTCTTCCTTGACTTAAAAAAGAATGGTTAAGAACACCAGTTAAATCCAGCCTCAAACACTTGATACTAGTTGTATGACCTTGACAAGTCATTGTATTGTCCCATAAAAACAAACCAAAACAGGAATGGATAAACTATATTGCACAGACTGTGGATTTGACCTTATAGTTCTACTCAGATTGACAAGTTGGTTTCCTCAAAAGTTACATAAGGTTCTAGAAAATATTGAAGAGTGGCCACTTGAGAGAGAGACTTTGATCATCCCTAATTTAGCTTACAGTCACATGAGTAAGATCTCCTTTTTCTATCTTGTGTAACTCTGTATCAGTGTGGCACAGTAGATAGAATGTTGGATGTGGAGTCCAGAAGAGTCATTTTCCTGAGTTCCAATCTGGATTCAGAGACTTGCTATCTGTGTGACCCTGAACAAGCCACTTAATCTTGTTTGCCTCAGATTCCTCATCTATAAAATTTATTGAAGAAAGAAATGGCAAAATACTGTAGCATCTTTGTCAGGAAAACCACAAATGGAGTCACAAAGTGTCAGAGAGTAGGGAAAAAATGAAGAAAAACAAAAATTAGTGTTCCAAATTAGTGTTCCCACTATGAAAATAAATAGAGGGGGAAAATGGAAATCAGTATAGTGGTATCATGGTGTAGTGAAATATCATGAGTATCACTTATACCTCTGTGACCTTGGGAAAGTCATTTAGCCCCTGCAGGATTCAGGCTTTCTCCCTTAAATGCATAGTCAGAAAGAGTGCTTCAAGAAGAGAAATGTTTTTTTGGGGGGGGTGGGAGTGGAAGAGCAAGGAAATCAGTGTCAATGGATTGAAAAGAATGAGGGTTTGAATAAGGTTTAAGAATACCAGAAAGATTGCTTCTAGTACTAAAATTATCTTTTAAAAAGGACCAGTTCATTAAATTAAATTACCCTTTTTCCATTTCACTGATAATGTATTGTTAAAGTAAGAAATTTAGATCCTTGGAAATAGCCCTTGTCACAAATGCATTAGAAGAAATGAAACCCCAAATAAAGTACAAAAAAATGTTTCAGAATAAAAATTCTCATCTACTTGACTTGTATTGATTCAAATATATTTAGGTAACCAAAAGCAGACATGGAAAGGACCCTAGAGACTAGCTAATGAAGTTCTTTCATTTCAAATTTGAGGGAGTTGAAACCCAAAGATATAAAGCAACTTGCCCAATGTCAAAGAGTTTGATTAAAGAAGGAAATGAACCTGGATATATGGATATACATGCCTTCTACTCTTTGCTATCCCATAGATGTCTTCATCACTGTTAAGAAAAACAAGAAAAATTTAAAATGAAAAAATATTCCATATAGAAAGTATATGGTATTACACACAGTGATAGAATGCTAAAAAGGAAATTTATTTCTTTAAGAAACTTTGGTACAATGTCTAAATGAGTAATTATATGACATTTAATCTCCCTTTATAGAAAACTGAAAAATTATTAGAGGAAAATTTTCAGACATACTGATTCCTAAAACATGATTTACATAGGAACTTAGAAATTCCATCAATCTTTACAATTTATGAGCTTATTTAAAACCAGACATCTTTCTTACTACTTTACTTCCTTCTTCTGACTTCACTATCTCATAAGACCTAAAATACAATTTATCTTTGAATTTTTGTGATTGTGTTTAATATTTCCCTCTGTCATTTTATTCCTATTGAATTTGTTATTCAATTTTCTTGCTTCCAACTCAGGCAAACCTCTCAGATCTATCCCCCTATCTATTCCTATAGCTTTCAGCCTACAGGGTCTACAGATACATGTTGCAATTCAAAGGCCTAATGCCATAGTTATCTAAGAGATCTCCCAACTTTGCTCTTTTCTTCTTTCAAGATATCCTTCATTCCACTGTCAAAGTGTTTTTCTTTGTGAAAGTTTGGTTGAGAGGTGAAAATGGCAGTTATAGTACTGAGAATAAGCTACTTTCCCTAAAGATTTCACTATCATAATATATTTGAATTCTTCAGGGAGCTATAATTTCGCTGTTCTTACCTATTCCCCCCATTTGACCCAGATTAAAAGTGACTTGAGAAATAATCTTTAAGATTTGTTTTGACTTAAAAATCAAGTGTAGCAAGTGGGTAATGGGTATGATAATACTGATCCTCAGATGACAGAGGCTCAATTCATCACTGGTCTAAATAGACAAGGTTTTTAAATTTTGGTAACATCTTCCTGAATGTGTGTTCCTTTGCTATAGAGTTCAAAGTCTTATGATCCTCTTCATTAACAATGTTATTTGTAAGTCTTATGTCACCCCACAAAGTATTTGTGTTGCTTAGTTCTCAGTACCTAGAAGTGGTACTCTATTAAGTAATTGGCAGAAGGAAAATTCACACCTTTTATATATTTTAGATTACTGGGGAAAGGGCTTACACATGAATTTCATCTGAATTGTGTTATCTTTGTTCTTTATCCTCAAATGTCAAGTGGAGACTCTATGACAGTCTTCCTCTCTTGTTGCATTTTTAACATGATTCTGAATGTCTCACAGATCACAATGAGAACAACTGCTACTTTCTTACAACATAGAGAATAAAATAAAATAAAATGTGCTTTCATTAATCAGTCACTGTCACCCACTCTTAGTACATCAATGTCTTAATTAGCCCATGATCAAAGACCAAAGTAGTCTTAATCTTCTCAATGTCTAAATTCCCCAAGTCTACCAATCATATTACTGATCTCTGGCCAAAAGCATTCTGTTAGACCTCCTGACAGCATTACTCTCTTATATAAAACATTCCAGCTTTATAATGTGTGCCCACTGCTAATTCAAGGAGCTAGTATGAGAGTATTCCACAAGGATAGTATTCTGGAGAGATGGCTGCTTTTATATTTTTCTGATATTCAGCCTCCCACTATACTCTGGGGTTATCAGCCTTCATTAAACACAGATAAATACTAAATATGTATTTTGGAAATATCTTTGAATATATACATGTGATTTGACTTAGCAAACTAAGGAAATAATTGCTTTGGCTTGTGAACAGTCCTTAGTTTGGAGACCTGAGAAGAGAACCTATCAAAACTACTATATGAGAACTGGCAAAGAAGAAGCTGTCAAGGAAAATCAAGGAATATGAATTCATACTTCTACCTCTGTATTCACCAAACTTCTGGAAACTGCAGAGTCTATCATACCAACATCATGTCATGGTCACCCTAATAACACATCATACCCATATTAGTGCTGCATGAATATCATACAATTGTTATGCCAATATGATGAAACTGTCAAGCCAAAGTCATGGCAACATCATGCCATTACCAAGTCTTTCAGGCTGGTGCCATGTTAAAATTATTCCAATGCCATATAAGTATTCATGCCAATGCCATATAATTTTTGCCTATACCAAAGTCAAGGATTTGTCATCCCAATATTATACAAATATAATGCCATTTCAATACCAGTAGCACATACAATAATGTCATATGACATTGGTATTTTAATTGATATAATACTGGCATGGTATCAGGCCTGAAATTTGTGTTGGTGTGCAATTGGTATGTCATTGGTTTTGGTTTTTGTGCTATTGTTATGCTATTAATGTGGCATTTACATATCATTTTATGTTCAAGACTAGACCTTGCTGTTATGTATGAATGTGTTTGACATGATGTGGCATGCCATTATTATGTATTGACATGACATTGACTTGAAATTATCATGATATTTGTGTGGTGTTGGATGTTGGTATTTACTTTGTATAATACTGATATTTTATTTATGTAGGATTTGGCATAAATATCACAGGGGTAACATTTAACAGTGGTGTATATTTGGTATGGCATTGGCATGACATTGGAGTAATTTTTGTGTGGCACTGACGTGATGTTTGATGTTGACATGGGATGGTATGATGTTTCAAGTTTGTGTGACATTTCTGTATTGTGGTGAACCATTAGCATGGTGTTTTCTATGATGCTGGTGTGTGACTGACATCACATTGATGTGCAATTGGCACAATATTAGCATGATCTGAGTATATAATTGCCATGGCAATGGTATGTACTAAGGATGCCTTTGCATTGGTGTTTATGTGATATTGCTATGGTGTTTTGTACCAACATTATATTTTATGAAGTTTATATGGCATTTGACATGATGTTTGTGTCAAATTTGACATTTCTGTAGGGTCCATAGCTGGCACTTCTCTCCATCATAGCCCTATGCAAAATGGCTTCCAACTTCATAATTCACTTTAAACTTCCTTCTGCAACATCACCATTAGTATGCTGCTTTCTATGTCATTCCTTTCACCCTGTCCTAATCCTTCCTTATATCTCATTTGATACTATTAATATTTATCTCTTGTATAATATTAGCACTCCAGGCTTTTACGATGCTCTTTACTTCTGGACCTTCTTTCTAGTCTAACTGCTTCTTTCCAATTTCCTTTTCTTTATATTTTCTAACCATTGACGTTGGGCATTTATCCTAAATATATATCCTGGACTTCTTTTATTTTCTCTATACTTTATTATATTTTGATCTCATGAGGTCCTACTAGTTCAATTATCATTTTCCTGCATGATATTTATATACCACTTTTTTCTCCTTAATCTACAATCACACATCTTTGACTTCTTAGACTTTTCTCTAAGTAGATATTTCACAAGTGTGTAAAATTCAACATCTAAAATAACTCTATAGTTTTATCCTTAAACTCTCTTCTGCAGTAAAGGGTAACATCTTCTCATCTACCTTGCTCAGCTATCTTGGCATTATCCTCATATCCTCTCAACAATTCCACAATTTCCAGATCATTTTGTTCCTATAACCAAAATACATACATACACACACACACACACACACACACACACACACACACACACACACACACACCTCTTCTCTCCATATCCAAATCCATAAAATTATGCCAAATACACATCAAATATCATGGAAACTATTACAAAAGCCTTTAACAAGACTCCATGCAATCTCTCCCCACTCTTGCATTTATAGCAGATAAAGATTTTTGTAAGGTGACCATGCCAGTTTCCTGTTCAGTGACTCCACTGGCAACCTATTTTCAAGTATTAAATATAAACTCTGCTGTTCATCTTTTAAAGTTTTGCATAAATTAATCCCTTTTTACCTTTCCAGCTTTCCTATAACTTATTCACTCCATAAATGCTTTAATTTAGTCATATCAATGAGTATGAACTTCCTCATACTCATATGACTCCATCTACTCTCTCTACTTTCAAAAAGGCTCTAACACATGCTGGGAATACTAGTTCTCACTTAATCCTCCTGCTTTCCCTGACTTTTTTTCAAAACTCATATCAAACTTGTTTCTACAGTAAGGCTTCCCTGGTTCTTTCACTTTACTTTTCCTTTCACGAGCATATACCCCTGCATACCTATATTTGTTCATGTTGACTCATCTATTAGAAGGCAAGTTTCTTGAATGAGAGATCCTTGTTTGTCTTTATAAATCCATTACCTAGCAAAGTTTTTATGACTTAATAAAATAATTAATAACTGGTTTTTTTTCTTTGCTTTTTGACTTAAAGACTGTTGAGGGGTCATATTTCCTAAAGTTGACATAGTTCATCATATTTCTCTCTCCTCTCTAATATGAATATATATATATATATATATATATGTGTGTGTGTGTGTGTGTGTGTGTGTGTGTGTGTGAGAGAGAGAGAGAGAGAGTGTGTGTGTGTGTGTTTGTGTATGTGCATACACACACAAACACATACACATGCCCCAAATTTATTGATTCTTCCAACTTACAACAAACTATGTTGTATGTGGTATCAAAGTGTTAGTACCTCCTTTATGATTTTGATGGAAATGTCTGGAATTTCTGCAATTAATTAGACTGGGTAAGAGGAAAGAGTCCATGATAGACTTCTGAGACATCATTTACTAGTCATTGTTTATCATTACATCAATATTTTTTAATTCTGGAGTCTTTTTTTTCTCCTTATGTTTCAGGACAGAATTGCTGAGAGTAGGACCGTATGTAACTTCAATATTTTACAGGGCAAGGAAGGAAACTTTTCTATCCAGGAATGATATATTCTGGCTTCTTAGAATACTAGTTAGAAAACTTTATTTTTTGAAAGGCAATGAGGTTAAGTAACTTCCCCAAGATCGCATAGCTAGGTAATTACTAATTGTCTAAGGTCAAATTTGAACTCAGGTCCTCCTGACTCCAGGGCTAGTGCTCTATCCACTGTGCCACTTAGCTGTCCCTTAGCCAGAAAATTCTAAACAGCAAGGAAACTGGGAATTTCTGGATCTAAAATTTCCAGGAATAGATTTCTACATATATGGGGATAAAATTTCTAGAAAATATGTAAAGCAGAAGTAAGGAGAGCAAGAAGAGGAGACATGGTTAAAGCATAGATAACAAGAATTATGGGGAAAAGAGTAGATATGAGAAATTGGAAGTTAATGCAAAGTAAAAACATTGACAGAATATTTACACATAGGTTTGTTACCTGTTTGTAGAAATTTCTAAAATAAAAAATAAAAATCTGCAAATGAATCTAGAACATCACTGTATCACTATTTGACAAGAGGAGAAATAGGCTTCATAAACCATATTTTGCAGTGAATATCATTTATAGTTAATACAAATGTACAGAGACTGTATGATTTCACAATACTTCATTTATTCAACATATTAAAATCATAAGGCTTCCTTGAAAAATGAAACTATAACTGATAAATATACAATGAATTAAGGTTTACAAAGTATCTTGCAAACCATATTTCACTTGATCCTGACAACAATCCTGCAAAAAGTTATCTTTATTACCCCCCTTTTACAGATGAGAAAATGGAGGCAGTCTATAGTCAAGTAGTTTGTCTAGGATCAAAAAAACTAATAATTGTTTGAGGCTATATTTGAACTCAGGTCTTCTTAATCCCAGGTATGATACTCTATCCACTGTAACTTTAGCATCGTGCTGACAATACAGTTGATCCACTTCTACACAATACATGTTTTGAGACCTGTCTACTCTATTCTCTGACCAATTACCTTATGTTTAATCTCCAATGTGTTTATATTATATTTATTCTGTTTATATTTATTGTAAATATAATTAACTTTACACATTTAATTTCTCCTCTAAGAGAGGAAGTCCATCAAGAGCAGGATATTTTTCTTTCCATTCTTTCTTTGTTTTCTATTTTTGTATCCCTATTGCCTAGTACAGTAACTGATACCTAGGACACACTTAATAAAATTGAAATTGTCAATTGATACTATGACCATCTGATTATCTAAAAAATCACAAATACAAAAAAAAACAACTGAAAGGAGATGTGTGCTAGCTCAAAGTGTTTATTATAGAGGAGGAAGATAATTAAGAGAAAAAAATAAGCAATATAGGTCCTACTATTATCTCCATTTTATAGTTAAGAAAATTAATGCAAGCAGAAATTAAGTTGCCCAGCAATCATGCTTTCAGAAAGTATCTTAGGTCAAATTTGAAGGTGGATCTTCCTGCCTTTAATCCCAGCATCTATCCACAGTTCTATAGTTCCTGTAAGAGTCCAAATGGAAGGTTCACTATAAATGTGGAATTATATTTCAAATGGTACTTTACTGATTGAATCAGACTTCCAAAGACCTTTAATTATTTTAAATTGTTGTTTTTTTATTTTTTCACCTTTCTTCCATATGCATATGTAGATTTTTAAGTTACAAAATTTCCTTCCACACTCCCTTCCCACCCCCCCTTCCACTCAGCAATGAACAGTGGTTAACATTGTACATACATATTTTTGATAAACACATTTATAGATTCATCATTTTTGAATCAGGATTAAGGGAAAGAGATACATAAGAAATAATTTTTATGAAGTGTTCATCAAATACTGAAAATTTTTTATTTGTTTTGTTTTGTTTTCCTTTGAATAGGGATAGTATTGTACATAGCTGGTCTAATACGATTGTCCTAGCTCTCTGAACTGCTGAGAGGAGCTGTTTCCATCAAGATTGATCATGTCAAAATGTTGTTGTTAATGTGTACATTGTTTTCTGGTTCTGCTCCCTTTGCTCAGCATCAGATCCTGTAACTCATTCCATGGTTCTCTAGAGTAAAACCATTTATGGTATCTTATGGAACAATAATATTCCATAGCATTCATGTACCATAACTTGTTGAGCCATTCCCCAATTGATAGGCATTCCTTCAATTTTCAATTCTTTACCAGTCCAAAAAGAACTGCTCTAAATATTTTGGAACAAGTAGGACTTTTCCCACTTTCCATGATTTCTTCTGGATATAGGCCTAGAATTGGAATTGCTGGATCAAAAGGAAGAATCAATCATTGTTCTTTGGGCATAGTTCCATATTGCTCTACAGAATGGTTGGATTCATTCAAAACTCTACCAGCAATACATCAATGTCCCAATCCTCCCATAACCTCTCCACCATTGAAAATTTTCCCTTTTTTCTCATCTTGGCCAATCGGATAAGTGTGAGGTTGTTCATTGTTGTTTTAATTTGCATTTCTCTAATCAATAATGATTTGGAACATTTTTTCATATGATTATATATAGCTGTAATTTCTTCATTTGAAAATTATCTATTTAGAGATTTTTTTCCTAAATATCTCTACACAAAAAAATCCACTAGCATGAAGAAAGTGTTAATAATATGAAAAGCAGTTGGAAGAATAGCCCAGAAAACTGCTTTATTAACATCTATAGTTTAATCTAGGCTTTCTATCTGACCAATGAACTGAGACTAGAACTTAATGGAAGAAAGAGGAGAACTTAATAGGAGGGAGAAGAGAAAAGTTTGAGTTGTATTGGGAAATTGTATAGTACTTTTTAATTACCTCATGATTCTCCATGAAACCAAAGTTAATTATTTTTAATATCAATATTTTTCTTGGAATCTTTTAGATGACAAAACAGTTGTCATCAAAATATAACTAGGAATGATGAAATCATATTCATTGTTTTTTTATGTATCATTCCTTTACTTTTTTTGGAGGGAATTGTATTAGCTAATTTCTAAATCCTTTCCAACTCTAACATTCAATGTTTTTAAATGTGGTTTAAAAAGATCAACTTTGAAGAATGGAATGGAGCAAAAGCATGAGAAATGCAGAAAACAACCTGAATCTCAGTAGCAACTCTCTTCTTCCCCAACTAGGACCATGTGTCTATGTTTAAGTCCTTTTACAATATCTCATATTTGTTTAATTTCATTTTCCAATTAAAAATGAACATGACCATTTTTGTAGGATATAAACAGTTTATATTAAAATGAGCAAAACTTTTACAGTATAATATTATTTGTATTCTTCCTAGGAAAGCTCATAAAAGTGAAAGGAATTTTTGAGGGGTGGCTAGGTGGCCCAGTGGATAGAGCACCAGCCTTGGACTAAGGAGTACCTGTATTCAAATCCAACCTCAGACACTTAATAATTACCTAGCTGCATGGCCTTAGGGAAACCACTTAACCCCATTGCCTTGAAAAATCAAAAAAAGAGAGAATTTTTAAATTCTGTATCATGAAATCAAAGCTATTAAGTCTGTTGATGAGATCAATAAATTGATGATCATTGGAGGTAGAAGGAGACACTGACATAGACAGAAGCTTCAGGTCATGAATAGTTTAATTAGTTTTGAAACTATGATGTTTGGATATAAAGGCAAGGGTTGAAACAGAGAGAAATATGGACAAGAGTAGTAGTAGTTTAGGCTTGTCATTCCAGCTGCCTACGAGGTTGAGGCTGACAGATCTCTTAAGCTTGTGAGTTTTGAGTCATAGTAAACTAACTGGGTATCTGAATCAAGTAGGGCATCAACATAATGAGCTTCAAGGGTCAAGGATTCACTAGGTTTTCCAAGGGGCAAAGGCAACCAGATTAAAAAATGGAGAAAATCAAAATTTCTGCACCAATTTGTGGTAGAATTCGACCCATGTTAAATCTTTGTATTTCTTGCTTGGAAAACATTGGAAGACCCAGTCTTTCTAATGAATGAACAAAGAGAAAGTTTTTGTAAAATGTGAATGAATGAATGGATAGATAGATAGAAAGACAGATAGATCTAGATATAATAAATATTATTTTAAGTGGAAGATTGTAAGTCACAGACTGACTTCCCTTAAAAGGGACATGATGGTGGTCTACGCCTGGCAGTTGACTGAAACCAGAATCTGGGCAAGATGATAGACATAAGCAGACTGAAGTTGAAAGCAGTAATTGATGATCAATATTAGTGAAAGTTGGATAATCCCAAAGTGGCAATAAATAACATAGAATATGCCTGCTTCTCCTTATGACCTAATGATATCAGTGACGTAGTGCAATGTATATAATACAGGACTCACAGGGACACTTGAATTTGAATTTTGCTTCAGGTACTTATTGACTAAGTGACTCTGGGCAATTGACTTAAGCTCCTTCAGTTTCAGTTTCCTCTGCAAAATGGGGATAATAATATCATTCACTTTAAATTCTTGCTATATTGATTGAATGAGTTAACAAATAAAAACATTTAGCAAAACTTTAAATTCTATATAAATGCTAGTTATTATGTGTCAGGTTATAGGAAAGGAAGATCATATTGGGAGGGTGCATCAGTGAATATATTCAATAAAATAATAAGCATTAACATTATTATTTATTTATAACTTTAAAGGTTACCAAAAGCTTTTATGTTACCTATTTCTAGCTAAAACTGTCTTATGTGCTTCTTTTCTAAGTTTTAGGCATTTGACATAGATTTAAAAATAATTTCAAACATTCATTTCTACCTTTAGAATAAATGTATGACCTCAAAGTGAAATTAATTGTCTTTTTCTCTCTGAGGGACTACTCAGGCAATGGTTAAAGAAATAACCCAGGGATAAGAAAAAACAGTTAATAAATCAATACTCTTGAGTAATAATTGTTATATGGTCTCAGGAAAATCAGAACTTCTAAATATTTCAGGCAAGATTATGGGAACATAAGTGTAAGAATGATCTAAGGAAAACAAGATTTCCAAGAATGAAAGAAGATAAAAAGATTATGACATGAGAATATATAGGAAAAGGAGAAATATGTTTATAGCAAAAAAGAAGTACCAGAGGATATAATGGAAGAGCATACAAGTATATGACTTATATTGTATACAGTTCTGAGATGAATAGTCTTGCTTTAATAAAGAATGAAAAAAGTGGAAAGTGTCTTCCCCTCCTCTTCCCCCTCCCTTGAATCTTTAATCATTGACTATTAATCATTTCTTTTTTTAAAATTTATTTTTATTAAAATATTATTTGAGTTTTACAATTTTCCCTCCAATTATACTTCCCTCCCCCCAAAAGAGCAATCTGTCAGTCTTTACTTTCTCATCACACCTTGTACCTTGATCCAAATTGGGTGTGATGAGAAAGAAATCATATCCTTAAAGAAGAATTTTGATTGGTAGGGCACTAAATAGATAGTTTAGTTTTGGTAGAATTGTCATTTTTATTATATTAGCTCTACCTATCCATGAGCAATAGATATTTGTCCAGTTATTTAAATCTGATTTAATTTGTGCGAGAACTGTTTTATATTTGTTTTCAAAAAGATTCTGAGTCTGTCTTGGCAAATAGACTTCAAAGTATTTTATATTGTCTGAGGTTACTTTGAATGGGATTTCTCTTTCTAGCTCTTCCTTCTGTATCTTGCTAGACATATATAGAAAAGTTGAGGGTTTATGAGATTTTCTTTTATAACCTGCAACTTTGCTAAAATTGCTAAATTTTCCAGTAGTTTTTTGGATGATTTCTTGGGATTCTCGAGGTAGACCATCATATCATCTGCAAAGAGTGAGAGTTTTGTCTCTTCCTTCCCAATTCTAATTCCTTCAATTTCATTTTCTTCTCTAATTGCTGAAGCTAACATTTCTAATACAATATTGAATAGTAGTGGTGATAATGGGCACCCTTGTTTCAACCCTGATCTTATTGGCAATGCCTCTAGCCACTCCCCATTGAATATAATGCTTGTTGATAGTTTCAGATAGATAATGCTAATTATTTTAAGGAACAGTCCATTTATTCCTACACTCTCTAGTGTTTTTAATAGGAATGTATGCTGTATTTTTTCAAAAGATTTTTCAGTATTTATTGATATGATCATATGATTTCTGATAGGTTTGTTGTTGATATAATTGGGTATACTGACAGTTTTCCTAATATTGAACCAACCCTGCATTCCTGGAATAAATACTAGTTGATCATAATGCATTGTCCTAGTGATAAATTGTTGTAATCATTTTACTAAAATTTTATTTAAGATTTTTGCATCTATTTTCCTCAGGGAAATATATTTATAATTTTCTTTCTCTGTTTTAACTTTTCCTGGTTTAGGTAACAGCACCATATTGGTTTCATAGAAAGAGTTAGGCAGAGTTCTATCTTTCTATCTTTCCCTATTATTCCAAAGAGTTTATATAGAATTGGAACCAATTGTTCCTTAAATTTTTGGTAGAATTCACTTGTGAATCCATCAGGCCCTGGAAATTTTTTTTAGGGAGTTGAAGGATGGCTTGTTGAATTTCTTTTTCTGAGATAGGGTTGTTTAGGTATTTAATCTCTTCTTGATTTAACCTGGGTGACTTATAATTTTGTAAATATTCATCCATTTCACTTAGATTATCAAAGTTATTGGCTTAGAGTTGGGTAAAATAATTTCAATTTATTACATTAATTTCCTCCTCATTGGTGGTGAGTTCAACCTTTTTCATTTATGATACTAACAATTTGGTTTTCTTCTTTCTTTTTTTAAATCAATTTGACCAGAAGTTAATCAATTTTATTGTTTTTTTCATAATACAATCTTTTGGATTTATTTATCCATTCACTAATTTTTTTTTGCTTTCCCTTTTATTAATTTCTCCTCTAATTTTTAGAATTTCTAATTTGGTATTTAATTGAGGATATTTTATTTGTTCTTTCTCTAATTTTTTTAGTTGCATGTTTATTTCATTGATTTCTTCTTTCTCCAATTTATTCATGTAAGCATTTAGAGCTATAATATATCCTCTGAGAGTTGCTTTGAATGAATCCCATAGGTTATGGTATGTGGTTTCATTATTATCATTATCTAGGGATAAAATGGTTAATTCTTTTTATAATTTGGTTTTTCATCCACTCATTTTTTAAAATGAGGTTATTCAGTTTCCAATTTGTTCTGGTTCTATATCTCCTTGGCCCAGTATTGCATATGATGTTTAATGCATTGTGATCTGAGAAAGATGTATTCACTAGTTCTGCCTTTCATTGGGTATTTATGTCCTAGTACATGGTCATTTTTTGTATAAGTTCCATGTACTGCAGAGAAATAGGCATATTCCTTTCTATCCCCTTTCAGTTTCCTGCATAAGTCTACCATATATAATTTTTTTAAACAATCTATTTACCTCCTTAACTTCTTTCTTGTTTATTTTACGATTTGATTTATCTAGATCTGAGTGCAGGGGGGTTGAGCTGTCCCACTAGCAGAGTTTTGCTGTCTATGTCTTCCTGTAGTTCTTTCAGCTTCTCCTGTAAGAATTTGAGTGCTGTCCCACTGAGTGCATCTATATTCAGTATTTCAATGACTTTATTGTCTATGGTACCTTTTCAGGATGATAAAGTTTCCTTCCTTATCTCTTTTAACTCTATTTTTGCTACTGCTTTGTCTGAGAAAAGGGTTGCTACCCCTGCTTTTTTAAACTTTAGCTGAAGCAAAATATATTTTGCTCCAATCTTTTACCTTTACTCTATATGTATCTCTCTGCTTCAAATGAGTTTCTTGTAAGCAGAATATTGTAGGATTCTGGTTTTTAATCAACTCTGCTATTTGCTTACATTTTAAGGGAGAGTTCATCCCATTCACATTCAAAGTTATGATTACTAATTCTTTATTGACCTCTGTGCTATCTTCCCTCTGTTTGTATTTTCCGCCTTTCCCCCTTATCTATATTCCCCAGTTTTGTGTTTCTGAATACCACCCCCTTCAGTGTGTTTGTCCTCCTATATCACACCCTCCCCTTTCTTTCCCCTTTTCTTTTTCCCTTCCCTTCCTTTTGTTATTTCCCTTCCCACCCACTCCCCTTCCCTTTCTCTGTCCCCCCTCCCCTTTTCCCCTTTTAATACTTGAAAGGTTAGATGTTTTATAAGTTAACTGAGTATGTGTAGGTTGACTTTAAGCCAAGTCTGATGAGAAGAAGAATCAGGTGTTTCTCATCTGCTCCTTTCTTCCCCTCTATTACCATAATTTTTTTGTACCTCTTAGTGTAATGAGATTAATCCCATTCACTACCCTCCCTCCTCCTGTCTCTTTACTGTCCCCCTTTTTAAGGAGGTAGTATTTTTTGGATCATTCTATCTAAGTCATAGAAAATTCTGAGTGTCTATCCCTTCTAATTCAGTATATTCTATCAAATATAGTCAAAATTCCTGAGAGTTATTAGAGTTTTTCTCGCAAGTGGGGTTAAAGCCAGTTACATCCCATTAGATAGAAGTCTCATGGATAAGTCATGAATGTCTATCATTTCTGGCTAGGTATATTCTTTCTGTTAGAGTTACAATTCTCAGGATTAATGAGAATCTTTTTCCCATAATGGGATATAGCCAGTTTCGACTTACTGGATAGCATTTTTCTTCTCCTTTTACCAGCCCCCCTGCATTTTTTTTTTACATTTTCATGTGTCTCTTAAACCTTTTATTTGATGTAAAAATTTTCTGTTTAGCTCTGGTCTTTTCATCAGAAATTTTTGGAATTCTTCCATTTTGTTAAATGTCCATTGTTTTGCCTGGAAGAGAAGGCTCAGCTTTGTGGTAAAGTAGATTCTTTGCTGTATTCCAAGGTTCCTTGCTCTTCAAAATATCTTTTTCCAGGCCCTTTGATCCCTTAATGTTGATGCAGCCAGGTCCTGCATGATCCTTACTGTGTCTCCTTGACATTTAAATTGATTCTTTCTGGCTGCTTGTAGGATTTTCTCTTTTATCTGATAGGTCTGGAATTTGGCCACAACATTCCTTGGTATTTTCATTTTAAGATCTTTTTCTTGTGGGGCTCTATGTACTCTTTTAATGACTACTTTGCCCTTCGATTCCATGGTATCAGGGCAGTTTTCCATCACTAGATCCTGTAATATTAAGTCCAGGCTTTTTTTCTCTTCAATGTTTTCAGGAAGTCCTATAATTTTCAGTTTGCCCCTCCTCAATCTATTCTCGAGTTCAGTGGTTTTGTTGATGAGGTATTTTATATTTTTTCTATTTTTTATTTTGTTTAACTGACTCTTGCTGTCTCATGGAACTATTAGTTCCTGTAGACTCCATTCTTTTTTTGGCAGAGGAGTTTTCTTCATTAACCTTTTGCAAATCCTTTTCCAATTGGTCAATTCTACTTTTGAAAGAGCTTTCCATTTGACCAATTGAGGATTTTAGAGTATTATTTTCTTTTTGCATTTGCCCAATTGAGGATCTGAGAGAATTATTGTCATTTTGTATTTGTGCAATTGATGTTGTGAGAGATTTATTCTCATTTTGTAATTGTCCAATTGATGATCTGAGAGATTTATTTTCCTTTTGTATTTGTCCAATTGTACTTTCTAAGGATTTGTTTTCTTGTTGCAAGGTATTAATTTTCTCTCCCAAATTTTTAAGCTCCTTCCTTATTTCTTCAAGGAAGTCTTTCTGTGCTGAAGACCAGATCGTATTCTCCTCAGAGGTCCTAGGTGTTTCTGAGTTAGGGTCTTTCCCTTCCATGAATTTTTCTATGGATCCTCCTTTCCACTGACCCTTCTTCATTTTGCTAAGACCATGAGTTGGGGAGGAGCTGGTTCACAGGGGCTTGGGGTCACTAAAGGCTTTACTCACTAAGTGCAATTTCTCTGGATGGCCAGTAGGAGGTGATGGTTGCTTTTTCTGAAGTGTCTGTGAACTTATTGAGGCCTTCTCCCTTTGCTTGAAGGGAGGAGTTGGAGCTATTGAATTCTTTTGCCTTTAATCCATGGTGCTCTTTACCCTGGCCTGAGGTCATTTGTCAGCTTGCCTAGTTCTTCTGCTCACACACCTGGGCCTGAGGCAGAAGTATTCTGCATTTATTTGTTCAGGAAGAAGTCTGAGCTGTAATGGGACTTTGACCTCAGAACAGAAGAGCCCAGGGATGGTGCCCACAGTTCTCCTACACTGGAACTCTCCCCCCCAATCCCTGTCCACAAACTCCCAGGGCCCAGCACCAACACCAGAGCCTCTGCTCCCTAGCTGACTCAAGCCCCTGCCTTCTAGCCCCACCACTGATCCAGTAGGTCCAACTCTCAGGCCCTCAGACTTTTGGCTCCAATTTAGCTTTTAATTTGGTTGATCCAGGGCTGATCTTCCCTCTGAGCACAGACTCATCTGCTTGAATTTGGCCAGTGCTGCTGCTGGAGACAAATCCTGAGGTAGATGTTCTTTCTCCTGCCTTTTTTTCCTGGGTTTTGTGGGTCGGATTTCTTTAAAGAGGTTTGTTTCATATGATAGATGGGGGAAGATCAGGAGACTTTAGAACTGTGCCTGTCTTTTCTTCACCATCTTGGCTGGAATTCTTCATCATTTCATTTAACCTACTTTCACCTTTAATATTTTCAAATTGCAGTTGTTTTAATATTGCTTTAATTCAAATTTCCTTTATGTTGTGCTCTTTGTTCTTTTTTCCTTTATATTAATACCTTATAATTTTCCCATGTTTCTCTAAATTCTTTATATTTTTTAGTGTTTCTTGAACAATGAATTTCCATTATTTTCACATAAAACTATTGTCATTTAAAAAACGAGTTGTGAGAGATATTTCTTGTAAAACTAATTACTAAAGGGTTGAGATTAGTTAGTTTCCATAGAATGGTAGAAGGATTATTACACTGAATTAGCATACAACTTGTCTAGTCAAAAATTTGTCACTAACTGTATTTTTGAGCAAATTTCTTAACTTGATTATTTATTCATCTAGAAAATAGGGATTATAATCCTTCATCTTTATTATATAAATAATCTTATGTTAATTGAATAAAATATTTTATCTTAAAATTCTTGAATACATACTGTCTATATGCAAGGTATCATTTCATCTTCATTTTTTATCCTTCCTCTTCCTTTTCTTCATTTTTTAATAAATAAATGAATTTTAGATACTTCCTACCACCCCAATTTTCTGGAATGAGACATTTTAATAGCTAGTTATAGGACCTAGATATAGCATAGACTACCTACTTGAGCACCACAATTATTACTTCCATATTTTCTAGGCACTGGGCCAAATCCAGAAAGTTTATGTAGATTTTGTTATCTTGTAAATAAATGAACAAGTTCCAAAAGGAGTATTGTAGCAATCATGCTGTAATGTAGATCTCATTTATTTTTTAAGAGCCATTAAGAAGAAATATGAATCAATGGGATCCTAGGTTTTCAGAAAACTTCTGGGTTACGATGATGATGTCTATGAATGAAAGTAAATCCATTTAAACTATCAATAAAAACAAATTTTGGTTCAAGGGAAGGGAAGAATTTAACAGTGACTGTTTGGATTGGTAGAGTATCTTGTTCATTCACAGGGCCATAGAGTTACTTATAAGCTTTCCCTCAGGTTTGTCATTTCTCTCTTATCGCTTGCATATCATTCCCTGTATCAGTGAAAGTATATTGTTTTCCTATGGAGAGCAAAGCATCCACCCAATCTATTCTGGGTTGTACAAAGATGAAGATTAATTAATTGTGAAATCCAAAGGATTTATGATTTACTATGTCAATAAGAGGGGAATAGAAATCATTATAATTATATATATATATATATATATATATATATATATACATATATTTATACATAGTACAGGTACATAAGAAAGAAAGTAAAACAAGTAGTTTAGGGGAAGGAGATAGAGATCTTGCCAACTCTCAGACTTTTTGAAAACTGCTGTCTAGAAATCCTCAGAGTTTTTGAGGTAAAGGAGTCAAGATAAAATATGGTAAGTTTCATAGACATACATAAACAAAGATATTTGGCTTTTTGTCCATATTTTTGATTTTATGGATGTCAAGAGTTTCTGGCATAGAAAATTTCTCTAAAATATAGAGGTAAATATTCAGAAAATTTAGTCTTAAATGGTTTCCTTGGAACTGAGACATTAAAAGATTTGCCCAGGATCACACACCAGTATGTGTCAAGGGCAGAACTTGAATTTAAATAATTCCATTAATAATGTCAGTCCTCTACTTATGCTGCTTTTGCTGAGAGTTGTTAAGAGAGAGAAATATGACTTAGGAGTAGATGCTAGACTTGGATTCAGAGCTGATTTATAATGTGGCTCTGTCATTTGTCCTAATGCATTTTAGTATTCCTCAATATGAATATTTGTTTCCTTACTTGCCAAATGAGTGGAATGAAATAAATGAGCATGAAGGTCTTTTCTAGCTTTATACATCTATGATTCTCCTAACTTCTTTTCTGGGAGAGAAGTGAAAAGATAATACTTTATTTTAACTGAACTTTGAAAGATGTGTACTATATGTTCAAGATTATGTAGGTTAGAAAATGAATGGCAAATTATACAGTAAGAACAATAGATATTTTGTAATATATGTGGGCTCTGTATATATATATATATATTTGTTAATATAAATAGGCATATTAGTAAGTATATAAATAATATGTCTATAAAAATTAACATATATAGAAGTGCAAGTATAAATATATATGTATATATATATATTTTTAAATTTGTCTTCTTCACTATACACTATCCAGTAGAATGTGTAGCTTAAGTAATATGATCCCCATTATACAAAGATATTATTGTTCATTTTTTCAGTCATGCCGTACTCTTTGTGACCTAATTTGGGAATTATCTTGACAAACAGTGGTTTGCCATTTCCTTCTTTAGATCATTTTATAGATGAGAAAACTGAGACAAATAAGGTTAAATGACTTGCTCAGGATCACACAATTAGTAAATGTCTGAGTCCATATTTGTACTCTGATTTTCTTAATTCTAGGCACAGAAGTTTATTTACCTAGCTGCCCTGGTTGAAGTGATTTGTTTATGATTACAAATAGATATCGAATTCAGGACTTAGCCTAAGGTCTTCTCCTAATATAGTCTTTTATGATACTTTGCTAAGTTCCATCAGTGAGAAGCTTTCAATATATATTAATAATAATACACCTAAACATGGAACAATAGTACAGAGGAAAAATTCATTATTAAATTAAAAAAGATAATCAGTGAACTGCTGTGATGCTAGTTAGTATCTAAGAAAAGCAGGCTAAGGGATCAACAAAAGTCAAAGATAATAAGCATTTTAGTTGAGTGGGGTAACAGTCAATTTAATGAGTGCATTGACTTCCTACTAGGAAATGATGATAGAGACTCCCTTAAGAGAGTTTTTGCTTTCCCCAATGCAACTGCTTGCAGAATAATTGACCATTTAACCCTACTCCTACACTATTGTGAGTCTGGCCTTAATTAGTATCCCTTAATTATAGGAACACTAGTTATGGTAATCCAGACTGGTTTAAGATAGTGTACATCTATAGCTGACAAAGAATTTCTGTTTTCTCAGCTTCCCTTTAGGTGCCAGTGACTAATTGGATCTTTGACTGTAGGGGATTTCTCCAATTTACTTCTCATTTAAACTAAAAGGAAAGGCAATTCCTGGAATTGCCTGACTTGTCTATCTGGAAAGAAAAAAAATTACCTCATCCTGGTCATTGGAATGAATTGCGCAGACTTATATGCAATACTATTATTATGTTATTTGGGAGATACATAATTGCATGTGGCCATCTCCAAAACATCAGAAAATAGAATCATGTAAGGTGTTGGAATGTATCTGTTTTTTGGAGGGGAAGAAAGATAGTTACACTTTATTTATACAGAGAGAGGATAGTTAGCTTAGGCGATTCTTAAAATCAGATGAAAAGACCTTAAGATAATATATGTCATTCAATATTCTATAATTATCAATTGATATCCAAATGTTAAAATTTTATTATTTTTCTTGATGAAAACAAACATCTTTGAAAACTCTCTTCTGTCTTAGCTTGGCACATAATTACAAATTGTTTTAAATGTGAACAGATCCAACCTTTTGGAGAGCAACATGGAACTCTGCCCAAAGAGAAATAAAACTCTTCATTTTCTTTGACCCAACAATTCCAATTCTAGATCTATATCCAGAAGAAATTGTAAAAAAATGGAAAAGTCCTACATTATTATTATTATCCCTGTACCAGAGGGCTATATTATCCCCAAACAGAAAAAGAAAAAGAAAACAAAACAAAACACAGAAAAAACTCTTCAAATCTTATAAACAATTTATAAAATTATCTCTGATATATCTCTTTTCCTCACTCCTAATTCCTTATGCCAAACATTACTAATTTGTAAATTTATTTAACAAAATATACATAAAATGCTAACCTGACTGTTCCCTGCTGAAGGGAGGGGGGATGGCAAAGGAGGGTGGAAGGAAAGTTTATAACTTGAAAATAGGTATGTACAAATGCATGAAAATAAATAAATAAATAAACAAATAAACAAACAAACAAACAAACAAATAAATAAATGAATGAATGAATGAATAAATAAATGAATAAATGAATAAATGTTTTATGGGCAAATTATGACTGTTCTCATACTATTATTGTCCTTAAATTTCAGTGGGTTTAAGTTTTCTTAATAACTTTTAACTTTCCACTATTTATATTTTCAACATTTTCAGGTGTTCAAGAACTCAGATGAAATGTTTGGAATATATTCAAAAATATAACTAGGAATTTCATCATCTGGGGCAATAAATGAAGTGACAAGTAGAATTGGGATTCACATGATGCAGAGGACAATCTGATTGTATTGCATCAGATTTGAAGAAAGATGCAAGTTGTAAAATTTCTCATGATCAGTCAGTTTAAAAAGCAGTGCAGTCTATGATGATCACTGTGAGGTGATATAATAGCTGTAAGCTGGAATAGATGGAATCCTGTTAAGTTATTAGGATGATGTTATTGAGAATTCTAATGTCATGGATGTTCTCAGATGAAGCATGATGGGGGAGGTGGTGGTTACCTTGTATCCTTTCAAGAACATGGAATAAAATCAGAGGGTTACCATGAGAGAAAGTGGTATTTTGCTGTTGTTTTTCGGTTTCTAGAGTTAGAGGCTTATTTTTTCATTACATTCATCTTAGTTTGGGGGTTCCTAACAGGGATTTCTAGGTTATTTTGTGGGAGAATAAATGTATCCTCATATTATGACTATCCCTCAAAATTAATTTTTTGCTGCCACCAATAACCTTTCATTTTACTATCATTTACATTTTCAATGATTTTTTATATTCAAATGGATCAGTATGATGAAATGTATCATCTTCAATGATTCAAGTAGCAAGCCATTCATTTCTCTCTATCTTGAACAATTCTTGGTTATGTAGTCCAATATGCTCACCACTAGGAGTAAATACAATGTGTTGGAGACTTTCATTGTTTTCTCTTGACATTCTGAGAATTCAATTGAATATTTAGACTATGTACCTATTATTCCTCATCCTCATCATGAGGAGCTAATCTTCCTTTTAAAATTTATATTCTCAAAATACTATCAATTATTCCATTTTCCTTCCAAGTTTCTTCCTTGTTCTGTGCTATAACTCATTCAAAGCTACCATGCACTTCTCCAATGTTCTGTATATGATGTTCATTTTCAGTTTTTTAGAAACTATTGTTGGTATTTAAACAATGAATACTTGTTTCTGAAAAAAAATTGGAGTTGTTAAATGTGTCTTGTAGGGTGCTGAAGGCAAAGTATCATTCTACTCTTTCTGTAGTTCTGAGCAAAAACTGTGTTCATTTCTAATGCCCAGAGTAGATATTTATGCTGTTAAATAAGTTTTATATATTGTCTAGTCAAGCATATGTCATGACTTGGAAAATAAGCATTCTTCCTTTTTCTTATTTCCCTGTGGAAATGATCAGATGAAATTTGCTGAATAGTGATGATTCTTATTTTTTCCAACTCCACAAAAATTCTATCCATACATTGATATCCAAAAATAGGAGAATCTTGAACACCTTTCCATTCACTGTGAAACTCTAGGCTTTTGTAATTCTTCTTTTCTCTCAGTGGCAAATAACTTTTATGAGCACATATCTTCTTGAATATGGCTTTTCAAAAATTTATGATCATACAATATTGCATTTTTATTATATTTTCTCAGAAATTTGAAATATGAAATATATGAGTAGGAAACATTTGGTCACAAAAAGATTCTCTTGGGGAAGGTTAGGTGGCACAGTGAATAGAGCACCAGCCCTGGAGTCAGGAGTACCTGGGTTCAAATCCTGTCTCAGATGTTTAATAATTACCTAGCTGTGTGGCCTTGGGCAAACCACTTAAAGCCATTTGCCTTGCAAAAACCTAAAAAAAATATCCTCTTTAGACTACTTTTCTCCACACAAAGTCTTATAAAAATTAATAAAAAATTAATAAACAATTCTCTTTATCTTCCAATCAAATGTGTAATGGTAATATATTTTGCCAAACTTGCAATTTCCCTATCAATGCCCCCTTCAAATGCCTTTGATTTTGCCCTTGACCTCACAAACATTAACATAGCTATGAAAATAGATATTTAGTTAAGTTCTGTAGCTTTTTTTCAGTATTAATTTGGTTTGAGAAATTTTCAAATATCTTTGGTAACTCCCTGCTCATATTTTATGAATAGATCGCTCAATGCCTTCACAATTATGTTGCCTCCAGCATTAATATTCTTTTCTACACTTAATAGTGTTTTATTTTTTCCATTTACATGCAAAGATAGTTTTCAATATTCATCTTTTGGTTTTTGTTTGTTTGCAAGGCAATGGGGTTAAGTGACTTGCCCAAGATCACACAATTAAGTAAGCATTATGTGACTGAGGTCATATTTGAACTCAGGTTCTCCTGATGTAAGGGCCAGTGCTCTATACTCTATGCCACTTAGCTGCCTTTCAATATTCATTTTTATGAGTCATTTAGCTCTAAATTGTTGTCAAGAAAACAAGTGATATACATTACATATACCCAGCAGCCTACAAAAGAGAATTGATAAGCATTATAGTTGCATGATACACAATAAATTAATAATATATGAAAAAAACTTGAACTTTAAAGAGAATTCTATGAACCAATTAGAAAATAGTTCATATATCTTTCATAGCCTGGTTATGAGATGCATTCTTAATGAAGGACAGTCTGGAAAAATTAACAAAAATTTTCATAATTTTGATTATATGAACCTTCTATACAAACTATTACAAAACTTCTATGAAAAAAATGATATATCTACTTTAAAGAAGAAAGCAATTGAATGAGGGTAGCTGATATAATATTTCTTAAACAATAGTTTAATATTAAAAATATAAAGACAATGAAGAGAAATGCCTAAGAATAAAAATGATTTCTAAAATTAAGTGATCAAAATGCAAGTTCTTAACATTCATATGAAATACTACTCTAGAATATTAATCATAAGAAAAATGGAAATACAAAAAAGAACAAAATAGCAATCCAGAAGTTTCATTTTCCACCAACAAATTGTTAAATATTTCCTGAATGATAGTATTCAATATTTTTTGTGAATTATATGCATCCTCTCTGAATATATATTCAGTATCAATGTAGTTATTAACAATTTGCTATAAATAATTATTGATTGGAGAAATACAAATTAAAACATCTCAGAGATACCACCTCATACTTCTCAGATTGGTCAATTTCGCCAGAAAGAGCAATGATAAAATTTGGAGAGAATGTGGGAAATCTGGGACACTAATGCATTGTTGGTGGAGCTGTGAACTCATCCAACCTTTCTGGAGAAGAAAGGGCAATAAAAAGGACATACCCCTTGATCCAGCAATATCATTACTTGGTCTATACCTGGAAAAGATCATGAAAAGGGGAAAAAAGCATCACTTGTACAAAAATAATCATAGCATCTCTGTTTGTGGTAGCAAATAATTGGAAATTGAGTGAATGTCCATTAATTGGGGAATGGCTGAACAAATTCTGGTATACATATATTATGGAACACTATTATTCTTTTAGAAACCAGAAGGGATGGGATTTCAGAGAAGTCTAGAAAGACTTGCCTAAACTGATCCTGAGCAAGATGAAAAGAACCAGAAGAACATTGTACATCCTAACAGCAACATGGGGGTGATGATCAAACTTAATGGACTTGCTCATTCCATCAGTGCAATAAACAGGGACAATTTTAGGGGATCTGTGATGGAGAATACCATCTACTTCCAGTGAAAGAATTGGGGAATTCAAACAAAGAGCAAAGACTATTACCTTCAATATTTTTCTTTTTAAAAAGTTGTCTTATGTACTAGATAATTTTGTTATATCTAATATTATATTTTTTCCTGAAGGATATGATATCTCTCTTGACATATTCAATTTTGATCAATCTATAACATGACGACAATGTAAAAATTATCACACTGCATTTTGTGTGGGTGGGGGTGTGAAAATTAGGGTGGGGGAAAATTGTAAAATTCAAAATATTACAACAATGATAGGTAGAAACTACTATTGAATATGATTAGAAAACAAATAAATATATATTCAGCCTGTAATTTTACATATACAGTTACTAAAATGTAAATACTCCATTCACCCAGAGATTCAATTAAATCTGTACCCTTCTTGTTACAACTACTTTGTTTCATTTAGGTTCATTCCAACAAGGGAATAAATGGCTACCTCGAAGCATTGCAGACTACTTTTGGACTATTCAAGACTTATTTTTTACAAGGAAAGATTTCCTTGCAAGCCAAATAAAATTGACTTATTAAAATGCTCAACTTGGTCTCCTTACTTCAATTTTACAATATGAACACTCTGACATGTGGATTTAATGAGACAAATAAAATCTTGGTGTGTTCACACAAAACTGTTTTTATGTGTATTCAAGTGTCTGAGTAGAAGGAAAGCATTTGTACTAGCCTGGGACACAAAGGCGAATCAGACTGTTTCAGAGGCAATACCTGTTTACTTTGCTTCTTGTTCTCTTTCCACTGCTACCTTCAATGACTTTGAAATTTTCTGATATTTTTAAAAGCCATAAAGAGACTTATATGACTTATTTTTTGCCCCTTGTAAATTACACATTTCAGAAACCATAGAAATTCCCAAAATAAAACAGAATTATATATATTTTAGATCAGGCAAAGAACCAAAGTGCCAACTTGTCTAGTCCTTTCATTTTACAGATTAAGTCACAGGGACCAAGAGCAGTGAATATTTCTTTCAAGTCAAAGATCATAATAGTGTATCTGGACCTTCTTCAGGTCTCCAGACTGCTCATTCAATAATCTTTAAACAATCACTGTTTTGGTTCTATACCCAACTTCTACAATCAACTAAAGATATATTGACTTAAGTGTCTACTCCATATTGCAGTTACTGGGCTAAGTGCTTGGTATGTAAAGGATAGAGCAGACTAGGTGCATAGTGTATAAATTGCCTGGCTTGGAATCAGGAAAACTCATTTTACTGAGTTCAAATATGGTCTCAGACAAGTATCAACTGTTTGTCTCTAGTTAAGTCACCAAATTTTGTTTACCTCTATTTCCTTATTTGTAAAATGAGCTGTAGAAGGAAATGGCAAACTATATTTCTGCCAAGAAAACCCCAAATGAGGTCATGAAAATGTTTCCATTAACTGAAAAAACCCAAGATTATAAAGACTTATATGAAATAAATTTTGTCTACTGAAGGAATTTATTGCAGTTATGGCTAGGGGAGACTTCAGAAGAAAGTGTCAATTAAGAAAATATGTATTAATGAGTGATAAATGATTTTGAGAAGTGGTTAGGTAGTCTGAGAAGTAGAAATAAGGAGAGCATAAATTTTGAATAGAGAATGTATAAATGTAAATAAACCTTGCACATGAAATAAGATGAAGTTCACCCTTTGATTCCATCACTGCAGGAAAGCCTAAAGAAGAAAGTGTAGACCTGATTTAGACCAGGACTTTTACTTTATTTTAGAGTTTCAGTTTGTTAATTGAGATACTGAAAGCTTAAGTACTTGCCCAGAGTCCTATAACAAATATATATCAATGATGATCCTTAAACGTGTTTTGTATATTTATTTATTGAATATTTCCCAATTACATTTTTAAATATTTTTAGTTATTTAGAATTTTATGTAAAAAAATTTCATACAAAAAAATTAAAATCATTTTTAAAACTGAAATCCAAATTATTTCCCGTCCTTCCCCTACTTCTCATTGAGAAGGAAAGCAATTTGATACAGGTCAAATATGCATAGTCATGCAAAATATTTCCATGAGGCTCAAAGTCCAAGTATTTAGGTTCAAGATTGATTTTTAACTAATTGCATCACTCTATTTATCAATCTGCAATATGGAAGCTAAATATATGTTTTTGAATTGTTTGTTGAATCTTTTTGACCAGAGTTATGTGTGTATATATATATATATATATATATATATATATATATATATATATATGGATGTATATGTCTATGTCTATGTCTATGTCTTAACCAATGTTCAGTAATGATAAAAATTATAATAGTGAACTAGGTCTGTATCCCAAAGATGTCAGATAAAAGGCTAAAATGCTCTCATGTACAAAAATATTTATAGCATTTCTTTTTGTTGTGGCTAAGATTTGGAAATTGAGATAATGTCTATCAATTAAGAAATGGCTGAACAAACTGTGAGAAATCCCTCATGAAGAATCTGGTCAATTAAATTAGTATAGGGAAGAGTAATAAGGGTCTTAGCAGAATGGTACCATGGCAATAAGATCATAGATATGATAATCACAAAGCAATAGACACTGTTTTTGTAAAGCTACATAGTCTAGAGAAGTGGTCAAAGTCTCTGGACTACCATGGAGTGAAAAGTTTTTCTTTTCTTCTCCCTTTAGAAAGGGAAATCTCTCTCTCTCTCTCTCTCTCTCTCTCTCTCTCTCTCTCTCTCTTTCTCTCTCTCTCTTTCCCTTCCAGCCACCTTCTCCCTTCCTCCTTCAGAATTTAATGCTTTCTGACAAAGAAAAGACCTAGTCACACCTAACTTAGTTGTAACCCTGGATCTAGAAAACAATCTGGGTCCTGAAGCATTGAACAGTTGTTAGGTCTGTGGTAGTTCTTAGCTTTATGATCACACACATCTCATTACCCTTCTGACTCTCAGTCAGATGTAACATCTTGGTTATATTCTGGCTGTTATTTGTTTCAATTTTATGATTCTAAGACTGAGAATTTTTCACCAGTCTTACATTGGAAAAGCATAATACAATTATTTTCCCTTTCTTTATATTTTACATATATACATACATATGTATGCATATATATATATATATATATATGTGTGTGTGTGTGTGTGTGTGTGTGTGTGTATGTATGTATGTATTTGTACTAGAGTCTTTGTCTTGGGAGAATGAAGAAACACACTTTGTAAGAACCTCATTAGGAGAAGGTACTGGAAACTCCAAAATTGGATTCTGAAGATATTAAGGGAAATGCTTTTAGTAAGAAGCATAGGGGGAAATTATCTAGAGACTGAATAGGGAAGTGTCTATACATTTAAAAAAATTGTTCAATACATATTTTAAAAATGACATTTATGAAAGATGGTAATAATGGCAGATATTGTAAGATAATTTTCAAAGTTCAGTACAATTGTTTTAGAAGATTGGGAAGAGTATTTAAGCATAAAACATTCTGAGAGTAGTGAGGAATGATGGTATCTTAAAAAAGATTTTAATTATATTGCAAAAAAGAGGATAATAAAGAAAAATAACTTCTAAGTTTGCATTAAATGATGTTCATAGAAGATGTTAAGAAGGAAATAAAACACGTTTTATTTGTGCTTTCTTTTCCATTGTATTTCTCTATTCCAGGAAATCTGGAGTAATCATAGTTACCTATTATAGCATTTACTATGAATCATGCACTATGTAAAACAACCCTCGAAGGTGGTGTTATGATTGTCCCCATTTTGTAGATGAAGAAACAGGCCATCAAGGGTTAAGTGATTTTCCTGTGGTCATACAACTCTGAAACCAATTTAAAGTCATATTTCTGAATCCATGTTCTATTATTTATCCACTGCACCATTTAGTTGAATCTGACAGAACAAGAAAGAATAGCACTGTTAATAAAATCAGTTTGAAAATAAGAAGAGTAGAGAAATATTAAGTGTCTATAATTCAGGGCATTAGGCTTTGAAAAACTGCATTCCTATGAAGTAAAAGAATTGTTTTTCATGTAAGGACTGAGTCTTTGCCAGTGTTCTTGGAAAGAAAAAAACACAAGTAATGCTCAAACTGGAGAAAATAATTTTTAAAGAGTGGGGATATAGGGGAAACCAGTAGTGTTAGAAAACTCTATTGAAAATGAGTAATTCCTGAAAAATTCTAGTATATGCTATTAAGGGGTTGGCAAGTGAGCATCTATGAAAATGAAGATGTTCTTACCAGTTCACTTTTTGATACTTAACAGTTGATCAGCGAAATGTTACAGATTTACTTTACCTAGATGACATGTGTTGCCTGGACTGCTCCATTATATATATGCACAGAGAGATGACATATTGTTTAATATTTAACCAAGGAAACTTAAAGTGACTCAGTGAGTTTCCTGAGTCAGCCCCATAGTATTGTTTTCTTTGAGCTACTAACTACCCATTTAGCTTGAGAGTATTCAACCTGAAATTGTTGTTTAGTAATATCCAATTTTTTGTGGCCCTTATTGTTTGGTTGTTTTGTTCTGTTTTGTTTTTTCACAAAGACAATGGAAAGTTTTGCCATTTCCTTCTCCAGAGCATTTTATAAATAAAGAAAGTGAGATAAATTAGGGTTAAGTGACTAGCAAAGGGTAACATATCTAGTAAGTGCCTGAGGCAGGATTTAAATATATGAAGATGAGTCCAAACTTCCAGACCCTGGCATTCCATCTGCTGCATCATTTAGGTATACTTAATATAGGTCTATAATAGGATGACATTTGCCTTTCATTCTTGAAAAATATCATGGTATTAGGGAGGTAATATCAGGACATTCCTACGAATCAGATTTGAATGAGAGAATGACTGTGTTAAGTCACTGACCTTACTCTCTCCTCTAGAGTCATCTGGATCCAGTGACTAGATATGCATCAGTATGACTAGAGATAGCCCTGGATGCAAGGCAATCAGAATTACATGATTGCCTAAGATCATATAACTAATAAGAGTCTAAAGCAAGATTTGAACTTAGGTCCTCCTGACGTCAGGGTCAGTGGTCTACCCACTATTAGATGATGCAAGACTATAATATATGCTCTGGTTACTGGAGGGTAACTTCTTATATTGTTGTACTTCCCTCCTCACTTTCAGTTGATAGGGGATTATGTGTCTATGGTAATCTAATTATATGTTCTTACTTTTTTCCTTCCTTCTTTCCATTGGCTACAATTTCTCACGTTTAACGCAAAATTAAGTAACTATATTAAAATATCCTATGTAGTATACTTATATTGGCTTCAAGTCCACCACCTGGATGAATTTCTCTTTCAGTTTCAGTTTCTCTTACCTTTATACTACAGATTTCAGATGGTCAGCATATAGCTCACTATCAATAGTGGTGGTCACTGATTCTGGAGTCAGGAAGATGTGTTCAGATTTAGCCTCAAAGAGTGGTGAAACTGGGAACATCACTCTGTCAATTTCAGTTTCCTCAGTGATAAAAGGAGGTTATTAATAGTTTTCATCTTCCAGGATTGTTGTGAGGAACGAATGACCTAATATGTGTGAAAAAAACACTTGCCAAGGTATCTGGCTATAGGAAGAGTTTAAGAGATATTTGTTAAGCCTTACTTCCTTAAGAGGTAAAATTAAAATATAGTAAAATTAAATATGGTTTCCTTTTCATTCTGAGAGCTGTATTAAGACCTTTTTAATCTTTCCTTTATCTCTCCCACTCTTCAATTCTGAAAAATTAGTTAATCCTTCTGTTATTCATGAAACATTGAAGTAAGTGGAAGGAAGTAGGATTGACTCATCAAGACTATTTCCTAAATAGAACACTATAATTTGTTCTTTAGTATTTCTTGACCATCGCTAAACAGGTTAGATTTTTCATTCACAAACAAGTCTGTTCTTCCATTGCCAGTGTCTCTTGCTGTCAATGGAGAAACCTCAACATTGACTGGAACTTTCCAAAGACCAAAAATCAATCATACTGCTTTAATAATAACATTTGTATTGGGGGAGTTTAAATAAAATTCTTTAACCTAACCTTTCTTGCTCTCACTTTAAAAATGTTCAGGTTGTAGGGGAGCTAGGAAAGGAAGAGAAAATGACCTTGAACTCCCATGAATTTTACCTTATTTAGGTCAATTATTGACAAAAATCTATGACAATATTTTAATGGAGAAGATACACAGTGTGGATTCTCTACTCTGAAATATCATCTTTCACTACATCTTCCCCAGAATTAAGACTCCACATCACTTATTGTTAATTTCCAATCCAGGCTGCCACACATAGATACTCTATCCACTCCCTTACTAAACTCTCTTTTTGTATTGTCTTTTTCTTCAGAATTTAATTTTCTCGAGGATAGGCACTATCTCTCATTTCTATTTTCATCCTTTGATCTTAACTCAGTGCCTTATATTAGAGTAAGTACTTTTAAAAATGTGTTTTTAATTTATTTTTTTATTTAATTAATTTATTTATAATTTATATTTATAATTTATTTAATTTATTTAATTAATTAAATTAAATAATTTAATTAGATAGTTTAATTTATTTAACTTATTCAATTAAATCAATTATCACTTCAAAAGAGAGTTAGACTATGAAATTAAATGCTTCCCCACCTCTCTTTTCGGGAATTTTATAAAACAGTTTTTTTTTCCTTATTCAGGGATTTGCTGGCATATATATAGCCTAAGAAGTAAGTATTCTCTATTCTAAATCTAGATTTTTCGTCACTAAAGTAAAAGACTTGTCCAAGTTAATATAGGGAATGATGATATTTGATTGTGATGTTCTAAAAAGTTAAGAAAATATTAGAGAGAGAATGTTCAAAAGATTATGACTTTAAAGCAGGAAAAAATGAGAGGTAGAGTCAAGAATCACGTGGCTAAGTATTTCCAACATTCTCCTCCAAACAACTTTAAAATAATGCTTCAAATCAAACTCTGAAATGACAGTCAATAAAAATTCAATATGGAATATTCTGCCACCCCAAGAAAAAGCTGAAAGGCATGGTCTGTGACAAAGGAGTGAAAGTTGAACCAGAGCTCACATGGATGATAAAACAGTGGTGAGATTACATGATGGCCACAAACCAGCAGCAGTTTTAGGAACTCTCTCAAAACAGAGAAAATAAAGGCACTTGGAAACTATTCATAAGTGGATTAGAAGAGGCCCCTGTTCTATCTCTGGTATAAGAGAGAATGCTATTTAGTAACTCTATTTCCTATAAACACTTCTGGGTCACAGTTTAAAGGTAGAAAAGAACAATCTGAGCAAAGTGGAAGTACAATTTATTGTAATCCTTAAGATTTCAGAATACCTTTCTGAGTAAGGACAAGAATGAAGAACAGGGGAGGAGTGACCATAACTCTCTTTAGATCATAACACCTTGAAAGCACTGAAAAGTTTCATGCCACAAGAACTTGTTTAGAATATAGCAGTACATGAATTCCTGAAGGTAGAGAAAATCTCCTCCAATCTACTCATGGAGAACAAAACTCAACTCTAATATAAATTATGAAATCAAAGAATAGGGTAGGAAAATGAGGAAGCAACAATAAAAACAAAAATAAAAGGTACTATGGAGAAGATTGATACAAACTTAGAAAAAGACAGTGAAGCTAAAAAATAGTTACAAAGCCACAAGTGAAGAAAAAAAATGTAGGAACTGAACATAAATCTAACACATAAAAGACAAACTTGATTTTCCCGATCGATTCACAAGTGAATTGTATAAACATTTAAGGAACAATTGGTTACAATTCCATACAAACTCTTGACAAAATAGATGAAGAAGGAACTCTGTCTAAATCTATGACATCAATATGGTGCCGATACATAAACAAGGGAGAGACAAGACAGAGAAAGAATATTATAGACCTATCACCCCAATGAATATAGAAGCAAAAATCTTAAATAAATTCTTAGCAAAGCAATTACAGCAAATTATCACTAGGATAATACACTATGACCAAGCAGGATTAATTCCAGGAATTCAGGGTTAGTTCAATATTAGGAAAACTGATGGATAATTGACATATCAATAACAAACTTAAAAGAAATCATATGATTATTTCAATAGATGCTGGAAAAGCCTTTAACAAAATACAGCACTCATTCCTACTAAAAACACTAGAAAGCATAAGAATAAATAGATGATCCTTTAGAATGATAAGCAGTATCTATCTGAAACCATCAACCAACATTATATGCAATGGGGATAAGCTAGAGGCATTCCCAGTAAGATCAGGGGTGAAACAAGGATGCCTGTTATCACCACTACTATTCAATATTGTGTTTGAAATGTTAACTTCAGCAATAAGAGCAGGGGAATAAATTAAAGGAATTTGAATTGGGTAAGAAGAAAAAACTCTCACTCTTTGCAGATGACATGATGGTATACCTAGAGAATTCTAAGAAAATCTTTGAAAAAACTACTAGAAACAGCTAACAACTATAACAATGTCACAGGATATAAAATGAACCCTCATAAATTCTCAGCATTTCTAAATATTACTAGCAAGATAACAGCAGCAAGAGCCAGAAAGATAAATCCCATTCAAAGCATATTTAAACAATATAAAATATTTGGTAGTACCTGCCAAAGCAGACTCAGTACCTCTATGAAAACAAGTACAAAACACTTCTCTCACAAAGAAATTAGATTTAAAAAAACTAGGAAAATATCAATTGCTCATGGATAGGCTGAACTAATAATAAAAATGACAATTCTACCTAAAATAAACTGCTTATTTAGTGCCTTACCAATCACAATTCCAAAAAAAATACTTTAGTAAGTTAGAAAAAATTCTCAGTAAATTCATATGGAGTAATAAAAAGTCAAGAATTTCAAGGGATTTAATGAAAAAAAGGTACAAAAGAAGGTCACTTAGCCCAACAGATCTAAAACTATTTTATAAAGCTTTAGTCATAAAAACTGTCTGGTATTGGCTAAGAAATAGAGCAGCAGATCAGTGTAATGGACTAGGTTCAAAAGAGATAGCAGGAAATGATTATAGTAATCTGCTCTTTGATTAAACCCAAGGAGTCCAGATTCTGGTACAAAAATTCTCTTCCACAAAAACTGTTGGGAAAATTGGAAGTTAGTCTGTCACAAACTTGGATTAAACCAGCATCTCACTCTCTATATCAAGATAAGATAAAAATGGGGACAGGATTTAGACATAAAAGACAATATTGGGAGATCAGGGAAGCAGTTTATGTCAAAGGAAGAGATGGAGAAGATCATTAAAAACAAATTAGATAATTTTGATTACATTAAATTGAAAAGCATTTGCACAGACAAAACCACTGTAAGAAAGATCAAAAGAAATGTAGTCAATTGGGAGGCAATTTTTACAACTAGTATTTCTGACAAACTACTCATTCCTAAAATATATAGAGAACTGAGTCAAATTTATAAAAAAAACATGAACTATTCCCCAATTGACAAATGGTCAAAGGATATACAGAGACAATTCATAGAGGAGGAAATCAAAGCAATCCATAGTCATATGAAAAAATGATATAAATAATTAGTGATTAGAGAAATGCAAATTAAAGCATCTTTGAAGTACCACCTCACATCTCTCAGACTGGCCAATATGAACAGAAAGGAAAATGATCAATGTTGGAGGGGATGTGCTAAATCTGGGACACCTAATGCATTGCTGGTGGAACTGTGCACTCATCTAACCTTTCTGGACAGCAATTTGGAATTATGCCCAAAGGACAAATTAAAAATGTGCATACCCTTTGATCCAGCAATACTGGTTCTATTACCTGAAGAGATCATGAAAAAAGGGTAAAAATATCACTTGTACAAAAATATTCATAGCAGCCCTTTTTGTGGTGGTAAAGAGTTGGAATTTGAGTGAATGGCCATCAGTTAGGGAATGGCTGAACAAACTCTGGTATATGTATGATATGGATCACTATTGTCTATTAGAATCCAGGAGGGATGTGAATTCAGGGAAGCCTGGAAGTATTTGCATGAACTGATGTTGAGGGAGATAACCAGAACCAGAGGTACATTGTACACCAAAACAGCAACATGGGGTCAATGATCATCCTTAAAGTTTATGCTCATTCCATCAGTGCAACAATCAGGGACAATTTTAGGGTATCTGTGATGGAAAATACAGCCTGTATCCAAAGAAAGTATTGTGGGGTATAAACAAAGACCAACAACTCTTAACTTTAATTTAAAAAAGTGTCTTATTATGTAATTTTGCTATCTCTTATATGTTATTTTTTCCTTAAGGATATGGTTTCTCTCTTGACATATTCAATTTTGATCAATGTTTAGCATGGAAACAATGTAATGACTATCAGACTGCCTTCTAGGGGAGGGGTTGGAGGGAAGCGAGATTGGGGAAAAATTGTAAAATACAAAACATAATTTTAAAAATTAGCAAAACAAAAGAAAACACAAACGTGATTTGCAAAATCAAATTAGAGTGACTGAGAAAAAAATAAGTAAATAAATGAGAGCAAGAGTAGCTGAGTGACAGTAGAGAGAACACCAGCTCTGCAGTCAGGAGGAACTTAAATTCAAATCCAGCCTCAGACTCTAGATACATACCAGGTATGTGACATGGGCAAATCACTTAATTCCATTGTATTGTCAAAATAATAAAAAAGAAAGGAATAAAAACAACAGAAGAAGTTTATGAAAATGCAATTAACAGTTTAGTAAAAAAAACAGGAAAATAGCAAAAGAAAATAACTTTAAAATTTACTTACCCAAATGGAAGAAGAAATTTAAAATTTCATGGATTAAAATAACCCTATAACAAACAATTAGGCAACCGGGAAAATGTGTTCAAAACTTACTGAAGAAGGGGTGGCTAGGTGGTGTAGTGGATAGAGCATTGGCCCTGGAATCAGGAGTACCTGAGTTCAAATCTGGCATCAGACACTTAATAATTACCCAGCTGTGTGGCCTTGGGCAAGCCCTTAACCCCATTGCCTTGCAAAAACCAAAAAATAAACAAACAAAAAAACTTACTGAAGACAATAATGTCTTAAAATTAGGATTGGACAAGGAGAAGTTAGTGACAGCATAAGACCTTAAGAAATCATAAAACAAAATGAAAAAATTTTACAAAAAATGAAGAAATGTTTTTGTTGAAAATATAAAAAAAATCCTGTAAAATAGATCAATGAGAAATAATTTAAGATTCATTAGACTACCTGAAAACCTTGACCAAAGAATGAATCTAGATAGATTTTAAAATATTAAGGAAAGTATTCTTGATATCTTAGAACCAGAATAAAAAATGTGTTAAAATCGAAGTTGTCCCAATAAAATGAAAGGTGAAACAATGGTGTCTATTATCAACTCATTCATTAAATATTGTTTTAGAAATACTAGCTATGTTAATGAAATTACCAGACTTCCTGGACCAAGCCAAGGGGAGTACCAGGGTAGAGTCCAGGTGGCACTGTAAAGTTAGGAATTTTCTGGAGCTTTTCCAGAAACAGCTTTAAATGAAGGCTTTATGCAGACCTTAAAACTACAGGTCTCACCAACAAAAGGGTGAAAGAAGTTCTTGAATCAAGCTATCAGGCAAGATCTTCAGTAAACAGTTATCTCTTCTAGGGAATAGATAAATATAGCCCAGTGTTGGCCGGAGAGCAGGAAAACAAGCAGGAGATTCTTAGCCATATCATAGCTCAGGTCCCAACTCAGCAAGAAAGCTTGGCAGCTGGCTAGCAGTGAGTGTCTATCCCCAGATTGGAAGACAAAGGCTGAATCCTGGGAGCTGGTGCAACAAATGGAACTAGATTTGGAAGAAACTGCTGCATAGACAAAGCCTTGGTATAAAGGATGAAACAAACCTCTGCATAGGCAGCACCTGGGCTTCATAGGGTTTGCCTTGGCAATTGATAAGTCAGGGACCAGATCCTGACCCCACCACAAAAAGTTTGAGATAGAACTCCCTATATTTCAGGAGCAGATCTCAATTTTCAAAACAGTCAAAAAACCCTTAAAGAATGCTAAACATAGTTAGCTACTATTCTGACAAGGTAAATAAAATTGCCATCTCAGCAGGAAAGAGTGACAAATTGCCTCATGTGAAGTCTCAAAGGAGTATATTAATTGGTTTCAAAATCAAAACCTCTTGGAAGAGTTCAAAAATAATTTTAAATATCAAAGAAGAGATGAACAAGAAAATGTGAGAAAAATAGATGAGAGCCATGCAGAAGAATTATGAAAGATTACCTGAAGAAATTGACTCCTTTAAATTAGAAAAAAATCAACTCCTTTAAACTGGAAAAAAAAAGAATGAAGCATCAAAAAATAAAAACAATCAAGTAGGAAAACAATGAAATGCATCAAAAATAAAATAGATCAATTAATACATCAAAAGTAAAACAGCTCACATGAAAACAGAATTAACCCACTGGAAAAGGAAACACAAAATCTAACTAAAGAAAATAATCTCAAAACTTAGAATTGAGAGGTGCCTAGGTTGCTCAGTGGATAGAGCGCCAGCCCTGGAGTCAGGAGTACCTGAGTTCAAATCTGGCCTCAGACACTTAATAATTACCCAACTATGTGGCCTTGGGCAAGCCACTTAACCCCATTTACCTTGAAAATAGCTAAAAAAAATTAGAATTGGAAAAATTATAATGAATGAGTCTGAGACACCAAAATTCCATCAAACAATACCAAAAGGCTGAAAAAAATAGAAGAAAATGTGAAGTTCCTTTAAGGAATGACAAATTACCTGGAAAATAGATCCATAGTCATATGGAGAGATAATTTTTGAATTATTGCTTTATCTGAAAGCCTTGATAAAAAAATCCTAGAAAATATCTTTCAGCAAATTGTCAGGGAAAACTGTCCAAATCTGCTAGAGCAAGAAGATAAAATAGCCATTGAAACAATACGTAGAACTAGTCTAGGAAGAGACACCAGGATAAAAACTGCAAGGCATATCCTAACAAAATTCCAAAATTCTAAAATAAAAGAGAAAATACTGCAAGAAACAAAAAATGGAAGCAATTTTAATGGAAAAGAAACACAATCAGACTTACACAGGAACATTGTACACCCTAACAGAAACATGGGCTTGATGATCAGTCTTAATGGACTTGCTCATTTCATCAGTGCATCAATCAGGTATCTGCAAAGGGAGAATAGCATCTGTATCTAAAATAAGAATTCTGGAGTTTAAACAAAGATCAAAGACTATTACCTTTAATTTTAAAAAAATTATCTTACTATGTAATTTTGCTATCTCTTATATTTTATTTTTTCCTTAAAGATATGGTTTCTCTCTTAACACATTCATTGTTGATAAATGGAAACAATGGAAAGACTATCTGACTTCTGTAGGGGGTGGGGGAGGGAGACGAGAGGGGGCAATATTCTAAAATTCAAAAAACAATAAAAAAATAAAGAAACCACAGACAACATCAGATACTAGGGAATTTACCTCCCAAGACAAAGTCAGAACCTGTATGAACACATCTACAATGCACTTCTAACACAAAGTCAGATCTAAAGAATAGGAAAAAAATGTCAATTGCTCAAGTTAGGTTGAGTTAATATAATAAAAATGTCAATTCTACCCCAATTAAATTGCTTACTCAGTGCTATATCAGTCAAACTACCAAATAGCTATTTACCAAGCTAGAAAAAATAGTAAAAAAATTCATCTGGAGCAGCAAAAGTTCAAGAATATCAAGAAAACTGATGGGAAAATATGTAAAGGAAATATCCTAGCTCTCCCAGATCAAAAACTATATCATAAAGTAACACTCATCACAGCTTGCTTGTTGTGTTTAAGAAATAGAATAATAGATTGGTGGATTAAACTGGTTCAAAAGGTTAAATTCAAAAGAAACAGCATCAATTGACTACAGTAATCTGCTATTTGAGAAACCCAAAGGCATTAGCTTTTGGAATAAGAACACACTATTTGACAAGAATTACTGGGAAAACTGGAATATATAATGGTAAAGATTAGGCATAGATGCACATCTCACATCCTATACCAAAATAAGGTCAAAATGGGTTCAGGATTTATACACAAAGTGTGATACAATGGACCAACAGACTACAAAATGTTCTCTGTCAGATCTATGAAAAGGGGATAAATTTATAACCAAAAAAGGAATAGAGTACATAATAATTTGCAAAAATTGATGATGTTGAATATTTGAATATTAAAAATGTTTTGCACTAATAAAATCAATGCTGCAAAAATTAGGAGGAAAACAGAAAGCTGGGAAACAATTTTTCCCTATTAAGGGTTTCTGTTTATGGTTTTTTTTCCCTAAAGTATGCAGTGATTTGCATCAAATTTATAAAGTTGCAAGTCATTCCACAATTGGTAATTGATCAAAGGATGTGGTCAATTTTCAAATGAAGAAATTAAAACTATACATAATCATAAGAAAAAATGCTTCAAATCATTACTGATTAGAGAAATGTAAATTAAAATAACCCTGACCTACCACTTTACACATATTAGATTGGTTAAGATGATAAAAAGGGAAAAGAATCAATAATGGAGAGAATGTGGGAGGAAACCAATGAATTAGGTATGCAACTAAAAAAGAAAAAAAAAAGAAAGGACAAATTAAAAATTCTGTCCAACTGTTTGCCAACAAATTTGTTAATCTTAGCAAAGTAGATACATATTTAGAAAACTAGAAGCTAACCACATCAACAGAAGAGGAAAGAAAATACTTAAATTGCCCCATTTTAGAAAAATAAAATTGAAGAAATCATCAATAAAATACCTTAAAAATAAATCCCTGGGTGAATATGGTTTTATAAGTGAATTCTACCAAACATTTAAGGAGCAATTTATTCCATTTCTACATAAATTGTCTTAAAAAATATAAGTTCTGTCAAATTATTTTTATGGCACCAATATGGTGCTGACACCAAACTAAGAGGAGCCAAAATAGACATAGAAAATTATAGACCTATTTCCCTAATGAATATTGATGTAAAAATTTTAATTAAAATTTTATCAAAGGGCTTACAAGTTATTACTAGAATAATATACTAGGATAAGGTAGAATTTGTACCAGATAGACAGGGATAGTTCAATGACAAGAAAACAATCAATGCATTTGTCTATATTCATATAAAAACTAATAGAAATCATATTATTCTCTTATTAGATGCTGAAAAAGCTTTTGACAAAATACCAAACCCATTCGTATTAAAAAACTAGAGAGTCTAAGAATAAATTAAATTTTCCTTAAATTATAAACAATATTTATCTAAAACAATCAGTATGTACTTCTATAAGTAATGGGAAAAAACTAGGAACATTTCAAATAAGATCAAGATGAAAGAAGCCTGCCCATTATCACTGGTACTATTCAACATTGTATTAGAAAAGTTATTTTTATCAGTAAGAGAAGAAAAGCAAAATAAAGGAATTAGAATTTATATTGAGGAAGCAGATGATGTGCTGATTTTTTAAAGAACCCTTGACAATTAACTAAAATGATACTTAAAAGAATTAACAACTTAAATAAAGTAGCAGAATTTAAAATAAACACATAAATAATCAACAATTATCTATCTATCTATCTATCTATCTATCTATCTATCTATCTATCTATCTATCTATCAGCAATAAAGCCTAACAGCAAGATATAGAGAAATTCCATTTAATGTAATTATAGGCAACGTAAACTGCTTGAGAATATATGCCTTCTGTGACAAACCCTGAAACTATATGAACACAATTAAAAAATTCTTTTCACTCAAATAAATATCTAAGTAATTGAAAGATGTCAGTTACTTATAATTAGACTGAGTTTATATATTAAATTTGAATTTATATAATAAAATTGACAATTCTTCCCAAATTAAATATCAGTGCCATACCAATTAAACTACCAAATAACTATTTTATAGAGCTAGAAAAAAATAGTAACAAAATGCATCTGGAGCACAAAAGGTCCAGAATATCAGGGGACTTGAAAGAAAGGTGGGCTAGTTATACCAGGACAAAAGCTATATTACAAAATGGTGTCTTCAAATTGTCTTGATTAAGAAATAGAGTAATTAACCAGAGGATTAGAGTAGATACAAAAGAAACAGTAGTAAATTACTCTAGTAATCAGCTATTTGATAAGCTATCTTCTGGGATAGGAAACTCACTATTTGAAAAAAAAATCTCCTGGGCAAATTGGCAAACAGTATTGCAAAAACTAGGCATAGACCTATAACTCACACCCTATAGGAAAATAAGGTAAAACTGGGTATATGATTTAGACATAAATGGTGATTCTATAGACCAATTAAGAGAATAAGAAATATGTTATCTTTTGGATCTAGAGAGACAGGAGAATTTTATGATCAAACAAGACCAAACAATTGCAAAGTGGATGATTTTTACAATATTAAATTAAAAAAACCTTTTGCACAAATAAAAGCAATGCAGCCAAAGAATTAGAAGGAAAGAAAACAAAACTAGGAAACAATTATCCCACTAGTGTTTCTGAGTTTCTGATAAAGATTGTAAATTATATAGAGAACTGAAAAAAATTTATAAGAATACAAGTCATTACCCAATTGATAAATGGTCAAAGGATATGAACAGTTTTCAGATGAAGAAATTAAAGCTATTTATAGACAGACAAAAAATGCTGCAAATCAATATTGTTTAGAGAAATGCCAATTAACTATGAGATACTGTCTTACAGATATCAGATTGGCTAGGGTGGAAGAAAAAGGAAAATGATGAATATTGAAGATGTGGGGAAAATGTGACATTAATGCATTATTAATGGAGTTGTGGACTGATTCAGCCATTCTGGAGAGCAATCTTGAACTACGCCCAAAGGACAATAAAGCTGTTCATACCTTTTGGTCCAGTAATACCAATACTAGGATCATATCCCAAAGAAATAAAAAATTTGGAAAAGTCTTATGTATTCAAAAATATTACAGCAACTTTCTATGAGGCAATTAATTGGAAGTTGAGCGGTTGCCCCTCAAGTTGGGAATGCCTCACCAAGTTATAGCAAAAGAATGTTATGGAATACTATTTTCTGTAAGAAACATGAAAAGTTGGATTTGAGAGAAGCATGGAAAACTTGCATGAACTGATGTTGATTGAGGTGAGTAGAACCAAGAGAACATTGACCCCGTTAACATCAACATTGTAAGATGATAAACTTTGATGAATGCACCTGCTCTCAGCAGTACAGAAATAAAGTACAATCTTGAGAGACCTGCTATGTATAATGCCATCTACATCCAGAGGGGAAAAATCTAGGGAATCTGAATATAGAGCATATAGAGCAAAACAGCCTATGTACACTTTAAAAAATTTCTTTCATATGTTTCCTTTATTTATAATGGATTTTTCTTTTCCCTTAGTTCTAATTCCTGTTTCACAACATGATTAATACGGAAATATGTTAAACATAATTATCCATGTACTACTTTTACCAGACTTTTCACTGTCATGATGATAAGGGAAAAAAAGAGAAGGTGCAGAAAAATCTGTAACTTACAAATTTGAAAATAGATGAATTTTGAATTCTATCTTTGCATGTAATTGGAAAATGAAATAAAATTTCAAAAAAAATACAAGCTAAAGCAATAAGATAAAAATATATTAGAAGAATAAAACTAGGCAATGAGGAAAAAAACTATAACTCTTTGCAGAGGATATGATAATATATTTAAAGAATCCAAAAGAATTAATTAAAAAAATGAGTTGAAATAACTGTCAACTTGGGAAAATTACAGGACAAATACATACAAAAATCAGCACATACTACTAACAAAACTCAGGAGGAAAAGAATGAAAAAGAAATTGCATCCGAAATAATTACAGTTTAAAATACTTGAACATCTACCTGCTAAGACAAATTAAGGAACTATATGAACACAGTTGCAAACACTTTTCATATAAATATATCTAAACAATTGGAAAATATAAATTGATAATATGTTGGTTAATCACATAATAGAAATAAAAATTTTATCTGTGATAATTTGCCAATTAAGTGCCATACCAAACTACCAATGAATTATTTTAGAAAATTAGAAAAAATAATAAAAACATTCTTATAAAAAATATAAAGTATATAAAGGGATTCAATTCAAAAATATGTGAAAAATTGTCCTAGTATTACCATATTTAAAACTATTTTAAAAACTGGTAATTGTGAGGGGAAAAAACTGTTAACTCTTAAGAAATATATTGGAGTATCAGTGGAAAAAAGGTTAGATAGAAAATATGCAGGACTTTCTGGGCAGAACCAAAATAGTGGCATGAAGTTAATATGCTCCCAGAGCTTTTCCTTACCAAAGATAAATGAAACATCTGCAATGATACTCAAGCTAAAGATGCCACCAAGGAAAAGAGAAGATCCAAAGAAGTTTTCAATGGTAGACACTGTGGAGGATCTTCAGTGAAGGTCTGTCTCTTTGTGGGGGAAAGGGAAAATAAAGACCAAGAGGCAAGAGAATGAGAAAGTCAGTGGAAGGCTTTTAGCTACAGTGCAGTCCAGGTCCTGAAAGCCTGATAGCAGCAGAAGTCCCAGGAGCTAGATAATGAGCCAGCAGGGAGGTTCCCAAACCCAAACAAACCTGAACCCTGGGGACACTGGAGAAAAAGACAAGACTGGGTTGAGACAAACCATTACTAAGTTAAGAACCTGAACACAATGAAGGAAATAAACCTCTGCAAAGGTAATGCTTGGTATTCATAGGCAATATCTTGGTCACTGATAAGCAAGGGATCAAACCCAAGTGCCAGCAAAAACCAAAGCCAAAACAAAAGACAAACAACTTGGATCTATACTCCCTATAACCGAGGCACAAAGCTAAAACAAGAAAGATGAGCAAAGAAGCTAAAGAGCACTTACTTTAGTAAACTACTTTGTAGGCAAAGTTGATAATAATGATATATTGGGAGAAATCAGTGAAAAACAACACACAGGGTCTCCAAAGAGTCTGTGAATTGGACTCAAATCAATAACTCATAGAAGAACTTAAAAAGAATTTAAAAATCAAAGAAGAGAGGAAGAAGAAAAATGGAAAAAAGAAATTGGAGTCTTGCAGAAAAATTACGGAAAACTGACCAGAGAATTCAGTACCTTTAAAAAAAGAAATATAAAAGATAACTGAAAATAAAACCCTAAAAATTATAATTGAACATATAAAAACCAATGAATCTAGGAGATTACAAGATTTCATCAAACAAAATAAAAAAGTAGTAAAAATTGAAGAAAACATAAAATACTTTTTAGGAAAAAAATCTACATGGAAAATAGATCTTGTAGAGACAATTTATGAATCATTGGACTACTGAAAAACCTAAATCAAAGAAAGAATCCTGAAAACATCATGCAAGAAATTATTAGGAGGAAAATTGTCCAAATACACTAGAACAAGAAGACAAAAATAGCCATTGAAAGAATACAGAGAACCCCTTCAGAAAGAGACCCCAGAATAAAAATTCCAAGGGCTGTTATAACCAAATTCTAGAATTCTCACATAAAGCAGAAAATTCTGTAAGCAGCAAAAAGGACGTATTTTAAATAAAAAGGAAACACAATCAGATTCACATCAGACCTATCAGCTTCAACACTGAAGGGCCAGATAACTTGGAATACCATATATCAGAGGGCAATGGAACTGTGATTACAACCTTGCAAAATTCAGCATATACTGTCAGGGGAAAAGATGGATGTTCAACCAAATAGAGGACTTCCAGAATTTTGTGACACAAGGATGAGAAATAAGCAGAGAATTCAATTCTCAAATACACAACTTGAGACATACATAAAAAGGTCAGTGAAAAGGGGAAGGAAAAAACAAAACAAAACAAAAAAATTATTTGTCAAGACCATCAAAGTCTATACAACTCTAAATGCCAAGATATAACACTTCGATCTCTGGAGAATTTTTATTTCTCTTTGTATAATTAAAGGATTGAATATTATTGAAGAAATTGGACTTACAGGATATGGGTAAAGTTGAGTCTTGTCTCTCCATTTAAGAGGTCCAAGATGGCATCACTATGTTTGTGACAAAAAGTCTTAAAGAAGTGTCTTGGTATCCTATAACCCACTATAATTCTGCTGTGTTGACAAAGATTAGCACTTTCTCTGATGAGGGCATAATAAACTGGGTGTTCCTGAATCAGTGTCTCCCATAACACACAATTATTTGTAAAGTTAGAGCCCTGTGAGATTCTTCTATCTAGTTAAATCAGAGTTAGACTTAATCCTTACTTTATTGAACAAGGGGTTAAGTAGCCTGGATGGGTAGTAAGATTAAAGTGTGAGAAAAAATAGACTTGGTGGGAGGGGTAAAAATAATTTATGAAATTATTTGGTTTTGGATGATATTTTGATGCATGAGGACTGTGTGCACTTGAAGGGTACTTCAAAAGCAATTAAGGTAAAAATTGATTATAATTTTAAGTAATTCAAGACTAAAGAAAAGTGTACTTTTAATGATGCAGAAGAGAGGAGGGCACTTAGTGACATTGAGACAATGATGCTTATCAAACAATAAAACTATCAAACATTCAATACATGGTGGTACTTTGATAACACTTTAAATTTATCAAACATTCAATTAATCAAGCTGTAATTGATTATACCTGATTAATTGTACTTGAGTGATAAATAACACCAGATGAATAGGAACAAAGATTTATAATTTTCAAGGCTAAGAAGGGACGATGAACACTGAATAAATTCTATTCAATAGATTTGACTGAGAGAGGGAATAAGATACATTCACTTGAGTTTAAAAATCTATCCTACTCTATAGGGAAGCAGGAGATAGGGGAAGGGGAAGATAAGGAAGGGAAGAAAGGACTGACCAAAAGGAAGTCAAATGCATAATCGAAAATCAACTAACATGTAAATTTTTAAAAGAAAAGTTAAAGAGGACAGGGAGTAAAACTTTGGTGAGAAGGAATAAGAGGAAAGGAAATATAAAAACATAAATGGTGAAAGATAGGTTGGAGGGAAGTACAGAATTAGTAATCTTAATTGTAAATGTGAATAGAATGAACCCATAAAACAGAAGCTGATATGAGAATGGATTAAAAACCAGAATGTTACAATATGTTGTTTTCAAGAAATACATTTGAAGCAGATACACGCAGGATTAAAGTAAAGGTAAAAGGATGGAGCAAAACATTATGCTTACCCTGAAGTAAAAAAAAAAATCAGCGGTAGCAATCCTGACATAAGATAAAATAAAAAACAAAAATCAATCTCACTCAAAAAAATTAAGGAAAGAAACTACATCTTCTTAAAAGGCACTACTGGTAATGAAGCTATAAAAATTAATAAACATGTATGCACTTAGTGGCAAAGCATCTGAAATCTTAGAGGAAAAGCTGAATCAAATTCAAGGAGAGAAAAATACCTTTATTAATGGGTGTTCTCAACCTCTCTCTCTCAGAACTAGATAAATCTAACCACAAACTAAACAAGGAGGAACAAAAGATGATGAATGAAATCTTTGAAATTCTATACATGATAGACATTTGGAGAAATGTTAATGGGGATAGAAAAAATGTTCCTTTTTCTCAGCATTACTTGGCACCTATACCAAAATTGTACTAGGACATAAAAACCTTTTAATCCAATGCAGAAAGGAAAAAAAATTATACACTTTTAAGACCAAGATACAATCAAAATTAGATGTAATAAATGATCATGGAAAGATAAACCAAAAAAATAATTGGAAACCAAATAAGTCAATTTTAAATCCTGGGTGAATAAAACAGCAAATAATAGAAATAATCAATAATTATATTCAAGAAAATGATACTAATGAGACATCATACCAAATTTATGGGATGTAACCAAGGCAGTTTTGAGGGGAAACTACATCTCTAAATGCAATAACAGAATGCAATAGAGAAAGAGGAGATCAATGAACTGGGCATGGAAAATAAGTTAGAAAAAGAACAAAATAAAAATCCCCAATTAAATACCAAATTAGAAATTCTGAAAATCAAGAAAGAGATTAATAAAATTTAAAACAAGAAAGTCACACATTTACTAAATAAAACTAAGAGATGGTTTTATGAAAAAAGCAATAAAATATTTGACCCCATAGAGTAATGGATCAGCGGATTAGGATAGGTCCAAAAGAAACACTGGTATAGTGCTATAATAATCTACTGTTTGACAAACCCAAAGAAATTAGCTTATGGAATAATAACTCATTATTTGATGAAAAATTCTTAGGAAAACTGGAAAATAGTATGAAAAAACTAGCCATAGACCCACATCTTATACCCTATACCAAAATAAGGTAAAAAATGGTACAGGATTTAGACATAACGGATGACACCTTAGATAAATTAAGATACTAAGAAATATTCTATCAGATTTATGGAAAGTGGTTAAAGTTATGACCAAACAACTGTAAAATGAATGATTTTGACTATAACAAATTTAAAGGTTTTTGCACTAATTAAATCAATGCTGCCAAAATCAGAATGAAAGCAGAAAGCTGGTAGGCAGTCTTCACAACCAGAAATTCTGATAAACATCTCATTTCTAAAATGCATGTAGAATTGCACCAAATTTATAGGATTACAAGTCATTCCCCAATTGATATGATCAAAGGATATGAATAGACATTTTTCAAATGAAGAAATTCAAGTTATATTCAATCATATGAAAAATGCTTCAAATCATTATTCATTCTAGAAATGCAACCTAAAACAGCACCTATTAGATTTTTTTTGCAAGGAAAATGGGGTTAAGTGGCTTGCACAAAGCCACACAGCTAAGTGTCTGAGACCAGATTTGAACCCAGGTACTCCTGACTCCAGGGCCAGTGCTTTATCCACTGTGCCAATTAGCCGCCCTGCTTAATAATTTTTGAAACCACTTCTTAATGTCTATTGTAAGCATTATAAGTCATATGAGAAAATTATGTTGCAGTCATCTAATCCTAATGTTTTAAAATATATTTTACATAAAAATAATAGTTTACATTCAGAGAATACATTATATTCTTCAAAGAATTTTCATTTCATTGATGTCATTTGATACTTTCATAGAGAGGTAGCATGACTTACTGGTTAAAAAAGATTGCCTTAAAGTTAGGAAGACTTAGGTTCAAGTACTACCTCTGATACATAATGGTTGGGTAACTCAAGGAAAATCATTTAACCTCATTCTAGGTAACATATAAAATTATTAAATAACAGAACAATTGCTAGTTTGCATTGGCATAAACAATTTCTTTACCTTCAAGTTTTTATTCCAATTAAATTACCAGTCAGTTCTCTATTGAATTTACAGAAGAGGACACTGTGCCCCAGGAAAGTAAAGAGAATTTGTAAAGTCACTCAGATATTTAAAATACAATGCCAAACCTAGGTTTATAAGAAGGATATTCAGGGCTTCTTTTTTTCCAATTAGAAACAGGGATCTTTCTTGGATGTGTGATGGAAGGGCTAGGAAACATAAGAATCAGATGAATAATAACCTTGAATTAATGTGGATGACAATTTTTAAAGGTAAAGTCAGTTCCTATATATCCTTTTAGAAAAAACAAGGCAACAAAGAAATATCCATTGTGATATTTCAAGTTTGGTAAATATGAGAAATGCACAAATATTGTCCATCTTCCTAATTCATGTGTCAAATATTTAAGCCAATGAGAAATTCAGATTAAAGTCATGGTAATTGAATTTGGAACAGTGATCATAGTGGTATGTTTGTAATCTCATGATATTTTCATTTTTGCATAAAGTGTGTGTCTGTATATATATACATATATATATACATATATATGTATATATATATGTATATATATATATATGCTAGGAATGCTGAAAATCAATCTAAAGAGAATTAATTATTTTTTTCTCCTTATGAAACCAATTAGGAACTATATATAAAACATTCTGTTGAAATGAAAATGGCAACTTTGAAAGGAGATTCCTCTAAACAAATTTGTACTAATACTAAGAACCAGAAAAGGTTCTGCTCTTGGTCAGAAAAGCTCAATTCCATCTTCCAAATTACTCTTTTAATTCTCCCTGAGTATACTTTAGTTGAAACTATTAACAATATGTATAGAACCCTAAAATGATTGTGAATAAATAAATCCTTAAAAGGAACTTGTTGCCAACATATTTAAGTCATCTGACCCTATTCCTAGATTCTAATTCTACTTTCTTTTACCCACTCTGCACCATGGAGATTACAAAATGTTTTGTAAAACATTCATTTTGTTAAGGGAAAGGAATGTTTAGTGGAATATCAGTTGTAAAGTTAAAGCTATTAAAAGGATGCCCACAAAAATTCTAAGCAGTAATCATACTTCATGGTTTTTAAGAGTTTTGGAAATTCTAAATAGTCAATATCTCCCCAAGTCTAATCAGTAGGTATTGTTTACATTTATGTCTTCTGAGAGTTTATTCCCTTCTTTCCCAAATGAATAATGACAACATTCTTCCCTGAGCATCCCACATCCCATATGTGTGATTGACCTGGTCTTGTTATTTGGACATCCTACTAATAAACACAGACTCATTGGACATTTAGGAGACTGAACAGTGAATATGAAACTTTGGGTTCTCTATTCCATCTTTCCACAAAAAAATTAGGGAGTTATCACCATTACTTAAGGGATGATATTACATGATTTATGATAGAATACATAATCCCAAATATATGTGGCATAGTATAAATGTAGTCTTTTTTCATCACCTGTCACCTCCTTTTCCTATGAAAGCTTAATTAAATTGGATTGATGTATGTGCTAACCGAAACTTGGAAATCTCATGCTTTTGTTTCTCCAAGTCCCATGCCATCTCTTTTCATGGGACTGACATTAGACCCCAGTCGGTGAAACAAAAATATTATGATCTATTTAAACTTTTCTTTTGTATCTCCTTTGGTATCTGGAATTTTGACTGACAAACTGAGTAGACCAGATCATTTACACTGATGTGATCTTAATTTTGTTTCTAGTCTTTTCTCTTCTTCTCATAAAAATAGGTTCTTCTCCTTTCTTTATCTTAGCACTAGGTTCTTTTCAAGATGACATTTTATGTCAACATATTAACAGTTAATACACATGACCTTCTCAGTTTAAGCAGCATCATGGCATATCCACATCATTCTCCCTCCAGGTGAAAACTTGGACTAGTGGAAAAAATGATGAGTTGGTGTACAAAGTTATTGATTTCCTTCCTTGCCTCTGCTCCTCCCTCAGATTGTAGCTTTGGACAATTCATAGGAAAAACTATTTAGAACTGAAAGGAATCTTATAGATGGATCATCCATACAAACCACATTCTTTTATAAATAAGGATAGTGATGCCTAGAATGGTGCAGATGGCTTGGCCAGAACTGGAAATCAAGCTGCCACACCACTCTTGCCTCCTATTGAAATTTTCTGAGAATTACCAACCTCTTATATAAAACAGATATAATATTTACAAAATTTATCTCAGAGTGCGAAGAAGATCACACTTTGTAACCCATTTATGAACATATAATAATGTTTATTACAATTATTTTAATGTTCACTTACTTATCATCTCAGCTATATCTTGGGAGTGGTTCAAGTCCAAACAGAAAGCATTTATGTCTTCTGAGAGTTTATTTTCTCACTGAATTAAAAGTTTATTCTAGATTTTCAAATTTATTTTTTCCTTGCTTTTGAAGGTTTATCAGTGCCTTTTGTTTTTTGTCATGGTAATTTCAAGATGTGTTCCTCATTGAATCCATCTTTATAACAAATAACAAAGATGGTGGAGAGTAGACAGGCACTGGGTTAAATGCTCATCTTTGTCAACAAAAATAACATAAAAGAAACCTTATAACAGAAATTTGATCAACAAAACCCAGAAAGAGAAGGTAAGAAAAGAACACCTACCAACAGGTTCTGTCTCAGGGGAATGTGGGTGAACTCAGAGACAAGAACAGAGAGTCAGCACAGTGACAGAAACTGGGGGGGAAGCCAGAGGACCAGCCTTAGCTGCAGAGAATTTAGTGAGTGGCAGGTACAGTGCAAGATCCAACTTTATTCGTGGAATCTTTGACCAGGGTAAGAGAAGCTACAGGAGGGTGAGTTATAGCACAGAGTTTCAGATCACACATGGAGAACAACCAGCTGGGCCAGGGACTTGAACTCCAAACTTTCAGCCAACCCTTTTTCCCAGAACAAACAATGAACAACCCCCCCGACACCCACAGGTTCAGGTTCACTCAAGGAAAGAGAGATTATCTGTCTCTCCCCAAAGGCCCAGCCCATTATTCAAGGACAACTCAGACCCTGTTGGTGAGTACCTCTAACACTCCAGGGAAAGCAACCAGCACTCCCTACTGGCTAACCATAGAAATTACTAAGCCAAGTGAACAAAGCCTCTAGAATCTTCAGAAGAAAACCTCTGAGAGTCTGTCCCCATACCCACCCAAGTTCCTAGAAATATGAAGGAAGGCCATTGAAAAGGGGGGGACCATGGAAAAATATGAAGAAAAAATAATTGTTAATCCAGAGAGATCTAGCACTTCTGAGGAGAATATGGATTGTTCTCCAGCCCAGAAAAACTTCCTTGAAGAAATCAGGAAGGAGTTTAAAAATCAGTTAGAAAAATTGGGGAAACTCAAGAGAAAATTAACATGTTTCAGCAAGAAAACAGATCCTTGGAAAATGCAATTGGACAAATACAAAATGAGAATATCTCTCAGATCTTCAATTGGGCAAATGCAAAAAGAAGATAATCCTCTCAATTCTTCAATTTGTTAAATGCAAAAAAAAAATAACTCTCTCAAAGTTAAACTTGGGCAAATGGAAAACTCCTTCTAAAATAGAATTGACCAACTAGAAAAGGAGTTGAAAAAGGTAAATGAAGAAAATTCTTCTTTTAAAAAAAAGAATGCCATCGGTGGAAACTAATACTTCGTGAGACAACCAGATTCTGTAAAACAAAAGCAAAAGATCAAAAAAATAGAACAAAATGTAAAATATCTCATTAGCAAAACCACTGACCTCGAGAACAGATCATGAAGGGACAACCTGAGAATTATCGGCCTTCTTGAAAACATTGAAAAGAAAAAAGCCTGCACTTAATATTACAGGATTTAGTGATGGACTATTGGAACCAGAGTGCAAAATAGATATTGAAAGAATGCATCAATACCCTCCAGAAAGGGACCCTAAAATGATAACTCCAAGGAATGTTGTGGTCAAATTCTAGAGCTATCGGTCAAAACAGAAAATCCTGCAAGAAGCCTGAAAGAAGCAATTTAAATACCAAGGATCCACACTAAGGCTTACGGAGGACATGGCTGCATCAGCATTAAGGGATCAAAGGACCCAAAATGAGATGTTTTGAAGAGCAAAGGAGCTTTGAATGCAAACAGAAATCCAGTACCTGGCAAAGCTGAGCCTTCTCTTCCAAGGGAAAACATGGACATTTATTGAAATGGAGGAATTCCAACATTTCCTAATGAAAAGACAAGAGCTCAATAAAAAATTTGGACATCAAACAGGAGGCTCAAGAGACAACATAAAAAGGTTAAAAAACAAAGGTAAAGAAAAACATGCTATCCAATAAGATGAAATTGGCTATATGCCCACTTGGGTGTAAGATTCTCATAACTCTTGAGAACTGAAACTCTGTTAGAGAGAATACACTTAGCCAGAAGTGATGGCCATTCATAACTTTTCTGTGCCTCAGAGAGCATGATTTAAAAACAACACCTCCTTTAAAAAGGGGGACATTAAGGAGACTGGAGGATGGAGGAGAATGAATGGGTTAAATATTATTTCATCAAGAGGTATTAAAGACATATTGTAACAGAGGGAAAGAAGGAAGGAGGTGAAAACCCCTTTAATCTTCTCATCTGACTTAGTTTAAACTTAACTTACACATACACTCAGTTACAAAACCTATTGTACTTTTTAAGTATTAAAAATGGAAAGGGGAGGGGGAGATAAATGGGAACTAACAGAAGGAAAGGAAGAAGGGGGGAAGGGAAAAGGGAAAGAAAGGGTTGGGGGCTTAATATATGAGGGCAAGCACACTGAAGGTGGCAGTATTCAGAAACAAAACACTGGGGAATATGGATAAGGGGGAAAAGGGTGAAAATACAAAAAGAAGGAAGATAAAATGGAGGGCATTAAAGAGGTATTAATTATAATTTTGAATGTGAATGGGATGTACTCCCCTTAAAATGTAAGCAGATAGCAGAGTGGATTAAAAATCAGTATCCTACAATTTCCTGCTTACAAGAAACTCATTTGAAGTGGAGACATACATATAAAGGTAAAAGGTGGTTGGATAATATGTTTTGCTTCAGCTGAAGTGAAAAAAGCAGGGTTAGCAATTCTTTTCTCCAACAAAACAGCTGCAAAAATAGATAGCATTAAAAGAGATAAAGAAGGAAACTATATCCTCCTAAATGGTACCAAAGACAACAAAGTAACTTCAATATTAAATATGTATGCACCCAATGGTAGAGCATTCAAATTCTTAGGGGAGAAGCTGAAAGAGCTACAGGAAGACATAGACAGCAAAGCTCTACTACTGGGAGACTGCAACCACCCACTCGCACATTTAGATAAATCTAATCATAAAATAAACAAGACGGAAGTTAAGGAGGTAAATAGATTCTTAGAAAACCTAGATATGATAGCACTATGGATGAAATTGAATGGGGATAGAAAGGAATATACTTTTTTTTCTGCATTCAAGGGCACTTATACAAAATTGACGATGTACTAGGACACAAAAACCTGATGGTCAATTGCAGAAAGGCAGACATAATGAATACATCTTTCTCATATAATAATGCAATAAAAATTATATGCAATACTGGGCCAGAGAGATATAGACCCAGAACTAATTGGAAACTTATTAACCTCATTTTATAGAATAAGTAGATCAAGCAACAAATTACAGAAAGAATCAAAGATTTCATCCTAGATAATGACAATAATGAAACTACATACAAAAAACCTATGGGGTGCACTCAAGGCAGCTATTGGGTGATATATTTTATATTTAAATGCTTACAGGGATAAAATAGTGAAAGAATAAATCAATGAACTAAATATGCAACTTAAAGCATTAGAGAAAGTATAAATTAAAAGCCCCCCAATTAAAAAACAAATTAGAATTTCTAAAAATTAAAGGAGAAATTAATAAAAGCAAAAGCAAAAAAACCCTGTTGAACTAATAAATAACACCAAGAACTGGTTTTATTAAAAAAAAACAATCAAATTGCTAAACCTCTGGTCAAGTAGATTAAAAAATGTAAGAAGGAAACCAAATTGCTAGTAGCATAAATGAAAAAAGTGAAATCAACCCCAATGAGGACGAAATAAAAGTAATAATTCAGAATTATTTTGCCCAATTCTATGCCAATAAATTTGACAATCTAAGTGAAATAGATGAATATTTCCAAAAATATTTGTAGTCCAGATTAACTAAAGAGGAAATTAACCACCTAAATAACCATATCTCAAAAAAAAAGAAATTAAAGAAGCCATTATTGAACTCCCTAAGAAAAATATCCCCAGGGCCAGATGGATTCACAAGTGAATTCTATCAAACATTTAAGGAATAATTGGTTCCAATTCTATATAAACTCTTTGGAAAAATAGGTGAAGATGGAACTCTGCCTAATTCTTTCTATGTCACCAAGATGGTGCTGATACTTAAACCAGGAAGAGTTAAAACAGAAAGAAAACTCTAGACTTATCTCCCTGATGAATATAGATACAAAAATCTTAAATAAAATCTTAGAAAATGACTACAACAAGTTATCACTAGAATAACATATTATGATCAGGTAAGATTTATCCCAGGAATGCAGGGTTGGTTCAATCATAGGAAAACTCTTAATTAATTATATCAATAACAAACCTATCAGAAATCATATAATTATATCAATAGATACTGAAAAAGCTTTTGACAAAAAACAGCACCCTTTCCTCCTAAAAACACTAGAGAAGATAGGAATAAATGGATTCTTCCTTAGAATAATAAGCAGGGTCTATCTGAAACCATCAACAAACATTAGGTGCAATTCAGATAGGCTAGAGTCATTCCCAATAAGATCAGGGGTGATACAAGGAAACCCACAATCATCACTATGCTTTCATATTGTATTAGAATTGTTAACCACAGCAATAAGAGAAGAAAAAATAAATTGAAGGAATTAGGATTGGGAAGGAAGAGACAGAACTCTCACTCTGCAGATAACATGATGATATACCCAGAGAATCCCAAAAAAATCCTCTATAAACTACTAGAAATAATTAGCAACTTTAGCAAAGTCACAGGATATAAAATAAAAGCTCATAAATCCTCAAAACTACTATATATGATTAGCAAGATACAGCAGAAAGAGTTAGAAAGAAATCCTGTTCAAGTAACCTCAGGCAAAATAAAATACCTGTGTGTCTATTTGCCAAGGCAGACTGAAAAACTTTTTGATAATGATTTGAAAACTCTTCTCACGCAAATGAAGTCAGATATAAATACCTGGGCAAGCATAAACTGTTCATGGATTGGATGAGCTGATTTAATACAAATGACAATTCTACCAAAACTAAACTGTTTGTTTAGTGCCCTACCAATCAAAAGTACAAAAAAAATTATACTTTAATGAGTTAGAAAAAGTTGTAAGTAAATTTATATGTAGAAATAAAAAGTCAAGAATGCCCAGGGCTTCCATAGATTAAAGAAGGTGACTTAGCCTTACCAGATCCAAAATTATATTATAAAGCATCAGTCATCAAAACTATCTGGTATTGACAAAGAAATAGAATGGTAAATCAGTGGGATAGACTAGGTGCAATAGCAGGAAATGATTACAATAATCTGCTGTTTGATAAACCCAAAAATCCAGCAATTTGGATAAAAACTCTCTCTTTGATTAAAACTGTTGGTAAAAATTGGAAGTTGGTATGGGAAAAACTTGAATTAAACCAACACCTCTTACCCTATACCAAGATAAGATCAAAATGGATACAGTATTTAGACATAAAAATATTATAAACAAACTAGAAGATCAATGAGTAGTTTATCTGTCAGATCTATGGAAAGGAAGCAGTTTGTGACCAAGGAAGCGATGGAGAATATCATTAAATACAAACTAGATAATTTTGATTACATTCAATTAAAAAAATTTTGCAGAAAAAAAAACACTGTAAGCAAAATCACAATAAATCTAGTAAATTGGGAAACCATTTTTTCAACCAGTATTTCTGACATTTCTAAAAGATACAGAGAATTGAGACAAAATTTTTTTATTAAAGATATTATTTGAATTTTAAAAATTTCCCCCCCATTCTTACTCTCCCTCCAAGGAAAGCAATCTGTCAGGCTTTACTTTGTTTCCATGTTGTACATTGATCCAAATTGAGTGTGATGAGAGAGAAATCAAATCCTTAAGTAAGAGACAAAAAGACTAAGTGATGACAAGATCAGACAATAAGATATCTGTTTTTTTTCCTAAATTAAAGGGAATAGTCCTTGACTTTTGTTCAAACTCCACGGCTCTTTATCTGGATCCAGATGGCACTCTCCATTGTAGACAGCCCAAAATTGTTCCCAATTGATGCACTGATGGAATGAGCAAGTCCTTCAAGGTTGAACATCAACCCCATGTTGCTATTAGGGTATACAATGTTTTGGCTCTGCTCATCTCATGTAGCATCAGTTCATGCAAATTTCTCCAGGCTTCCCTGAAATACCATCCCTCCTGTTTTCTAATAAAACAACAGTGTTCTATGACATACATATATGACAGTTTTCCAAGCCAATCCCCAATTGAAGGACATTCACTTGATCTCCAATTCTTGGCCACCACAAACAGTGCTGCTATAAATATTCTTGTACGAGTGATGTTTGTACCCTTTTTCATCATCTCTTCAGATTATATACCCAGTAGTGGTATTGCTGGGTCAAAGGGCATACGCATTTTTGTTGACATTGGGTGTAGTTCCACATTTCTCTCCAGAAAGGATGGATGAGTTCACAGCTCCACCAATAGTGTAATAGTGTCCCAGATTTCATACAACCCATCGAAAAATGATCATTATCCTTTCTGGTTATATTGGACAGTCTGAGAAGTGTGAGGTGGTACCTCAGAGAAGTTTCAATTTGCATTTCTCTAATAATTAATGATTTACAGCAATTTTTATATGGCTATGGATTGCTTTGATCTCCTCATCTGTAAATTGCCTTTGTGTATCCCTTGATCATTTATGAATTGGGGAATGGCTTTTTGTTTTAAAAAATATGACTCAGTTCTCTGCACATTTTAGAAATGAGTCCTTTGTCAGAATAATTAATTGTAAAGATTGTTTCCCATTTTGCTACATTTCTTTTGATCTTGGTTGCAGTGGTTTTATCTGTGCAAAAGCTTTTTAATTTAACGTAATCAAAATCATCTAGTTGTGTTTTGGTGATGTTCTCCAACTCTTCCTTAGTCATAAACTGCTGCTCTTTCCATAGATCAGAGAGGTAAACTAGCCCTTGATCTTCTAATTTGCTTATAGTATTGTTTTTATGTGTAAATTATGTAACTATTTGGATCCTATCTTGGTAAAGGGTCTTAGGTGTTGGTCTAATCCGAGTTTCTTCCATACTAACTTCCAATTTTCCAAGCAGTTTATATCAAAGAGGGAGTTTTTATCCCAATAGCTGGACTCTTTGGTTTTATCAAAGAGCAGATTACTACAATCATCTCCTGCTTTTGCACCTAGACTATTCCACTGGTCCACCACTCTATTTCTTAGCCAATACCAAACAGTTTTGATGACTGATTTTTATAATATAATTTTAGATCAGGTAGAGCTAAGCCCCCTTCTTTTGCACTATTTTTCATTAAGCTCCTGGATAGACTTTTTATTTATCAATATGTAGTTATTTAAACTTTTTTCTAACTCATTAAAATAATTTTTTGGAATTTTGATTTGTATGTACTAAACAGGTAGTTTAGTTTTGGTAGAAATGTCATTTTTATTATATTAGCTCTACCTATCCATGAGCAGTTTATATTTTCCCAGTTATTTAAATCTGATTTAATTTGTGTCAGAAGTGTTTTATAATTGTTTTCAAAAAGTTTCTGAGTCTGACTTGGCAAATAGACAGTCAATTTTTTTTTAAATAAAAGCCATTCCTCAATTGACAAATGGTCAAAAGGTATGCAACGGCAGTTTGCAGATGAGGAAATCCAAGTGATCCATAGTCATTTGAAAAATTGCTCTAAATAATTAATTATTAGAGAAATGCAAATTAAAGCATCTCTGAGATACCACCTCATATCTCTCAGACTGGCCAATATGACAAGAAAGGAAAATGATCTATGTTGGAAGGGATGTGGGAAATCTGAGACACTAATACATTGTTGGTGGAGCTGTGAACTCATCCATCCTTTCTGGAGACCAATTTGGAATTATGCCCAAAGGGAAATAAAAATGTGCATACCCTTTGATCCAGCAATTTCACTACTGTGTCTATACCCTGAAGAGATTATGAAAAAGGGTAAAAATGTCACTTCTACAAAACAATTCATAGCAGCCCTCTTTGTGGTGCCAAAGAATTAGAAATTAAGTGAATGTCCTTCAATTGTGGAATGTCTTAACAAACTTTGGTATATGTAACTTATGGAACACTATTGTTTTATTAGAAACCAGGAGGGATGGGAATTCAGGGAGGCCTGGAAAGATTTGCATGAAATGATGCTAAGTGTGGTGAGCAGAGCCAGAAAAGCATTGTATAACCTAACAGCAACATGTATATGATGATCAACCTTGATAGACTTGTTCATTCCATCAGTGCAATAATCATGGACAATTTTGGGTTATCTGCAATGGAGAATGGCATCTGTATCCAGAGAAAGAATTGTGAAATTTGCTCAAAAACCAAAGTTTATTACCTTCCATTTAGGGGAAAAAAGCTGTTATCTTATTATGTAATTTTGCTATCTCTTATACCTTATTTTTCTTCATTAAGGATATGATTTTTCTCATCACATTCAATTGAGATCAATATATACCATGGAAACAATGTAAAGACTAACAGAATGCCTTTTTTGGGGGGTGGGGAGAGGAAAGCAAGAATGGGGGTAAATTGTAAAACTCAAAATAAATAAAATCTTGCTAAAAAAGAAAATAATTCATTCCACAATGCATAGATAATCAAAGGATATGAATAGACAGTTTTCAAATGAAGAAATTAAAGCTATATATAATCATATTAAAAACCAACAAGTAAAACTTCCAATTGCTTTTCAGCATATGAAACATTATATTGCTATAAGCTACAACCTTACCAAAAAGAGAATAAATAGATCAAAGTTCATGCCACTGGTGATTCAAATTTATTTTCCTGCAACTTTTTTTGGGCTTCCACAATTCCTGCAGAGAGGAATATTTGGACACTGATTATTTTTCAAGTTTTATTCTTTTTTACCCTGATTCATCTGTCCACCTGACTCATGGCCCATTATTTACTCCAACTCAAATTTTATTAACAAATTCTCTTTTATTGTGCTGCTTTTTGCTAAATTAGAATAAAAATGATGGAGGAAAAATTCCAGAGTTTGAGTGATTGCATAGAAAGCCATAACTTAGGTGGAAATTTGCTATATAAACATATGAAACCTCAATGTGCTATGTGTGACTTGTAAGAATAAGAAAAAGGACCAAGGAGGAGGAAAATAGTGAAAAAAGGGTGGTAGCAAAAACAAGTTATTTTCCAGCTAGGCTATTCCTGTAATTATCTCTTAGCACATTCAGTTCTGTCTTTGATAACACTTTCTGAGTCTCTGCTAAATGTAACTCACAGTCTCTTACATTAATGGTCACCAAGAGGTTCTAATAAAGATGTCTGACTAGTACTGTGCAACCACCATGAAATAGCCTAAAGAGAAATGCTAATCCTCAAGTCTTGAGGTTTCAATAAAACATGGGGGGCTATTTAGTCTTATGTTTTCCTTTTACATAACAGATTTTATCTCATTCTTAAGATGCATTCTTTTAGGATTCTACTGACAGGGACAATTTCTCTTCTTATCTGTTCTTCTTTCTTCTATCACTTATCAAGGCCAACATATGCCAAGGAAAAATTATTTCTTACTGCTTTCTGCAGTGAGAATGCAACCATTTCTGTATTCATAGATCTACATTGTCCCAGGTATTTAGGAGATTTTGGAAGACATCAGAAGTGTTGTATAACATTTATGAAAGCATTTGTCAAAAAAGTCCTTGTTTCAATATCCAAGATAAGCTCCATTCTATTATCTTGTGGAGGTTCTTTATGCCTCAGTAGAGTAGATCAATATCTACTCCATCTTATGATTTAAGGAGTTTGATTCAAAATCCCCAGGTGAAACCAAACACAAAGGAAGAAAACAAAAAATCTTTCTCCCTGAGTGAGCATTTTTTTAGGTTTTTGCAAGGCAAACAGGTTAAGTGGCTTGCCCAAGGCCACACAGCTAGGTAATTATTAAGTGTCTGAGACTGGATTTGAACCCAGGTACTCCTGACTCCAGGGCCATTGCTTTATCCACCACACCACCTAACCACCCCTGAGTGAGCATTTTTCAAACTGAAGAGTGATATCATGGCTTGTGGAAAGACAGTTCCATGGTAAATTGTATTAGGGGATGATGCTTTTACCCCCTCCAAGATGCATATATACACTATTATTATTATTATTTTATATTATTATTTTATTTATTATTCAATAATATTTATATAAATTACATTTATATTAATATTAATTATATTTACATCAATATATTATATATAACATAATAATTAATATATTATTATATGTGTATAATTATTTAATTATATCATTATATTTATTTTCATTATCATTATCATTATTATTATTATACACCTACTTTCCATAAGGTAAAGAATGTTTTTGTTATTGTTACTTCTTTATTTACTATCAACTATAAAAGAAGAATGATTAAGAAATATAGCATGATAGATGGAGATCTAGAACAGACCACAAAGTTTTCATTTTAAAGATGAGGACTCTGAGATACAGGACTTGATCAAGTATATAGGGAGTAATCATCAGATACTGTGTTTAAATCCACATTTTCTGAAAACATAATCATATTAATTATTTTAATGAAATTAAATTACATTAGCTTCCCAATGCAGTTGGGAGTCTGTCATAAATTCCTTTTGAAATTTAATCCAAGATAATTAATTTCTCAAATTGTTAAAGTTTTCACAATTAATATTTAATTATGGCTATATAAAATGACCAGTTTGGGAGAGTGTTAATAAATTATTTTGCAGTATAATGCAGTATTTTTTTCAGTCTTGATTTGATAAAAGAAATTTGGGGGAAACATATCCTCAACCAGTAAAAGAATTCTGGGGTACATGAAGGGGAAAGAAAGCTATTGAATGGCAACTGAAAGATTGTCATAGAAAAATGACAGGGCATTCTGATTTTGTTTTTAGGAAAGGCAATTTTGGACAGATTGCATATGAATATCGTGGTTTACTGCAGCATCTGTTGCTGCCACTTCTCCCTAAGCAAGCGTGCATGTGCACACACACACACACACACACACACACACACACACACACAAACACACAAACAGTGCTGACTACTTCTTGAATTTCTGTCTATTCAGAGGCATTGTGAGACCTCAAAAACTCAGGATACAGGATGATCACCTTAAATTATTAATCTCTGGGCATAGCTTAACTCTTACATCTGTTTGCAATTACATTTTAACTTAACAATCACAAATTTAATAATAAAAGATAAATCCTAGAAAATAAGGCTTTGATTTCTATCTCAGGTCTGCCACTGACTCATTATATACCTTTGAATAAGACTTTTGATTTCTTTGTATCTCAGACTCATCTCCAATAATACCAATATTGAATCAGATTAACTTTATTGTCATCAATAGACTAAATAGAAAATAGACTGAAAATTCTCAGGCAATCACTTTATTTATTAAGTAATAAAGTAAACTGAAATAAAGAGTTAGGTAATTTGGGTTCTAGGTCTTACCTTGTCAAGAACTTATACTGTGATCTTCAGCATATCTATCGAACTTTCTACATCTCTAATCGTCATCTCTAAAATTATCATGAGGCCAGAGGGTAGACTACAAAGCTTTGCAGGTTCCTTTCAGCTCAAAATTGTATACCTACCTACTCTCTAGAATGCACTCTCATCTCTCAAAGTTTAAAATGTTATAAATATTTAATTGAAAAAATTTCCTATTTTTTCAAATTTAGATAGGCAGAAGATTGAGAGGATACAAAGTTTCTGATCTGAAAAGGAGAGTTTAAATTCAGAGAGAGGAGACATACAGAATTAGAATTCTGTTGGCCCAAATACATACTTCATGGATTTTACAATTTTGTTTAGGAATTCACAGTATACACACATCAGTTTAGGTAACAGAAGGTAGAGAGCAGCAGACTGAGGACATGCCAGCTGGACACTTTCTAGACTGGTAATTGCTTCCTGGGATGACAACAGAACTGGTGCAAAATATTTCACCCTTCTGTTGGGGGCTGACATCTCAACATTTTATGTCACTTTACTACCTGAAGCTTAAAGAAATATTTGATACATATCCCAAAATGATAAGAAAGCAGAGAAATGTGTGTACTAGGAGAGTTGTTTAATATCTCAGGAAAATTGTTCAGTTCTAAAGAGGAAATGGGAAACTTCTGAACAGAAAAGGAAAAATCAGGGAGCATGTAATAAGGGGGAAATCCATAACTCAATAAGCATAAAACCCAATAGACTAGGTATTATAAAAAGAGGTTACAGAATCATTTGAAAGTTGCTACAGTAATAACAGTGAAGAAAATCATGGGTCCACAGGGACACCAAAACATATTAAATAATTGGTTATAATCATAATATTTAGAACTTGAAAAATTATTAGGAATTTTATTCCATAGAAGAGGAAATTGAGCAAGGTATGACTTGAAAGTGGCAGGATCAGGATTCATCCCTTATTCTCTTGAGTCCAAATGTACTACTATCTATTAAGTCATCAACCTGGTGATTGACCTAACCAGATGGATCTCTGTCCAGACCTGATGTTGATGCGATTGAATTGTTCTTCAAAATGCCATTTTTTTACTTAAATATAGCTTGAAATTCAAATTGTTTCAAAGTCCTCTTGTTGTTCCAAAATCAGGGAATGTTTCTAAAATCAGATCTTTGTGAAAGGCAGAAAATAAGTAGTTGTGTACTCAAAAATCAATACACAGAATCAATACACAACTCCCTGCAAATCCTGTAAATTTAAGAAGAGATGGTGGAGACTCTCCTATTCTGAGGCCCAAAAAATAAGCATTCAGGAGATTATCAAGGGTATCCTTAAAAAAACCCCAATAGTTTGCCAAAAAAAGCCTCGATTTTTAAACACAGTTGGAAAAACAGCCTAGAAGTTGCTATAATTTCCACACTTAAATCAATATTAATCTAGAAATTAGATGTGGGTCAAATGAAAAATTTGTAAATTGCTCATTGAATATATTTAGATTTTATCCATGTTTGTTTGTAAAATATTAATTTTGGTTTTCATCATTGCATTCTTGTAAATTCAATGGTCATTTCTTTTTAATGTTTTTGAAAGAATCATTAGAGTAAAGAATTGAGATAGTTACAAATTTTCTGTGAGTGGTCTGTTTCGGTGGTCTACAAATAGAAGTTTTACTTTTGGGGATGTGGAAGGAAATGGTTGCTGCTTTATTAGCTCAAATTGTATGACATTAGCTAATCAGAGAATTATAAGATGACTCACATTCCACTTAGCCCTTAATAACAGGTCATGAGACTTAAACCTCCATCACAGCATTGCTATCCTACATCAGTTATAACCTGATACACTCTATTCTGCCCACTCTTATGCTTGGTAAGTAAACAAATTCCTTTTGCTATATAGGTGGTAGTGAGAGAATCTCACAAACAGACACAGACAGACAGACAGACACCATCACAGACACGGACACACACACACACACACACACACACACACACACAAACACAAACACACCTCCCTACTAGTTACTCAAAAAGGATTTATTATTATGAGACAGGCATAGGCATTGGAGAGGCAATAATATATTCCTTGTCCTCAATGAGTTTACATTCTAATGGGGAATATTCCATACTAACAACTATGTCTAAATGGTAGATTACCTCATGGTAATAACACAGCTGTGACTGGGGGAGAATATGAAAATAAGGTGTAAAAAGGTGGGAAAGGGAAGAAGGAATCATGTTGAGAAGGTTATTCAATCCTAATAATGTATTATATATGAGTCCTTATGTAATAGGAGAAGACTAGAGTTCATTGAATAGGGAGATGACTTGCTCTGAATTGTGCTTTAGGAAATTAATTTGACATTTAAGTTGGTCATTGATGGATCATTTTGTGGCTAGATGTGGATGTACATCATTTCTTTGCTGACAGGAACAATTAATATAAAAATTTGGGCATTTCTACTATAGTTTATGTATCCATCTTTTAGCAACTGCTGAGGTGCAAATCCAGAAAGACACTGCCTCTTCTCTTCTTTAATAGAAGGCATTTGTGCTATACTTTTCCACAGATCTAACCTAAAACTCAGATAGTAGTTCACGTTCATTTTCAATTGTACTCAAAGTTGTTTGCCAAATATGGACATTTTTCTTTTTTATTTCAGCTGCTTCTTCCACTTTCTAGCCTGATCTCTCTCTGCATAAAGTTTTTCATCTTTTCATTTATCAGGTGTCTATAATGAAATCCCAGAACTTGACTTGGCTTTGTTGTCCACTCTGGGTCTGCATTTCTTTCTTATTAGTGCTTTTCTCCCAGGCCTCATTCACTCAGTCTCATGAAGTCCCCTGGCTACTGAGATACTTAAGTGATTAAGAAAAAAATAAGAGGCTCCAAAATCTCTGCTCTCTTAAATTGCTTCTAAACTGCTAACACATTCTCTACATTACACTCACTCAGTTGTGGCATTACCAACTGCTTTGGCTGACAGGTCCTATGGCAGTTTTTTTTTTTACACGCAGCTGAATATGGCAGAATGCCAAATGGGTTTGGGGATGGATGACTGATGATCAAGTGTGCATTTTTGCCTTTTGAGAGTTTATAACATCAATGTTATTATTAAGGCCAAAGGTTTTCAAAATGTTAAGTTAAACTGTCTGTGTGAAAATGAACTAGCAAAACCTTTCTAATTATAATCCATAATTCTGTGCCAAGTAAGCTGAATCAGGGACCAAGGTAACTCAGCTCTTAGTGATGCCTTTATCTCTGTAGTTCTGAGGGACTTTAGTAAATGTTTGCTATATTTCCAATTATTACTTCTACTTTCCTACAACTTCTTACTGCAATTCTGTATAAGATTCATGGATCATTTTACATGTCTGTTTGCTCCACTAGTAAAGACAACAACTTCTGGAGATCTGGATAGATAATCTTCATGAGTTGCTAGCCAAGTATCTTATAATTAACTTCATAAAACAAGATTTGCCCTTGGATGAAGTATATACAGTCCTTTTCTAGGTCAAAAGTTAACTATGTTCTGATTTAATTGTACCATGTAGATATTATTTTCAATAGCACAGATTTGGATAATACAATATATTCCAAACCATAAGAAGTCAGAAGAGTAGGACATGATTGAAAGTTAAAAGTCACAATAAATAGTTTTATATTTAGAGTCAGTAAAATTGAAGTTTGAATCTTACCTCAGACATTTACAGAATTAACTTTTGGCAATCACTTAACCTCTCAGTTTCTTAATTTGGCAATGAAGATAATAATAACCTTGAACTCACAAGTTTGTATTGGGAACTAAATTATATATATATATATGTATATATATATATATATATACATATATATATATATACATATATATGTGTGTGTGTGTTTGTGTGTATGTGTATTTTATATAACCTGTGTATAAATATGTATGTACATGTATATAGTCAATCCTCAACTTGCACAGAAACAATGCTCCTAAAATATAACCAACATTTATACATATAAATATATATACATATATATATATATATATATATATATATATATATAGGCACACTAAATCTATGGAAAATAAAATATTAAGTTCCCAAGGCATCCAAAAAACTGTAATTTTTTTCTAGAGATAACTGAGAATACACTTTCCTGCTTTTAATTCTTTTTAACAAAACATTTTTCTAACACAGTAACCATGAAATAACCCATAAATGCAAAGGAGAAATACTGAATAGGATAGGACACAAGATCCCTGAGATTAAAAAGGGAAAGGGGAACCCTGGCATCTATCTCCTTTTCAGTATCTTTGTTTTTAAAAAATAATTATTCCTGATTAAAATGCACATGCAGTGAGATGAGTCCTTAAATAACACTCCTAAATGAACTGGCTTTGACCTGGTGGTGGAAAGCAGTGCTAGTCATACAGATCAGGATGCTCAGCATCCAGTTGTCTGGGCAGCAGGGGAGTCAGAAGACTTGCTTGGCAGGGGGCACATTGCAGGTTAGGACTGACCACCATTCTGATTTACCCACAAATGTAGCTTCTTTTCCTTAGGATGCTATTTTAGCACTTCCTGGATTCATGATAACTTTCACAGGTACTTTCTTTTTGTGGATATAACTAATCACGGATCTGTTAAAACCAAAATCATAGCTGTCAGCTTTTTGAAGACATTCTGGCTCAAAGTTTGTTTAACACTATTTTCTGTCTTAGCCATCTCACAAACGTTGTACCTTTGGACCTAGAGCCCAAAGGCCTTGAATCGTGTTTTGGGCATTGAAATTAAAGAAAAACTTGAGTTTTAAAAATAAAAATAAGCAATGAAAACATGTAGTGAATGCACATGAGTGCTTTACAATAGTAGGATGGAGAAGATCAGTGAAATACTCCATAGGTTCCCAGCAGCTCTTCAAACTTATGAACATGTTATCTCTTTTTTTCCCCTCTATTATCCATAGTTGGTGATGAGAATGGCTACCATCTTGAAAGAGAAGATGAAGTTACTAATAAGGTCATGGGAATGCTTGAAGTCATGGACAATAGACACCCCCCAAACAAATTTTATAAGCTTTGAATTATTATATAGATACTAGATAACATTATTATTCTACTGGATCACGTGGTTCTCAAACTTCCTCAATTTTGTCTTTTCTAAATGCAGTAGTTTGGGTAATAGGTAAGCTATTTCCCCATCTGGCTCCCTTAAGAGCTTGTCTTCTTGAGCCCTATTTCTTGCCTAATTTTCAATCTTTTCTTATCCATGAACTTCAACCCTGATACAGAATATATGCCAAATGTCTTCATTCTTAAAATAAATCTTTGAAAATCATAATTCAACTTCTCATTCTATATCCTTCCTCCGCTTGCAGGCTAAATTACAAAAAATCATTGTTTCTACCTAATTATCTCCCCTTCATTTATAACATCTTGAAAGCTCTCCAATCCTTACCATGTGAGTGAACTGTTCTGTACAATGTCTTCAAGGATTAGTTTATAGTTAAATTCACTGATGTTTCCTCATTCTTTTGATACCTGTTGATCACACTCTCCTTCTATATATTCTTTCTTTCCTAGTTTGCATTATGCTCATCTGTCATGTTCTACTTGTCTGATTCCTTTCAATTAATAGCAGTAGTATCAAACTCAACTAGAAACTTATCCCTATGCTTATATTTTGTCTTAGAAAATCATAAATTAAAATTACCCATGTTGAATTGTACTTTTTCTTATTTTATTATATTTCTTGATATTTTAATTGGTTCTGACACTCTGGGAAGTTTTACTGAAAATTGTGGTGACTAAGCACAAATGCTTTTCTGTTTAATTATTCATAGGTTAGTGGTGGAGCCAAGATGGTGATGGGAGAAAAACCTCTCCATAATATTTCAAAAATCTTAAAGTTATGACTCTGACTAAATTTTCAAGAGACAGAACCCACAGAAAGATCCAGTGAGACAATTCTCCAGACCAAGGTAACCTGGCAAATAGTGGAAAGGCTCCACTACATGGGGATAGAGTGGCCGCCCACCAGAGAGAAGAAAATTCAGCCTCCCAGAGGCAGCCCCAGGGCACCTGGGAGCCAAGGCTCATGGCGGCCGGGGCAGTTTCCTGACCTATGCCCTGGGGAGCACCAGGCATAACTTGAAGGATCAGTGAGGAGGTCTGCCAAAGTGAACATGAAGCCCAGGACTTCAAGGTAGTTAAGGGAGTCAGTGAGTTCAGCGCAGTGGTGGTGGCCGAAGCAGCCCAGATCCAGGAAACGGAAGCAGGCATGGAGTCAGCAAGCAAGTGCCTGCAGGCAACTGAGTCCTGAGTGTTCAGTCCTCCAAAGGTAGGGGAGACTTCCAAGGTTTGTCCTCTGTACTTGGAACAGGACTCTGGGGCTCTGACCACATTCAGAAACTGATCACAGCCTAGTACCCCCATAGAACAGGGCAACCCCCCCTCCTCATCCCCATGGCAGAGGGGTGACCTTGTGGTCATGCACAGACAAGGAGGGCAGAGCTTCATACATTGAAATATTTGGGGGGGGTGTACCAATAATACTCAAAAGTTCAGGAAGCACCCCAAACCAGGCACAGGCTGGAGAAATGAGTAAACAGAACAAAAAGAGGAACAACATTGAAAAATACATTATCTGTGATCCCAAGAAGGATCAAAATACTCAATCTGAAGATGAGGAAGTATAAGCTCCTGCATCTAAAGATTTCAAGAAAAACAGAAGTTGGACTCAGGCTATGATAGAGCTCAAAAAAGATTTTGAAAATCAAGTAAGAGATAAAGAAGAAAAATTGTGAAAAGAAATGAGAGAGATGCAGGAAAAACATGAAAAGAAGTCAGTAGCTTAGTCAAGGAGATCCAAATAAAATGCTGAAGAAAATAATATGTTAAAAACCAGCATAGATCAAATGGATAAAACAGTTCAGACAGTTATTGAGGAGAAGAATGCTTTAAAAATTCTAATTGGGGGTTGGCTAGGTGGTGCAGTGGATACAGCACTGGCCCTGGAGTCAGGAGTATCTAAGTTTAAATCTGGCTTCAGTCACTTAATAATTACATAGCTGGGTGGCCTTGGGCAAGCCACTTAACCCCATTTGCCTTGCAAGAAACTTTAAAAAAAGTAGAATTGGTGCTAAGGAAAAGTAGATAAGAAAGCTCTCTGAGTAAAAGCAATCCCTCAGATGTAGGATGGAGCTAAAGACAGCTGATGACTTTACAAGAAGTCAAGACACAATACTTCAATACCAAAAGAATGAAAAATTAGATGAAAACGTGAAACTTCTCATTGAAAAAACAACTGATCTGGAAAACAGATTCAGGAAAGATAATTTAAAAATTTTGGGCATACCTGAAATTAAGGATCAGGAAAAGAGGATTGACCTCAATTTTAAAGAATTCCTACAGGAAAATTACCCATATATGCTAGAATCAGAGGGCAAAATAGAAATTGAGAGATTCTACCAATCTCCCCTGGAAAGTGATCCAAAAATAACCCTACCCTCAGAAATATTATAGCCAAGTTCCAGAAATCCCAAGTCAAGGAGAAAATATTACAAGCAGCCAGAAGGACACAATTCAAATATTGTGGAACTGCAGTCAGGATCACATAGGACTTAGCAGCAACTACATTAAGGGCTCCTGGGATTGGAATATAATATTCCAAAAGGCAAAAGAGCATGGAATCCAACCAAAAGTCAACTGCCCAGCAAAACTGAACATCCTCCTCTGGGAGAAAAGATGGACTTTCAATGAACCAGGGAAATTTCAATCGTTCCTGTTGAAATAACCAGAGCTGAACAGAAAGTTTGGCCTTCAAATACACGACTCAGGTGAAGCATAAAGAGTAGAGGAGAAGGGTGAAATATGAGGAACTTATGATGATGTATTCCTGCATAGAAAAATGATACTGATAATGCTCATATTAAACTTCTCATTTAATAGAGCAGATAGAAGGAGCTTATATAGATGAAACCCAGGAGAGATCTCAATTTGAAGTTATAATATATTGTAAAAAGGTAGTCAATGCCTAAAAAAGAAATGTACTGGGAGTAAGAGAAAGCAGAGGTAGAATAATAGGCTAAAATATTTCATATAAAAGAATTTTTTTATTACAATGAGCTATTGCAATGATATAGAAGGGGGTGACTCAGAGAGGAAACAGCATATACACTCAATGGGGTATAGACATCTAGTGTAAAAAAGGAGAAAAGGGGGAAAGGGGGAAGCGGGGAGATGGGGAAAAGGTGAGGATATGGGTGATGGAAGAGAGGATGGATCATGTGGGAGAGTGCTCAGATATAACACATTTTATTTTTTTCTTCTTTCAAAGGACTTGGATTGGGTGGCCTGTCTGGGACCATGGACCCAGGTGATTGCTGGGTTTCAGGGGTGGTGTGTGGGCTTGGGGATTCTTGGCCCCAGGGCTGGTCATCAGTTCGCTGCACCACTCAGCTACCCAACAGCTCATTTTAGTAGAGGGACAGAGTGAAAGGAGAGAGCAAACATAGTATATGGTAGTTGGGAGGTATGGATGGGGGGAGGTGTGATCAGCAATGGCAACAGTGGGAAAATATGGAAGTAGCTTTTTTGATGGACTTATCATAAAGAATGTGATCCACTGGAGACAGAGCTGGTGGTGTCAGAACACAAACTGTAGCACATTATTTTCTCTTTCTTTTACTTTATTTTTCATGAGGGTTTATATTTTAGGTGATATTATGTTTACTCTTAAACAATAATATTTTAGTAATGCATTAAAAAAGCATAACTTGTACAAAAATAAAAAAATTATACATAGCTTGTACCCTATTTGCTTGGTATGCATCAAGACTTAGTCTTAGGGCCTGATCTTGCTCTACACTTCTCTCCTTGGTGCATTTATCCTCCATAAACAAATGTCTCACAAATCTATGTTTCAGAACAATCATTCCCAATGTCCAATATGGACATAAATGAACATTTAATGACATGCATCTTAAACTGTACAAAATAGAATTTTGTGTTTTCCAATCTTTTTTTCTAATTTTCTCTTGAAAAAGAATCATTTTTTGAGTCTGTGAGTTCAGAAATCATTCTCCATCCTTTACTCTCATACCTCTAGTTTCACTTTAATCAACTGTTAAATTAGTAGATTTCAATCTCTGTAACAAAACTCACATCTCTTTCTATTCTATCACACACCCCTCATTTAACATAGTTTACAGTCTCTCATGTACATTTCTTATTCTATGATCACACAAATACTCACATAGATCAGTACCTGATCACTTGTCACTGTGATTATTGTAAATTTTTTTAATGTATAATATTCATATTGTATCAGTTGCAATCCTTGATTTTAACTCTTTTATCATCATGTCCCAAAGGGAAAAAACAAGCTCAACATTAGAAAACTCATTATTTTAGAGATTTCATTAGCTTTGTGACTCATATCTCATAATTACCTTAAGTTATCTTCATCCTTCTGATTGAAGGACTGGAGGGAAGAAGAAAGCACTTCTACAAAGCCTCCATATAAAAAGACCACATCAGCCCAGGCAACTCTTCATTTTCCCCACACTTTTATCCTTGGATTCAATAACACCCCCATCAGGTCTTAGTTCTGAATGCCTTCCTCAACCCCCTCCCCCTTCAGCATTCTTTTGTCTTTTTTCTTTTCTACTTGTGGGCACAGACTTTCTTTTTTTTCATATTTGTATTTCTAGGACTTAACATAATGGCTGCACATAGTAGATACTTAATAAGTATTTGTTGAAGTGCATTTAGATGAATCTCTAGTCTTTCCTCATTCTAATCAAACCTCCATTCATCTGCTAAAGTGATTTTCCTAAATAATAGATATATCCATATCAGACCACTACTCAGTAAAATCCAATGATTTCCTATTAATTCCAGGATCAAATGTTTCTTTTTTTGTTTTTTTTAGTTTTTTTTTTTCAAGGCAAGTGGGCTTAAGTGGCTTGCCCAAGACCACACAGCCAGGTTATTATTAAGTGTCTGAGGCTGGATCTGAACTCAGGTACTTCTGCCACCTAGCCACCCCCAGGATCAAATGTTTTAAAAAAAATCTGTTAGACATTTAAAGTTCTTCAAAACTTGGCTTCTTGTCACATTTAAACACTTCTTATTCTTTATTCTTCTCCATTCACTCTTCAATACAATTTTGATTATTTGTTCATATATAACTTTCCATGTCCAAACTGTTTGCTTTCCATTCCTGGAATGATCTTCCTCACTTCTTCCACTTGCTTTCCCTTGCTTCAAGAATCAATTAAAATACCAATTTCAGCAGCAGTTCTTTCCTTATCATTTCCCACCCATTTTCCATTTACTATTCTTAAACCCATACTGTCTTTCCCATTTGAATGGGAGCTCCTTGTTGAAAGATTTCCTATTTTAATATTAATCATAAATTCAAATGAAATGAAAAAATCTTTACTTATTGAACAATGACTGGTGTCTTTTTTTTATCTGTACTACAAAGTACAGTACCTGACATGAAATGTGAGTGTGATAAATACTTACTGTTCTCCAACAATTCAGTTTCTCCACTCTCCATTCCACCCTCCTTACACCTACTAAATTTATTTTCCTAAAAGTCATATCTTAACATTTTATTTCCTTTTCTTTACTCAATGCCTGTTTTCTCAGAACAAATATGAATTCCTTGTTGTTTTTCACTTAAAGAACTTCATAAACTAATTTGAACTTTTTAATCCAGGATATGTGTATAGTCCTCCTCCTCATCCATTCAGCATTTCAATCAAATTGATTATCTCCTTCCACACCCTGAATTTTTGAAAGTTCTCATTTTCTTGAAAGCTCAGATCACATACCACCTTTCAAAAAACCTTTCCATTTTCCCTAGGTTATTATTGTCAGCTGAATTTATTTTTATGCCTATTTCGTATTTATTCAAACCTGACTTTTCCCCACAATAAAATGGATGTTTCATGAAGTCAGGGACTATGTATTTCATCTTTGGTCATGACCATAATACCTAACATAGTTTCTAGCATGTAGTATATTCTTAATATGTGCCTGTTGAATTAATTAGAGTTAAATAACTATAAGCAATGTATTCCAAGTTTCTTGTTCTGAATTTCTAACAAGTTCTCTGATACAGCATTTTGTGGAATGTAGAGGAAAGACTACCTGAACAGAACTGAATTACTTCTTCTAACACCTTCAGAAAGTAGCGCTTGGTATAACTGAGCAAAAGCTCACTGTTTCATTGTCGCTTAGTGAAAAGATAAGTCAGAAAGCTAGATTTGGGAATATGACAGCTAAGTAAAAATGAACCTAGCTAAAAACCTGGTTTTGGTGAGTTCTCAACTACTGTTGACAGATGTTTAGTAAAGATAAGATTGTAATTGGTAGGTGGTTTTCATGAGAAAAGAAAAAAAATAACATTTTAAAACCTGACAACAAAGTAGCAGGATAAGAAAGTAGCTGAGCAAGGTTCTTGCTAATTCTTTTCAAGTCATCCCTGGGTTTCCATAGTGGAAGTGCAATCCAGAACTGTCTAGGCAAAAGGATTTACAGTCAATGCCAGCTTTATCCAGTGCTAGAAAATGCATCACTTTCTGACCCTTTTTCTAACCCCTTACATCTCTGGATTGAGAGTTCCCAAAGCTTCTAGAGCTACAATTAGTGCTGCAATTCAAGTGTCTGAACTCAGAACAGACATCTACTCCAGAATCATAAATTTGACTAGCCAACTTCCAAGATTTTCTTGGAACAGAAAAATGTTTCATTTGACCTTTTAAGCAGCATTATTTTAAAATTTGTTGTTTTTCCATTAAAAAAAGAATTGATAGAAACAATAAAATATATGTTGGAAATTATGATTCAAAAATAAAAATAAAGAAGAGAATTATATTCTACATGATACATATCATGATGACTAACTTTTCTAAGAAGAGACTTAAGATATGTTAGACATAATGAGTAACAAATGACACCATAAATGACCTTGATATTAAAAGAAAATTATGATTTATTAACAGGAGAGCAATTTCTCAGTCAGTTTTTTTAACCTAGTTTCCAAGTCTCCTCTTTCTCTCTCTCCTTAAAAAAATCTCCTTTTAAATATGCCATATACCCAAGGTATTAGTTTGCAGTTCCCTCAATCCACAGCTAACCCTGCCCCCCAAAGTGTCATCTATATAGATTGCCTCTATTTCCAAACTGATTTTTCTGTTTATCCCATGCAATTCAACCTATGAAACTCATACTACTTTAACAATTTTAACAATGATGTGTTTCTTTTAAAATGCCAAGTTTCTCTTAACACCCGTTATTCATTTCATCTTTTCAATGTTTGACATATTCAGTGTTTGTCACAATTGGGATATTATGACTGAATAATAATGCAATGACTATCTTTAAAATGAGGAGGACCTAGGTTCAAGTCCAATCTTTGAAATATATCTGTGATGTGACTCTGGAAAAATCACTTAACTTTTCAATTGGTAAGGTAGTTCTTTAAGACTATAATTTACAAAGCAAATGCTCATTTTTACTGATAGCAGAAATGTCTTTAATATGAGATCCATGAACAGGTAAAGTCACAGACAGGTCTAGTCAAGGGAAGAAATAGTGTATCTAAATATATACAGAATATGTTTACATTCAGGTATGTGTATATAACAGGTCTACTCAATATGTTCTTATGTATACCATGTATATATACACACAAAAGATAGGTTCTTCCAGATTATAATGAGTTTTGCCCAGAATTGAATAGAAAGAATAAAGCAGACTGTAATAAGAATGGGAAAATGAATTTACGAAAGAGTAGCACATGATGAAACACCTGGAGAGATGGTGACAAGTACCATTTTCAAGGTAAATGAGATTATAAAAATACTTCTTAAGTTTCAGAAAGAAGTAGAGAATGTATTTATAAAAAGAGTATATAATGCGCAACATGTTCAACTCCCTTCATCCGTCCTTCTCTGATCCAGGGAAGGAAAAGGACGATAAGTGATTATAAACATCATTTTTTCCTGACCCTCATCAGATTAGCAGGGAAGATAAATACAACAAAATTATAGTCACTCTTTGATTATTTCTATGGGTAAAGAGTCATAGTAGACTCTGAAGATGAATTATTCTCTGCCATCTTCTTCCCATGGGTTTCTACCTTGACTGCTACTGGCATATGATAACTTTTTTCTATTTTTCTTTACATATTTGATAGCTCCATCCTTATTTTCACTTATACTAGCTTCCAGATATTCCTATCCACCACCCCCTAAAATCTTTATAGTCATGATCCAGAGTGGAACTTAAGAATTTTTGTTACTACCTAAGCAGAAGATAAGTTCCATCTCACAGTTCTCTGCCTATCATGAGATTAGTCAAAGAGTAAATTAGGAACAAATTTTGTCTCATCTATATCAAATGATTGGCAGTATATGACTACAGGTAAATTCATAATTTCCAATCTTGAAGATGGTTAGTATTGTTTATTTAGCACTTTCTATACATATTGATTTCTTAATAGTTGTATACTTGATCAACTTCTTTTTGGTCAGTCATTTCAGTTGCATTCAATTCTTCATTATCCCATTTGGCATTTCTTGGCAAAGATACTAAAATTCTTTTACCATTTACTTCTCCAAAATATTTTACAGATAAGGAAGCTGGGGGGAAAAGGGTGTTATGAATTACACATGGTGATTTAACTAGTAAGTGTCTGAGGCCAGATTTGCACTCAGACTTTCCTGATTCCAGGCCTGGTCACTTAACTCTCAAGATTATCTTGAACCCCTTTCATACCTTTGTAATACACATTCTACAGCAGTACACAGTTTAGAAGAAATACATATACATATATATATATATATATATATATCATATTGCTATTGATGGTCTGAATTTGTTCCCTAAACACTTCCAATTCATATCTTTTGACTACATACACACACACATATACATATATCTATATATATAAATTTATATTTTCATATTGCTACTGACAGTATGAATGTGTTCCCCTAAATACTTCCAATTCTTGTGGTCAAAAGATATGAAGTAGAAGTGTTTAGGGGAAAAATTAATAATGTCAATAATAATATGAAAAAATCTAAATTATTAATAATTAGAGATATGTAAATTAAAACATCAATGAGGTACAGCCTCACTTCCATAAGATTTACTTAAATAAAAAACAGTAACAGATGCTAGAGGGGCCATGAGAAAATAACTATACCAAGGTACACTTTGTGGAACAGAGAATTAGTCCAAGATTACAAATTGGAAGCACAGCCTGAAATATTAAAGTATGTTTGCCCTTTAGCCCAATGATAGCACTACCAGTTCCATTCCCCAAAAGGAACAAAGAAAACTGGAAAGAAACAAAATGCAAGTATATTCATAGCAGCTTCTACTTGGCGGCAAAGATTTGGAAACAGAAGAATATCAATCATTTGGGACATGATTGAATAAGTTGAGTCTTATAAATGTAATGGAATGTTATTGCAACATAATTAATTATAGGGACAGCTAGGTGGTACAGTGGATAGAGCACTGGCCCTGCGATCAGGAGGATATGAGTTCAAATCTAGTCCATAATAATTACCTAACTACAATGAAATTTAATACAACTTTTATGAACTGATGAAGAGTAAGTGAATACAATCACTAGAGCAAGCAATTTAGTACAAAAAATATGTAAAAGAATAATTACTTTAAAAAAACTTGAAAACTGAGATCAATGCAATGACCAATCTTGATTCAGGGAAAATGGTGAGGAAGTGTGATGCCCATCCTCCTGACAGGAAGGTGATCCAATTATTCCGAACCAAAGTGACCCTTCACTCCTCTGAGTTCCAGTAGTACTTGCTTATCTGTCCCACTCAAAAAGTCATGAATTAGGATCTTCCTCAATAATTTGTCTCCAAAGCATTATAATGTAAGAACCAGTAAATGGAACTTCATTTTGAATGTATACAAAAAAATTAAAGAAAATATTCACATTACTCACAATTTACTTTTGTCGTGTCCCTCGAAATCTTTGGAGTCAGAAATACTAGTATGTGTGTTTTTGTCTTAATCTGAACTCTTAGTTCTTAGTAGACATTCAAGCATAGTTGTTAGTATTACTCTATATTTGTGTTTATTGTTCTGAAACTATTTGATTGGTGTCCTCTTTAATTTCCATAAATGTCTTTAAAAAGTGGTTGATGTTTATATGTTCTCATCTGTCATGTTCACTTTCTTCTTTATCACTTTACCAATATATAGCAAATCTGGTATTCTAAAACCTGTTGCTGCTTAATTGTCCTCTCTCATTTAGTATTATTGGTCCTTTTTACCCTATTCTACCCCAAGTATGTGAATACTACTACCAATGACAGGGTAATAAGAATGATAAAGTACAACAACCCTGAAGGCAGTTGAAGCAGGGTTAGGGTTAGATTTAGATTTAGGGCCCTGTGGACACCTTAGATCTTGGTTAGACATGAAAACACTAAGGTCTAGACATGATTTTGTTTTGCTATTGGACTTTGATGATTATGTAAGAGAGAGTGAAGCCTTAGACTTTGCACAACTTTCCCCTACACAAATCCACTTTAATGCATGAATAAAAAGACATCAACCAAACCCTATTTCTTGTGAGAGATCATAAAAGATATAATATCCAAATAATCCTGAAACAAAAAAGCTGGCTAGAAAAGATCAGGTTGCTGACATTGGAAAGAGAAAAACATTTTTTTCCTGGAATGACTGCAGGGAAGGTGGTTTAAGTTTTGCAATCAGAACAAATCTAGTCAACAAGCTTGATGCCTAGCAAAAGAAGTGAATAGCAGACTAATGACAATGTGATTGTTACTTGCAGGAAAGTTCCATGCCACCATCATCAGTGCATATGCTCCCACCATGACAAACACTGATGAGGTCAAAGAAAAAATTTCCTCATAAACAATGTGCCAAAAGAGGATAAGAATAAAATGCTGGGTGAGTTTAATTCCAGAGCAGGTATAGTCTACCAGACATGACTCTGATTTTGGGGAGGAATGGAGTCAGAAACAACAACAGTGGTCACTTACCATTAATGATTTGTACATCTCATGACTTTCTTATCACCAACACTGTCTCCCATATACATAAATAAAAGAAATTTTTCATTGATACTGTACCAAGCATTGGCATTTAACAGAATATATCATTGTAAGGTGAAGAGGCATGCAAAGTGTGAAGTTGTGAAGTGATGTGTTGTATAGAGTACTGGAACGATTATAGACATCTTTTCCAAGTTAAATATTTACACTCAGCAAAATCATCATCCTCAAGGCATCATGACTTCCAGAAGACAATATCAACATATTAGACAGCTTCTCCCTGTTCATTTCTAACTTGGAGGAAAACTAGTCAATCAACAAAAGATTAGCAACACTGGAACAGAAAAGGAGTGGGCATACCACTGCATTTGCTCCTGTGAGCCAGAACACTTACATCAAGCTTGTTTTGAAAAAAATGATGAGGAAATTCAGATGTAGCTAAACGAGAGAGAGAGAGAGAGAGAGAGAGAGAGAGAGAGAGAGAGAGAGAATCTTATGGTGGTTTACCAGCAGAATAGTTCTGTCTCTAAGAAGGCAGTGTATAACCCCATCAGAAGTAAAGTGCTAATGAAGCTTAAAGAAGTACAGTATTCTAAAAAAGGAAAAAGAATTCACTTGTATAAAGAAATATCTGTAGCAGCTCTTTTGTGTTGTGGCGAAGAATCAGAAATTTTGAGGGGACATCCATCAATTGAGGATTGGCTGAACAAGTTGTGGTATATGGAATACTATGATTCTATGAGAAATCATGTGCAGGCAAATTTTAGAAAAACCTGAAAAGACATATTAGCTGATGCTGAATAAAATGAACAGAACTAGGAGAACATTGTTCATAGTAACAGCAACTTTGTGTGATAATCAACTTTGATAGACTTAGCTGTTCTCAACAATATAGTAATCAAAGACAATTCTAAAAGATGTGTTGGAAAATGCCATACTCATCCATAGAAAGAACTGTGGAATTTTATTGCATACAATTTTCATTTTTTCATTTTTTGCATGTTTACTTTTCATATTTTTTCCTTTTGTTCTGTTTTTTCTTTTACAATGTGACATATAGAAATATTTTAATATGATTGTACAACTTTAACCTATATCAGATTGCTTGTAGTCTTGGGAAGGGGAAAGGAAAGAAAAGAAAAGAGTAAATTTTATGGAAAGGTATGTTGAATGATTAATATGGAGATATTTTAAATGGGATTGTACATGGACAACTTATACCAGATTGTTCCCTTCTAAATGGGTGGGGTAGGAAGAATAGTAGGAAAATGTCAGACTCATAAAGAAAGCAGATAGATGAATGTTGAAAACAATCTTTGAATGAAATTGAAAATAAAATGAAGTACAAAAATAAATAAATTATAAAAAATAATATTGAAAACTATCTCTACATATACAGGGAAAAATAAAGTACTATTAAAATTAAAAAAAAGAAATTCAGGATTGCTGGCTTAGTAAGAAGACAAAATTTGTTTTTAACTCTAATAATAATAATAATATAAAACATATTTATGACTCTCTCAAGGCTATTTATTGACCAAAGAGCTACAGTGCAAATAAACTATTCAGTCCTGATGGAGACATATTGATTAGTGATAAGGATATGATCCTGGAGAGATGTACTATTTCATAGCATTTTCAGCAGACAGTCATCAATCAATGTTGAAACCATGACTGTATGTCCTCATGTTGAAGTCAATTCTTCTCTAGATTGACTTCCAACTGAATAAAAGATTTTGAATGCCATACAGTTCCTGTTAGGGTTCAATGTACATGGTGTCAATTCTATTCAAGAGGAGATTTACGAACCAGGGGATTCATTGCTTATATAAAATATTCTAGGTTATATGTTAAGAGGAGGCTATCTTCCAGGAATTCAAGAATTCATCCATTTGAAATTTAAAGGATATATATTGTCCTTTGATAATCACAGGGTTGGGAAGGGAATCTCTCCCTCTCTTGTCATTGCTGGCAAGAGATTTTCTAGAGTCCTCCTTCATAGTCTGAGCTTTTGCTTGGAAAATGGCCTCACTAAGGAAATGTGGTCTCACTAAGACTGAGGAATAGTCATTGTGATGTTAACTGCCTCACCATTCCAAGGGAAATGCGAAAAGCAGAAGAAAGGTCTGAACGCAATATTTAATGATCTGACTAATGTTTTGATACTCTCAGTTGTGAGGGCTTATAGAAAATTATATCAACATTTGGTTGCCAGAAAAGTTCCTCAATGTTGTATGTCAATTTATTTGGGGTTTTTTTTTGCAATTAATTATTTTCACTTTTTAGTTCTGATTAATGGATATTAGTTTAAAAATCTGGGGAAAATGTTATATTTATATCATAAAGCATTTATGGATATACACAGTTCAAAGAATATTTTTTTTCATGGTCCACATCTAAAAATGTACTTCTCACTCTGTACCTTGAATCCCTTTGAGGTAAGATGGTTCAAGGTAGAGAACTCTGAAATTGAAGTCAGAGGATATGGATTAAATTTGGATTTGGCTACTGATAATCTTTGAGACCTTGGGCAAGGCTTATGACTTCTTTGAGCCCCAAGTATCCTCAGCTGCAAAATGAAGGAGTTAGAGGTTTAGTTGGAATTGTGTCCTTCCCAGCTTTAAATACATGACCTCTTAGGATTCTCTGTGATTTTGGTGCTCAAAGAAATTATATAAAACCCTTAATAGTGTGTGAACTTTTTCAACAGAATTTTAGAATGGTACCAAAGAAGGATTTCTTACTTCTTTATTAAAGTATAGACCACTATTAAAATATCATGTAATTGATTATTTTTTAAATTTATTTTTGTTAAAGATATTATTTGAGTTTTGCAATTTACCCCCTCAATCTGTCTTTCTCCCCCCCCAACCCCCCACGGAAAGCAATCTGTCAGTGTTTACTTTCTTTCCATGTTGTACCTTGATCCAAATTAAGTGTGATGAGAGAGAAATCATATCCTTAAAGAAGAGACAAAAAGTCTAAGAGGTAACAAGATCAGACAATAAGATGTCTGCTTTTTTCTAAATAAAAGGGAATAGTCCTTGAAATTTTTTCAAGCTCCACTTCTCCTTATCTGCATACAGATGGCACTCTCCTTTGCAGACAGCCCAAAATTGTTCCCGCTTGTTGCACTGATGGAATGAGTGAATCCTTCAAGGTTGATCATCACTCCCATGTTGCTGTTAGGGTATACAGTGTTTTTCTGGTTCTGCTCATCTCACTCACCATCAGTTCATGCAAATCCCTCCAGGCTTCCCTGAAATTCCATCCCTCTCGGTTTCTAAAAGAACAATAGTGTACCATGATATACATATACCACAGTTTGCTAAGCCATTCTCCAGTTGAAGGACATTTACTTGATTTCCAATTCTTTGCCACCACAAACAAGGCTCCTATAAATATTTTTGTACAAGTAATGTTTTTACCCTTTTTCATTATCTCTTGAGGGTATAGACCCACTAGTGGTATTGCTAGGTCAAAGGGTATGCACATTATTTTTTGCACTTTGGGCCTAGCTCCAAATAGCTTTGCAGAAAGGATGCATGAGGTCACAGCTCCACCAACAGTGTAATAGTGTCCCAGATTTCCCACATCCCTTCCAACAATGATCATTATCCTTCCTGGTCATAATGGCCAATCTGAGAGGTGTGAGGTTTTACCTCAGAGAAGCTTTAATTTGCATTTCTCTAATAATTAATGATTCAGAGCATTTTTTCATATGGCTATGAATTGCTTCGATCTCCTCATCTGTAAATTGCCTTTACATATCCTTTGATCATTTGTCAATTGGGGAATGGCTTTTTGTTTTAAAAATATGACTCAGTTCTCTGTATATTTTAGAAATGAGTCCTTTGTCAGAATCATTAGTTGTAAAGATTGTTTCCCAATTTACTACATTTATTTTGATCTTGATTACAATGGTTTTATCTGTGAAAAAGCTTTTTAATTTAATTTAATCAAAATCATCTAATTGTTTTTTGGTGATGTTCTTCAACTCTTCCTTAGTTATAAACTGCTCCCCTTTTCATAGATCTGACAGGTAAACTAGTCCTAGGTCTTCTAATTTGCTTATAGTATTGTTTTTTTTATGTCTAAGTACTGTAGCCATTTGGATCTTATCTTGATAAAGGGTGTTAGGTGTTCCTCTAATCTAAGTTTATTCCATACTGAGTTCCAATAATCCCAGCAGTTTTTATCAAAGAGGGAGTTTTTATCCCAATGGCTGGACTCTTTGGGTTTATCAAACAGCAGATTACTATAATCATCTCCTGCTTTTAACCTAGACTATTCTACTGATCCACCACTCTATTTCTTAGCCAATAGCAAACAGTTTTGATGACTGATGCTTTATAATAGAATTTTAGATCAGGTAGGGCTAAGCCACCTTCTTTTGCACTTTTTATCATTAAGCTACTGGCAATTCTTGACTTTTTATTTCTCCATATGAATTTACATACATTTTTTTCTAACTCATTAAAGTAATTTTTTGGGATTTTGATTGGTAGGGCACTAAATAGATAGTTTAGTTTTGGTAGAATTGTCATTTTTATTATATTAGCTCTACCTATCCATGAGCAATAGATATTTGTTCAGTTATTTAAATCTGATTTAATTTGTGCGAGAACTGTTTTATATTTGTTTTCAAAAAGATTCTGAGTCTGTCTTGGCAAATAGACTTCAAAGTATTTTATATTGTCTGAGGTTACTTTGAATGGGATTTCTCTTTCTAGCTCTTCCTGTTGTATCTTGCTAGACACAGATAGAAAAGTTGAGGATTTATGAGGGTTTATTTTATAACCTGCAACTTTGCTAAAATTGCTAAATTTTCCAGTAGTTTTTTGCATGATTTCTTGGAATTCTCTAGGTAGACCATCATGTCATCTGCAAACAGTGATAATTTTGTCTCTTCCTTCCCAATTCTAATTCCTTCAATTTCTTTTTATCCTCTAATTGCTGAAGCTAATATTTCTAATACAATATTGAATAGTAGTGGTGATAATGGGCACCCTTGTTTCACCCCCTGATATTATTAGGAATGCCTCTATCCTCTCTCCATTGAATATAATGCCTGTTGATGGTTTCAGATAGATACTGCTAATTATTCTAAGGAACAGTCCATTTATTCCTACACTCTCTAGTGTTTTTTAATAGGAATGGGTGATGTATTTTTTTCAAAAGCTTTCTCCATATCCATTGATAGGATTATATAATTTCTGATAGGTTTGTTGTTGATATAATTGAGTATACTAGCAGTTTTCCTAATAATTGAACCAACCCTGCATTCCTGGAATAAATACTACTTGATCATTATGTATTATTCTAATGTTAACTTGTTGTAAATATTTTGCTAAGGTTTTATTTAAGATTTTTGCATCTATATTCATCAAGGAAATGGGTCTATAATTTTTTCCTCTGTTTTAACTCTTCCTGGTTTAGGTAACATCACCATATTGGTTTCATAGAAAAAGTTAGGCAGAGTTCCATCTTACCCTATTTTTCTAAAGAGTATATAAAAAATTGGAACCAATTTTTTCTTAAATGTTTGGTCACTTGTGAATGCATCAGGCCCTGGAGATTTTTTCTTAGGGAGTTCAAGGATGGCTTGTTGAATTTCTTTTTCTGAGATAGGGTTGTTTAGGTATTTAATTTCTTCTTCATTTAACCTGGGCAACTTATATTTTTGTAAATACTCATCCATTTCACTTAGATTATCAAATTTATTGGCATAGAGTTGGGCAAAATAATTTCAAATTATTACTTTAATTTCCTCCTCATTGGTGGTGAGTTCACCTTTTTCATTTATGATACTGCTAGCAATTTGGTTTTCTTCTTTTTTTTCAATTTTATTAATTTCTCCTTTAATTTTTAGTATTTCTAATTTGCTATTTAGTTTGGGATTTTTGATTTATTTTGATTTTTGATTTATTCTTTCTCTAATTATTTTAGTTGCATGTTTAGTTTATTGATTTTCTCTTTCTCCAATTTATTCATGTAAACATTTAAAGATATAATATATTCCCTGAGAGTCGCTTTGAATGAATCCCATATGGTTTGGTATGTTGTTTCATTATTATCATTATTTAGGATAAAATGGTTAATTCTTTCTATAATTTGTTTTTCAGTCCACTCATTTTTTAAAATGAGGTTATTCAGTTTCCAATTTGTTCTGGGTCTATATCTCCTTAACCCAATATTGCATGTGACTTTTATTGCATTGAGATCTGAGAAACATGGATTCATTATTTCTGCCTTTCTGCAGTTGATCATTAGGTTTTTATGTGCTAGTACATCATCAATTTTTTTATAAGTTCCATGTACTGTAGAGAAAAAGGTATATTCCTTTCTATCCCCATTCAGTTTCCTCTATAAATCTACCATATCTATTTTTTCTGACTATCTGTTTACCTCCTTAACTTCTTTCTTGTTTATTTTATGATTCGATTTATCTAGATCTGAGAGCGTGTGGTTTAGGTCTCCCACTAATAGACTTTTGCTGTCTATGTCTTCCTGTAGTTCTTTCAGCTTCTCCTGTAAGAATCTGAGTACTGTCCCACTGGGTGTATATATATTCAGTATTGAAATAACTTTATTGTCTATAGTGCCTTTTAGGAGGATAAAGTTTCCTTCCTTATCTCTTTTTAACGCTATGTATTTTTGCTGCTGCTTTGTCTGAGATAAGGATTGCTACCCCTGCTTTTTTTAACTTCAGCTGAAGCAAAATATATTTTGCTCCAACCTTTTACCTTTACTCTATATGTCTCTCTGCTTCAAAGAAGTTTCTTGTAAGCAACATATTGTAGGATTCTGGTTTTTAATCCACTCTGCTATTTGCTTAAGTTTTAAGGGAGAGTTCATCTCATGCACATTCAAAATTTTGATTATTAATTCTTTATTGCCCTCCATGCTATCTTCCCTCTGTTTGTATTTTTGTCCCCTTTCCCCCCTTATTCATATTCCCCAGTATTTTGTTTCTGAATACCACCCCCTTCAGTGTGTTTGCCCTCCTATATCACACCCTCCCCTTTCTTTCCCCTTTCCCTTTTTCCTTCCCTTCCTTTTGTTAGTTTTCCCTTTTTTCCCCACTCCCCTTCTCTTTCTTCATCCCCCTTCCCCTTTTAATTCTTGAAAGAATAGATGTTTTATAAGTTAACCGAGTAGGTGTAGGTTGACTTTAAGCTAAGTCTGATGAGAATAAGATTCAGGTGTTTCCCATCTGCTCCCTTCTTCCCCTCTATTACCATAGGTGTCTTGTACCTCTTAGTGTAATGCAATTTACCCCCATTCAATCCCCTGCTTCCTCCCATGTCTTTCCTGTCCCCCTTTTTAAGGAGGTAGTGTTTTTAAGATCATTCTATCTGAGTCATATAATTTCTGAGTGTCTGTCATTTCTAGTTAAGTATATTCTATCTAATAGAGTTAAAATTCTTGAGTTATTAGAGTCTCTCTCCCAATTGGGGTTAAAGCCAGTTACATCTCTTTAGATAACAGTCTCATGGATAGATCATGAATGTCCATCATTTCTGGCTAGGTATATTCTCTCTGTTAGAGTTATAATTCTCAAGATTTAAGAGAAATTTTCCCCCATAATGGGATATAGCCAGTTTCAACTTACTGGATAGCAGGTTTTTTTTTCCCTTTTTACCACCCCCTCTTTTTTCTAACCTTTTCATATGTCTCTTTAACCTTCTGTTTGATGTCCAAATTTTCTATTTAGCTGTGGTCTATTCTTTAGGAATTTTTGTAATTCTTCCATTTTGTTAAATGTCCATCTTTGTCCCTGGAAGTGAAGGCTCAGCTTTGCGGGATAATCGATTCTTGGCTGCATTGGCAGCTCACTTGCTCTTTGAAATATCTCATTCCAAGGCCTTTGATCCCTTAATGTTGATGCAGCCAGGTCCTGCGCAATACTTACTGTGGCTCCTTGATATTTAATTTTTTTTTTTCTGTCTGCTGGCAGGATTTTCTCTTTTATCTGATAGTTCTGGAATTTGGCCACAACATTCCTTGGTGTTTTCATATTAGGATTGTTTCCTGGGGGGGGGGGGGATCGATGTATTCTTTTAATAACTACTTTGCCCTCCAATTCCATGATATCAGGGCAGTTTTCCATCACTAGATCCTGTAATATTAAGTCCAGGCTTTTTTTTCTCTTCAATGTTTTCAGGAAGTCCTATAATTTCCAGGTTGCCACTCCTTGATCTATTCTCAAGGTTAGTGGTTTTGTTGATGAGGTATTTTACATTTTCTTCTATTTTTTCTATTTTTTGCTTTTGTTTAACTGTCTCTTGCTGTCTCATGGAGTCAATAGTTTCCGCAGACTCCATTCTTTATTTTATGGAGGGGTTTTCTTCATTAACCTTTTGCAACTCCTTTTCAAATTGGTCAATTCTACTTCTGAAAGAGCTTTCCATTTGACCAATTGAGGTTTTGAAAGAATTATTTTCTTTTTGCATTTGGCCCAGTTGAGGATCTGAGAGAATTATTCTCATTTTGTATTTGTCCCATTGTATTTTCTAAGGATTTCTTTTCTTGTTGCAAGGAATTAATTGTCTCTCCCAAATTTTCCAGTTGATTTTTAAACTCCTTCGTATTTCTTCAAGGAAGTCTTTCTGAGCTGAAGACAAGATTGTATTCTCCTCAGAGGTTCTAGGTCTTTCTGAGTAAGGGTCTTTCCCTTCCAAGAATTGTTCTATGGATCCTCCTTTCCACTGACCCTTCTTCATTTTGCTAAGACCTTGAGTTGGGGAGGGGCTGGTTCACAGGGGCTTGGGGTCACTAAAGGCTTTACTCACTGAGTGCAATTTATCTGGCTGGCCAGTAGGAGGTGCTGGTTGCTTTCTCTGTAGTGTCTGTGATTTTGATTGAGACCTTCTCCAATACCTTGAGAGGAGCTATTGAAGCTATTGAGTCCTTTTGCCTTCAATAAATGTTGCTCTTTACCCTGGCCTGAGGTCATTTCTCTGTGGATTGTCAGCTCCATTGGTTCTTCTGCTCACACACCTGGGCCTGAGGCAGATTTATTTATTTTTTTTTTCAGGGAAGAGGCCTCAGCTGTAATAGAGGAGTGGATTCTGAGTTCCTCAGACCAGAGGAGCCCATGGATGGTTTTTGCAGCTCTCCTGCACCAGAACTCTCCCCCCAGACCTGTTCGTAAGCTCCAGAGGGAGCACAGTGCCTCTGCTCCCTAGTTGACTCAAGCCCCTGACATCTAGCCCCACAGCTGATCCAGAAGGTCCGGCTTTTAGGCCCTCAGACTCCCAGTTCAAATTCAGCTCCTAATCTGTCTGATCCAGAGCTGATCCTCCCTCTAAGCCCAGACTCACCCTTCCAAATTCATCCCATACTGCTGCTGGAGACTAATCCTGAGGTTGATATTCTTTCTCCTGGCTTTTCTTTCTGGGTTTGGTGGATCAGATTTCTGTTAAGAGGTTTATTTCATATGATAGATTGGGAAATATCAGGAGACTTTGGAACTGTGTCTGTCTTCTCTGGGCCATCTTGGCCAGAAGTATATGTCAATTTAATGATGAATTCTTGCCTGGGTTCTCGATAATGGACAGGGCTCTCACATCATCCAAGGAGTGAAGCAAGGCTCTATGCCTGTTATTATCCTTTTAAGTGTGATGTTTTCAGTAGAGTTGTTATTTAGCTATAGAAGAAAGTATCATCAAAGTCAGCTACCCCACTGATGGTAAATTATTTAACTTGAAAAGCTTATAGGCCAAGACTAAAGTGGAGGGAGAATTAAGGATACATTTTTGTTTGAAGGTGATTGTTCACTCAGTGCAGTCTCTGTAGCTGAAATGCAACAAAATATTGATCAATTCTTTACTGTTTGTGATTATTTTGGCCTAACAATTAATATCGGAAAAACAGAAATTCTCCACCAGTGAGCACTACATTTTGTTTCAGGCATCCTACTGAATAAAATAGGAATCATTGGTTAAAGCAAATGGAGAAAATTTTGACAAATGTACTTTAACTTTACTTACCTTGGCAGTACATTTTCCAGGGGAAATATGTGTGATTGATAAAATTGTTGCATGCATTGCCAGAGCTAATTCAGTGTTTGGGAGGATCTGAAAGAAAGTGTCAAAGAGAAGAGGTATTAGATTGACTACCAAACTGAAGGTCTACAGAGTTGGTGTGCTGACAGTCTTGTTGTATGACTGTGAAGTATAGTTCCTCTATACCAGTACTAAGATAGGAAGCAGAATCATTTCCTTTGGAATTGTTTTCCAAAGATTCTGAAGATCACCTGACAAGATGTTACCAGACACTGAAGTCCTTTCTTCATTTAAACTGCAGAGATTCTAAATATCATGGATTGGTCTTGTTTTTGGCATATCAAATGTACACATGCCTAGAAGACTATTTTACCAAGAACTTACATTAAGAAAGTACTTACATGGTGGTCACAAGAAGCAATACAAAGACCCTTTTCTGAAAACTTTGAAATTGATTTAGTGATAAAGGCAACACTAGCAATGGACCATCCAGCATAGTGTGTCTACATTAGAGAGCATAGAGGTCTCCCTAATTTGCTCTATGAACAAAGTATAATTACAGGAGCTCAAAAGAAATGTTCAATGCACAAATTTAGAAACATTTCCACTCCTAATATTTATATGTACTATTTGTACCCAACTTGTGGTAGGACCTCCTAAACTCATTTTGTTCTGATCAATCATTATCTGATACACTGTACTTTGACTCCAACCTAGTTATGTCATTGATAATGAAGTACAACAACCAACTAAAAATTATATATAGTTATTACATATAATAATTATATATAGTTGTTAATTATTTTTATGGGGAGGTGGGTGGTTCAGTAGAGGGAGTACTTTAAAGAAGACCTGATTTCAAATATATCCCCTTATACTCTCTATGTGATCTCAGGTAGTTCCCTTAATCTCTGCTTCTTCAGTTTTCTCATCTCTAAAATTGGTATAACAAAAGCTTTAATTCCCAAGGTTTTTGAGAGAAAAAAATTTAAAAAGATAATATTTATCAAGTGCTTGGCAAAGTAATTATCATTATTTTCATTATTGTTGCCTATTTATTCAAGGACATGCTCAAAGTCCCTAACATTTCTTACATTTCATGGCCTGTTTTCTATTTAATAGGTAGTGTTCAGTTTCTATTTTGAGGAAGTGACATGACTTTTCTTATAGATAAATGGAAATTGAGTTTAATAAGAGAAATTGCTTTTTTTCCCTTAAGAGCTTCTCATTTTTTTTCCTTCTTACCTCAAAGTTATGCAGGGCTTTGTGATATGGAACTTTTGAAAAGGGCCAGTATAAAATGTAGGCAAAGTTCATTAAAGACATTTCCTAACATATTTATATGGAACAATTAACATGGAATTAGATGAGCTTTTGCATCACAGAGGCATTGTTTTCACAATCTAATTTATAGCTGTTCTATTACTTTGTGTAATTGAATTGTCTAATATCAACTTAATTAGAGAATATTTAATACATTTACTGATTGTTTAATATTAGTGGAACCAATTTCCCCACCCATTTTGGTTAAAACATTCAATTACTTAAAGGTCAGTAACTCAATTCATAAAGAAACCATTTGAAGTAAGGAGAGGTATTTTAAATTCATTGTCTCTTGAAGCCTTACTAGGTTTCATTCTCCTCTTTAGAATCACTAAATATTAGCAATATTGCCACAGGGAATTAAGCAGGAAAGCATTCTTCTTATCTCCCTAGATCTGGTATGAAGGTTGTCAAATTTCATTTATAGTACTTCTTTTAAGTGAAAGATAAGTATCTCTGTATATCCTACTTGTCTAATCTGAATCATTTCTAGAAGCATAAAATCTTACACTCTAGTTGGAAGCTGAGTCAAAGAAAGGTAAGAGACTTGTTCAGTGTCTGAGACCAGCTTTGAACATAGTAACACAAGTCTATCTGATTTCAGGACTTATATTCTATCCTCTGTGCCAGGTAGGTGCCCCTGGTGTGATTACAAATCTACATAGGTAAGGAGGAATTGTTTCTAACTCACAACATTTGATGATGGCTTATAATATCCTAAAGAATGTAGAAATATGAATTAATTCTTATTATCTGTGTTTTCCTATGTTACTCTTTATTTAGAATATTGTTGCTTTACCTTCTCTAAGTGTCTCCTCAGTTTTAGACCTATCAACATTACCTTTTTGTTCATCAAAATTGAGCAGCATGGATTTTTATTCTTTTGGGTCTATTTTTCAAATTATTCATGGAAATTATTACATAAACTTATTCATTTTAATTTTCCAGGTATACTCTAGAATGTTCAGGAGGGTGACTGGAACAAAATAGTGCTATAACTACTCCTACTTTACCACTAATTACTACTAACTACTACTACTACTACTACCATGCTAGAAGCATTTTCCTAACTGAACAGAATGAATCTTTAAACATGAAATTGGCATATGTCTATATCTATAGCTGGAAGAGTCCTTAGAGGTCAGTCTCCTCATTCTGCCAATCAGAAAATTAAAACCCAGAGAGGATAAGTAATTGTTCAATTTCACATTAGCAAGGAGGGCAAGAGATGGAATTTGAATCCAGGTCTATTAATATTCAATTCAGAGCTCTTTCCACAGTTGCAGAGCCCTCTATGTCCTTTCCATACCTGCTTCTTTGGAGCAATGAATAGCTGGTGTAAAATATGTGAAAGGTTGAGTACAAGAGATTGGCCATGTTGCTTATTCATCAGGTGGCCAAAAACAACAGCAGCAGAGATTTGATTCCACTCACAAAAAGTCTTATTAGATAATAATATGTCTTAGTGATTAACAAAAATTTAAGTTATGAAAAGATTCTTAAAATTTTAATTTCATTTGTTTGGGAATTTTGCTAAATTTCCTCTTAAATCTGTTCTTCCCAGTAATGTGTAAAGTAAAATGTGTGAGAACAAGTTTTCAAAGCCAGGTCATCTGATTTCAAATTCAGTTCTATTTATAGCAATTCATACTGTCATAATTTTATCTAATTATTTCTTCTTCAATGTTATAAGAGATAACATTTATTTGGGTTTGGAAAAATAGAAAGAAGAAAAGAAGCTACCCACTTTAGAGAAATTTGAAGTAATAAATTAATATGCCCAATGCTTTGCTCAACTTTTAAGTTTTTTTCCCATATTCTATTTATTTTCTGACAACACTTTTCTGAGATTGGTTCTACAGGCTCTGCAGTTGCTTTCAGGTTAAAAAGTATTTATGAAAAAAAAATGATACATGTCTCAAATCTGGTTTGAGAAAATCATTTTATTCTATTCCTTAACAACTGTCAGTGGATATCCATGAGGCTTGTGTTTACCAGAGATGTACTGGTTTTTGTATTTCTCTTGAGTGTAAAGTTGAAAGATGTTTGATTTTCTAAGGAGAACATTTTTTCTCCTCATCACAATAAGTTCCTTGATCCAGTTCTTTGAGAGTCAGACTTAACATAACAAGTATGCTGTAATGGAGTAATTTTTTTTTTTACCTTCTGCAACCACCATTATATAGTTTCTTACTAAACTAACTGTTTACCAAGGAAAGAGTTATATTTCAGGAAATACTTTGATCTAGTTCCTTAAATGTTAGAATCACTTCTGATTCCCTTCCCTTGGAAATCTGAACTCAAGTCTGGGCTCTTGAGCTGAGAAGCCCTGTGAAACAGAAGAAAGAAAAGCAGTGACAAAGGTCAAAGATCTGAAATAAAATTTTGTTTCAGGTCATAAGTTACTAATGTTTAATCTTGGAAAAATCACTTTTCTCTGAAACTTAATTTTTTAATCAATCAACAGAATACTAATACTTGAATTATCTATTTCACAATTTCCTTATGGAGGCAAACACTTTCTAAAAACTTGAAGTATTATACAATTGTAAATTGTCAATACCCTCTCCTCAAAAATATTACATTCTATTTATTGATCATTCTCTTTTGAGAACTGAACACTCAGATAGTACCATGGTGTCATCCTCTCATCATTAACTCAAATATTAATTGGGGGAAAACATTGTTTAAAGGTTGACAATATAAAAGGTAACACACAAGCAACACATCACTACTACAAAGCTTTCTCTGACCAACTCCAGAGTTCTTTAAAATTGAGTCTTATAAAAATGATATCATAAAAATATTCTAAATATTTCCATTCCAATATTTGAAACCTAGAAGTCACCTCAGAGGTGATCAAGTCCAAACTGTGGCCCTTAATTAATCTCCAAGAGAACATACTGGACACATGTAGCTTCAAGACATTCAATCATAGTGAAATTTTTATCTCATAGCATGTGCATTCTATCTTTGAATAATTTGACAACAGTCACCCAGGTAGTATATAGCAGATCTAAGTCTTGAACCTAGTCAGTTTAACGCCAAATGCATTATATTTCCTATTAAGCCACATTATATCTGCTATAACTGAGAAATGATTGTGAAGGAGAGGAAAGAGGGAGGCTGGGTGTCCTTGTACAATCCTGTTGACTTAAATCCAATTAACTTGCAAGTCAAAACACCACCTAACCAATGTCATTAATTCTCTTTGAGAATTAAGGACAAACATTAATCTGTAAGTAGAAGTTGCTTCTCCACTGGGCATTTAACTGGACAGTTCCTGTTGGACAAAGCAGCTCCTTCATACCTTCTTTCTTGTCCCTCCTTCCCTTTCCTCTCTTTCTCCCTCTTCCTCTGTTCATGTAATAATACTGTTACCTATTGGTGTTTTGCCCAAAGGAATATTAATTTGATCCCTGAAAACTCGCAATATAGCTTGAGGTTTGCAAGCCAGATTTCATTACTACCACTTCCCTACATATGTATTCTACCACTTAAAAAAATCCTAAAACCCAAATCACTTTGACTCTTCCAGATTCTCCAACAATGATCCTAACTCTATTCTCATTTAGTCATTTTTTGAATTTTGATTACTCAGAATGAGTACAAAAAGTGACTTTTTTCAGTTTTAACCAGAAATTCTAGGTCTTCCCCTCCTAAGTTGATTTCTTCACCTCGCCCACCCCAGGTTTATTTCCATTTCTTGCCAAGCCTTAATTACTCCATAGGTGTTACCTATTGCCTACTGAGACCTGGAAAAGACCTTAGCTTCACAAGGTCATGATCTCCCACTGTACTGGGGACAGCTCCATTCATCCTGATCTATTTTTGCTTCTGGACCCTAATGTCTATGGAACAGAGGGACGTTGGTGATTTTTCAGAAGCACTCTCACTTAAATCCAATTAATCTGTAAATCACTATATCACCTTTCTGAAATCGTTAGTCTTCTTCAAGATTGAAAGACAAACAAGAATAACAAAAGCAATCTATGAATATAACTTTCATCTAGATGTCCATAGATTTGAAAAAAATAGTCTTAGATACATAAAAGCTTTCAAGACAAAAAAAATAGCCTTAATTCTAAATAAAGGGAAATTCAACAGAAACACAGGATTCATAGGAACTTAAGAACTCATTTAGAAAACCCAGAAACAAACCTGAATCTCTCATTAAAAGATCAACACAATTCTTATCCCTCTCCTTGGGATTTCACTTTTTCCTTGGGGAATCTACATGAACCCTTCTACAGTTTATACTAGACTCACAGCACAATCCTGTGACTTAGCATCCCTGGGGAAAAGAAGTATGTATGGTATACTGAAGAGACATTCTCCTAGTCATTAAACCCCATATTGCTTACAAAATTCACTTATTTTTGCTGTCCTATCATTTTCAGTTGTGTCTGACTCTTTATAAACCCCTTTTCCTTGATAATGATACTGGAGTAGTTTGTTATTTCTTTGTTTAGAATTCATTCTATAAGAAGAATACAAAGTGAATTGTTTCTCCATGTCTTTCTTTGATCCCTTTCTCCTATAGGGTGCATAAATGACCTTTCACTAAGGCATACTACTAATCAATTTTCTCTTTCATGAATAGAAAGCTAGATTCTTGAGCATAGAGCATATTCCCTTTCTCAGGGTAGTGTGGGTACACAGGCTATTCTAACAGCCATGACACAAATCATCTCCAAGTAAACTGCCACCTGGACAGTCTCAGGAGCTGGTGTTCCACCCTGAGAGATAAGGTGAGCCGGAGTCCTTAGGAGCCAGAGTCTTTGGGAGTTGGACATTCTGCCCTGCTGACCAAGGGTACTAGACACAGCTGTGTCTTATCATCTCCTCCCTAATGTATCCCCCTATCCTGTAATGCAAGATGCTGCACGTACACACTGCTTGAATTCCCCTCAATTACCTCATTATTCTTTGTTCTATCCTGGAAGACCTAACAGTATATATGTAATAGCTAAGCAATAATAAAATTGAGCTGGAGGCAAAAGGCAGTAGTGGCTTGACTCCTTATTCTCAGCTCCCCTCCTGGAGGGAGGTCACCACTGTGGGCCCCAAGGAAGCAAGCCACAACAGGATAAAATACCAGATTCTACCAAGATAATTTCACTCCTCTTTTTCAGTTATATTTGTATTTTTAAAATCTAATACTCTACTGTTCCCATAATAGATATTATTTTCTGATGAACACTTCATCAAAATTATTTCTTTTTTAAAAAAGATTTATTTATGTTTGAATTTTATGATTTTTTTTCCCCTAATCTCGCTTCCCTCCCCTTACCCCCATGGAAGGCAGTCTGTTAGTCTTTACATTGTTTCCTTGCTGTTCATTGATCTAAATTGAATGTGTTGAGAGAGAAATCATATCCTTAAGAAAAAATAAAATAAAATAAAAGAGAAAGCAAAATTATATAATAAGATGAATGGGTGTTTTTGAAATGGAAGGTAATAGTCTTTGGTATTTGTGAGAAAAGTGTTTTGTAGTTGTTTTCATAGAATTTCTGTATCTATCTTGACAGGTAGACTCCCAGGTATTTTATAATTTTTGAAGTGATTTTGAATGGAATTTCTCTTTCTAGGTCTTGCTGATGTATCTTGCTAGTAATATATAACAAATGCTGAGTATTTTGAGAGTTCATTTTATATCCTGCAAATTTGCTATAATTGCTAAATGTTTCTAGTAAGTTTTTATGTGATTTTTTTTTTAGGAATATCTAGGTATGCCATCATGTCATCAGCAAAGAGTGAGAGTTTTATTAAGCTAACATTTCTAACACAACATTGAATAGTAGTGGTGATACTGCAACCTTGTTTCAACTCTTCTCTTATTGGGAATGCCTCCAGTTTATCTGCATTGTATATAATGCTTGTTGGTTGTTTCAGATAGATACTGCTTAGCATTCTGAGGAAGAATCCATTTATTCCTTTGCTCTCTAGTGTTATTAGTAGGAATGGGTGCCGAATTTTGTCAAAGGCTTTTTCAGCATTTATTGATATAATCCTATGATTTCTGATAGCTTTGTTATTGATATAGTCAATTAAATGAACATTTTTCCTAATCTTGAACCAACCCTTCATTCATGGGATAAATCCTACTTGTTCACAGAAAATTATAGTAGTGATAACTTGTTGCAATCACTTTGCTAAGATTTTATCTGAGATTTTTTTTAATCTATATTCATTAGGAAGATAGACCTCTAATTTTCTTTCTCTGTTTTAGCTCTTCTCAGTTTAGCTATCAGCACCATATTGGTGTCATATAAAGAGTGAGGCAGAGTTCCATCCAAACCTACTTTGGCAAATGTTGAATTGTATTATATAGAATATATATTACAATATAGAATTGGATCCAATTGCTCTTCAAATAATTGATAGAGTTTATTTGTGAATCCTTCTCACCGTGGAGATTTTTTCCTTAGGGTGTTTAATAATGGCTTGTTGAATTTCTTTTTCTGAGATAAGATTGTTTAAGTATTTGATTTTCTCTTCATTTAACCTGGGAAACATATTTTTTTTGGTAAACATTGTTCCATTTCATTAGATTATCAAATTTATTAGCATACAGTTGAGCAAAATAATTCTGCATTGTTATTTTAATTTCCTCCTCATTGGTGTCAAGTTCTCCTTTTTTCATTTATGATACTGGTAATTTGGTTTTCCATTAACTTTTATTAAACAAATTAACCAGAAGTTTATCAATTTTATTGATCTTTCATAAAAACCAACACTTGGTTTTATTTATCAATTCAATAGTTTTGTTCCCATTAATTTTTATTAATTTCTCTTTAATTTTGAGAATTTTTTAATTTGATTTTTTTCATAAAAACCAACACTTGGTTTTATTTATTAATTCAATAGTTTAGTTCCCATTAATTTTTATTAATTTCTCTTTAATTTTGAGAATTTTTTAATTTGATTTTTAATTGGGGGTTTTAATTTGTTCTTTTTTCTATTTTTTTAATTGCACATTTATTTCATTGATTTCTTCTTTCTCCAATGTAGTCATGTAAGTATTTAAAGATATAGTACATCCCCTGACAACTGCCTTGTCTGTATTTCATAAGATTTAGTGTGTTGTCTGGTTACTGTCATTATTTAGGATGTGTTGGGGGCGGGGGGAAGAGGCTTGGCGGTCGCTTAGAGGGGGAAACATAATCACCTTATAAGGGAATGTTACAGAACTCGGCCCCTCATTGAGTAAGAGTTCATGGGAGGGAGGACAGAGGGGATAAAAGGGTCTGCTGAGAGGTGGGGGGAGAGCGGGAATGTGATCACAGAAGAATAAAGACTCATGACCCACCTCAGGCGCTCTGTCTGGTTCTTCCCCCATCAAAGAGTGGGGGCCGGAGGTACCCCGAAGACTCACCACGCGTTGGACTGGTGAGTAAGAGGACGGACTAGCATTAAGAAGCCGGCGTTGTAAATAAAAACCCGGCAAGTGGTGCCGAAACCCGGGACCTGATTTTGCTAGGGAACGTCTGAATCCGCTGGTCGGATTCTCCAGACAGCCTGGGTCGTTTCTGACCTGGAGGAAGGAGAGGGCGTTTACTCTCAGATATTGCCTGAGGGACATATCCCTATTGTGTTGACTATGCTTTCTTTCTCTCCCCTTTCCCCTTCTGCTCTAATCACGCTCCTTGCCGTGCTGGCCTGTCTGATTGTGCCCTGCTTCCTCCTTCTCTTTTACCGAACGGGAACTTTCCAGTTCTGCCACCTGTTAGGATTGCAGCCTCGGCTAGTAGACAGCATGGGGGGCCGGAATAGTATTCCCGCCTTTGAGCCGGAGGAAAAAGAGGCCGTTGCAGTGCAGCTTTATAAACTCTGCGCTAAGCATGGCCGTAAATTACCTATCAAGACGTGCCGTGCTTTTGTTGAGAATATCTGGAACATCTGCCCTTGGGTGCAACATAGTGGGATCCAACCAGATAAATGGAAGGTGGTAGGGCAGCAGATGGCCTCCTATAATGACACCTGCCCGGGAAAACTGACCCCTGAGGATTTTACAGTGTATAAGATAGTGGATGCAGCCCTGCATCCCCAAAAGGTGACTTTGGCACGAACAATCAGCACTCAGGTGGGTAGCTCGTTGGCGGGATCGGATTCAGAGAGCCCAGAGGAAGAGGGAAGGCCACCCCCTCCCCTGTATCCGTGGGAGGAACTTAGAAGAAACAATGGGGGAACAAGGGGCCCCCAGGGAGAAGATTCAGGGCCGGAAGTTTCCGAGCGCAGGAAGGGAGGGGTGCAAACAGCCCTCAGGGGTGGCAGGAAGAGGAGCGTGAGTAGGTGGGACCGGGAGGCTGCTGACGAGGAGGGAGAAGTCCGGGCTGATTGGACAGCTGCCGCGCCCCAGGCTTGGCGGCCCAGCCAGGAAACAGAGGCAAAAAATCCCCCATGTTCCTTGTCCGCCCTTCAGAGATCCCCTCAAGGGCTCCGCCCATCCGGCCTACTTGCCACCAGTGCCTCCATAGCAATAGAGAAAGGGGAGGAGGTGGACTGGGATGACTGGGGCCTCTACCCGGTATTTACGGACCCCCTTACCGGAGCCCGAGACTACCGCCCTGTCCCTTTTAAGATGCTTAAGGAACTTAAGGAGGCCGTGACTAAATACGGCCCAAGCTCCCCTTATGTAAAAAGACTGATGCAAAACCTCTTTGCTACGCACCCTTGGACCCCTGCTGACTTTGACGAAATTGCAGCCGCGTGCCTAGATGCCTCCTTATATTTAGCTTTTAAGGCTCAGGCCCGCAGAGAGGCCTCTAAGCTGGCAAAATCCCGGGGTTATACTCCCCTGGATTTAGCCATTGACCTCCTGTGTGGAACTGGAGCCTATACTGACCCTGCTGTTCAGGCCCAGTATGGCCAGTTTGAGCTAGAGACTGTTAAAGAAACACATGTTGCAGCTTGGGATAAGATTGGAGCCATGAAAGGGGGGAGAGCCACACAGAAGTTGGTTGGGCTGAAGCAGAGAGCAGATCAGACACCCCTCTCATTTGTGAACGAGGTTAAAGAGACAGTGACTCGTATAATGGGAGACACCCCGGGATCTGATCTACTTATGAGACAATTGATTAAAGAGGGTCTTCGCCCCAAAGGGATCGCAGCCATTAGCAGCCTTCCCCCCAACGCTTCATTAGAAGGAATTGTTGACAAATTGCTGGACATGCCCAGCGAGGATTCAATTCAAGCCTTAGTGACTGCCATGGAGAACCGGGAGGATAGCCTCCTGACCGCCCTTCACAGTATGCAGGTGAGACCCACCTGTTTTGGGTGCGGAAAGCCAGGGCACCTCAAAGCACAGTGCAGGCAGCGGCCCCCCCTCCACTTCAGTTCCGACCTGTTATTCCTGTGGAAAGCCAGGTCACATAGCCAGGTTCTGCCGATCCAAAGGGAAGTCGGGAAAAGGGAAAGGGAGGGGCCTGGCCGCGGGGCCCCCCCCCCGTGCTCGAAGACAGCGGCCCCATTACTGTGACTATCCCCGTGAGGGTTGACTATAGAGAAGGGACACAGCAGAGAGAGATCGGGCCTTGGGAAACCTCGATGATTCCCATTGAGCTAAATATTTTCCCAGCGCTCATCACAGGGGCTGAGAGATGTGTGGACTTAGTCACCCATACCCAGGTCATTTTTGGTCCCGGAAGTCCCACATCCGTAAGGGTCACAAACCCCCACCCCTTTCCCACCTTGGTAAAACAGGGCCAAGAGGTGGGAAAGGCGCTGCCCTTGCGGACCCCTCCCGCTCATGTGAACTGGGTCCACCCGGTCAGCTCTGGGCGACCACTGTTAACCGTCACGGTGGAAAATCAGAAGCTCGAAGGGATAATTGACACTGGAGCCGATTGCTCTGTCATAAATAGGGGACAGTGGAGGCGCGAGTGGCCACTCCTACAGAGCCCTCAAGCAGTGACGGGGGTGGGGGGCAATAGATCTGCCATGAAAGCAGCACACGCCTTACGGTGGTCAGCTTTGGAAGAATCTGGACTCTTCACCCCACTGTGCCTACCCGACCTCCCTTATGCATTATGGGGTAGAGATATCTTGAGCCAGCTTAACCTGACACTTGCCACCCCTGATAGCCTGCGGGGAGATTAATTGGGGCCACTCTAGAGATGAGCTTTTCCCCCAGAATAACATGGATTAATAAGAAACCTATTTGGGTTGAGCAGTGGCCCCTGACAAAAGAAAAGCTCATCGCCCTCACAGACATAGTAATGACCCTCCTGCACGAGAACAAAGTGGAACCGTCCCTTAGCCCGTATAACTCCCCCGTCTTTGTCATAAAAAAGAAAGGGGGGAGTTGGAGAATGTTGATTGATCTTCGGGCAGTAAATGCCAACATGGTACCCATGGGGACCCTCCAACCTGGTCTCCCTATGCCCACTGCAGTCCCGCAAGGGTGGACTATTATAGTGATTGATGTTAAAGACTGCTTCTATAGCATTCCCCTCCACCCGGAGGACAAAGAAAAATTTGCCTTTTCCCTCCCCGCGATCAATTTCCAAGCCCCCAGTAAACGTTATCAGTTCACCGTCCTACCTCAGGGAATGGCCAATAGCCCCACCCTGTGCCAGTTTTACATGGATACTCTGCTACATCCTATCTTTTTAAACAGAAAGGGGGAGTTGGCAGGTCACTGACCCATTCAGACCTGTCTCAGGTACTATTTACCATGAATTTCCTACAAGTCAGGGATGACGGCACTACAGCCGCCCAGAGATTTTTCTCCCCAAAAGGACATGTTAAGAAAGAACCAACGCTCCTGCCCTCTCCCACCAAGGCCCTACCAGGCTCTAAAGTCATGTGGAGAGATGAAGAGGGAGGTTGGCATGGCCCTGTAATGGTAAAGAACAGAAGACAGGGCCACCTGTCATTTCATCCCGAGGATAAGATAGAAGAGCCAGAAAGATGGCTCCCTGTTTACAAGATAAGAGACCTTGATTAATGCCCAACCCTACGGGGTGAGAGGAATTTCTTTCTTTTTCAGGCCTTCTGATCATCGTAGGGATCCTTGGAGGTGCTCCATCTGAAGGAAATCCGACATGGGGAATACTCCGAGTTATTCCCTCTCCCCTTCCGGTAGCACGGAACTCCCCGATCTACCCTCGCCTGCTAGTGACCAATACATCGATGGGGCTCCCTTCTGCCTCGGTGGGGCCCCTCATGTGTGGCCACAGGGGAAAACATCGAGGATCCCATACCATGGAGGGATTGCCAGATGGCGGGAGGATACCCCCTTGAGGGTGAACAAGGACGCTGATTCTGGGAATCACCCTACTTGTTGTCTGTTTCTGCCGCCTAGCTAGGCGACAGAGGGGCTATATGCTTCTTACTCAGAAAGCCTTCATGGCCATGGAGACGGGGGAGGATCCCCAAGTCTGGCTAGCCGCCATGCATGACATGTGACACCTAGGGGTAAGACGAGGTAAACCCCAAGACGGGCAACTTCTCCTGACCCAGCCACCTAAGACGGGCAAGGTCCTGGGTTGAAGGAGATGACCTAAGACAGGGTTCCTCGCCCCCGGCGGATCCCCAAGTCTGGCTAGCCGCCATGCATGACATGTGACACCTAGGGGTAAGACGAGGTAAACCCCAAGACGGGCAACTTCTCCTGACCCAGCCACCTAAGACAGGCCCTGAGGGTGTCGGGCGCCTAGGACAGGCAAGGTCCTGGGTTGAAGGAGATGACCTAAGACAGGGTTCCTCGCCCCCGGCTATCAGAGGCCAGTAGAAATGACACCGCTTAAGGCTAACCTCAGCACCGCTTAAGGTCACACCAAGTGATAACCTTGTAAAACAGAAAGGGGGAGATGTTGGGGGCGGGGGGAAGAGGCTTGGCGGTCGCTTAGAGGGGGAAACATAATCACCTTATAAGGGAATGTTACAGAACTCGGCCCCTCATTGAGTAAGAGTTCATGGGAGGGAGGACAGAGGGGATAAAAGGGTCTGCTGAGAGGTGGGGGGAGAGCGGGAATGTGATCACAGAAGAATAAAGACTCATGACCCACCTCAGGCGCTCTGTCTGGTTCTTCCCCCATCAAAGAGTGGGGGCCGGAGGTACCCCGAAGACTCACCACGCGTTGGACTGGTGAGTAAGAGGACGGACTAGCATTAAGAAGCCGGCGTTGTAAATAAAAACCCGGCAGGATGGAAGTAATTAATTCTGTCTATAATTTGTTATTTAATCCACTCATTCTTTAAAACGAGGTTATTTAGTTTCCATATAGTTTTAGGTCTATCTCTCTGTCCCACTATTGCATGTGATTTTTATTGCATTATGATCTGAGAAGGATATATTCACTATTTTTAGCTTTCTTCATTTGATTATAATTTGTGCAAGTGTCATGTACTGCAGAAAAAAGTATGTGCCTTTCTATCCCCGTTCAACTTTCTCCAAAGTTTTATCATATCTAGGTTTTCTAAGAATCTTTTTACCTCTTTAACTTCCTTGTTGTTTATTTTATATTTAGATTTATCTAAACCTGAGAGCAGGAAGTTGAGGTCTACCACCAGTAGAGCTCTGCTGTCAATGTCTTCCTGTAACTTGTTCAACTTCTCCAATAAGAATTTAGATGCTATACCATGCTATACCATTGGGTTCATATATATTTAATATTGAAATTGCTTCATTGCCTATGGTACCTTTAGGGAATATAGTTTCCTTATATCTTTTTTTTAGATTTTTTTTGCAAGACAATGGGGTTAATTGGCTTGTCCAAGGCCACACAGCTAGATAATTATTATGTGTCTTAGGCCAGATTTGAAATCAGTTACTCTTAACTACAGGGCCAGAGTTCTATCCACTGCATCACCCGGCCGCCCCCTTCCTTATCTCTTTTAATGACATCTATTTCTACAGCTATTTTATCTGCAATAAGGATGGCTACCACAGCTTTTTTCACTTCAGCTGAAGCAAAATATATTTTGCTCTAAGCTTGTACCTTTAACCTGTATATATCTCTCTGCTTCAAATGAGTTTCTTGTAAACAGCGTATTGTAGGTTTCTGGTTTTTATTCCAGTCTCCTTTTCACTTATGTTTTATAGAGAGTTCATCCAATTCACATTAAAAGGTATAATTATTAACCCTTTATTGCATTCCATGCTTTCTTCTGTCTTTGTGTCTATTCCCCTTTGTTCCCCTTTATCCATATTCCCCAGTAATTTGGTTTTGAATATCACTACCTTCAGTATATTTGCTCCCTTGTATCCATGCCCCTCCCCTTTCTTTACACTTTCCCTTTGTACCTTCTTCCTTCTGTTCTTCCTCTTCTATTCCTGCTCACCCTTTTCCTTTTTAATAATTGAAAGGTAAGATAAGTTTCCCAACTTAGTTGAGTGGGTATATGCTATGTTTAAGCCTAATGTGATAAGAGTAAAAATTCAGGCTGTTCTCATTGCCTCCTTTCTTCCCCTCTATTGCAATAGGTCCTATGTGCCTCTTTATGTAATGTGATTCACCCCATTGAGTTTCCTCTATCCTCCTGTCTTTTTAAGGAGATTTTATTTTTATAACATGCTATCAGTGTAATGGATAAGTTTTGAGAGTCCATCACTTATGGCTGAGTAAACTCTCTCTAATATTGTTACAATTCTCAGGAGTTATGACTATATATGGGATATACCAGTTTCATCTTATTGGATAGCAGCATTTTTTCTTAACCCTTTTTAAAAACCTTTTCATGTATCTCTTGAGTCTCCTGTTTAATGTCCAAATTTACTATTTTGCTCTGGCCTTTTTATCAGGAAGAGTTGGAAGTCTCTTGTTTGTTTAAATGTCCATATTTTTCCCTGAAAGAGAAGCCTCAATTTTGCTGCATAAGAGCTTCTTGGATGCTTTCCAAGCTCCCATGCTCTTCAGAATATCTTATTCCAGTCCCTTTGATCATTCAATGTTGGTGCAGCTGTGCTGTTTAATTCTTACTGTAGTTCCTTGCTATCTAAATTGTTTCTTTCTGGCGGCTTGCAGTATTTTCTCTTTTATCTGATAGTTCAGTAACTGGGCCACAATGGTCCTTGGTGTTTTCATTTTAGGATCCCTTTCTGGAGGAGATTAACGGATTCTTTCAATAACTATCTTCCCTTCTGGTTCCATGATATCAAGGCAATTATCCATCACTAAATCCTGTGATATTAAGTACAAGTTTTTTTTTTTCCTCTTCAGTGTTTTAAGAAAGCCCAATGATTATTAGGTTGTCTCTCCTGGTTCCATTCTTGAGGCTTGTAGTTTTACTGATGAGATATTTTATACTTTCTTATAATATTTTTTTGATTTTTTGGTTTAACAGATTTTTATTGCCTCATGAATCCTTAGTTTCCACAGATTTCATTCTTTTATTAAGAGAATTATTTTCTTCATTTACCTTTTGCAACTCCTTTTCCAACTGGTCAATTCTTTTTCTGAAGGAATTTTTCATTTGCATCCTTGTACTTTTGAAAGAATTATCTTCTGTTCATATTTGTGCAATTGTATTTTCTATGGATTTTTTTTCTTGTTGTGAGATATTAGTTTTCTCTTACAGAGTATTCATTTTCTCTTACTTGTGTTTCTTTTTCCAATTTTTCCAGTTGATTTAAACTCCTTCCTGATTTCTTCTAGGAAGTCTTTCAGAGCTGGAGACCAATTCATATTCTTCTCAGAATTGCTAGATCTCTCCGGCTTAGGCTCTATTCCTTCAAAGTAGTTTTCAATGGTCCCCCCCCCACTTTCTGATGGACTTTCTTCTTTTTCCTAGGATCTTGTGTTGGCTGGCTCCCAGAGGTTTGGTTTTGAAAGTCCTAGAGGCTTTGTTCACTGGATAATGGGCCAGTCATGAGGGGGTGCTGATTGCTTTCTCTGGGCTAAAATTTGCTTGTATGTAAGGCCCTTTCCCTATAGCTGGAGTGGATTGATCTGAATTATCCTTGAACAATGTGGGCTGGGCCCTGGGGCAAGAATGTTAATCTCCTTTTTCAGCAGAGGAAACTCTACTGCCCACACCTGAGGCTGGAATGGGGGGTGGAGTGGGGTTGGGAGGACTGTTCCTTTGTTTGTTTTGGGAAGAGGGTTCAGCTGAAAGTATGGAGCTCACCCTGAGCAGAGAGATGTTCAGTTGCACTTTGTGACTCTCTGTCCTGGAACTTGCCCTTGCCCCACTGTGTCTCCCTAGACTTCTACTCCAATGGCCAAAGACTCTGAGGACTTGGACCCTGGGTCCCACAGTCAATCATCTGTGGGTTACCTTATGTTAGTGCAGCTCTCACCCTATCTCCGCTGGCTCTATGCTCCCTGCCACTAGCTCACCCACAATCCCAGGAGACAGATGTTTTGGTAGATGTTCTCCTAGCTTCTCTTGTTGGGTTTTGCCAATCAGCTTTCTATGAGTGTTTTTCCTATTATTTTTGAGGGAAAACCAGGATACCTTAGCACAGTGCCTGTCTTCTCTCCATCATCTTGGTAGGAAGTTCATAATAGACATTTAATAAATGTAGACAGAATTGAGCTGTATTAAATAAAAAAAATAAAATTACTGGTATTTTTTTTACTTCTTTTAGCCTGAATTTATTTCAATGGTGTACTTAGAGTTGTAAATTTTTGATTTGTATGCTTGATTTACTAATATTATCATTGTTATTATTGTTGCTATTATTATTATTTACTGTAGTGAGGATGATCAGGTTTCTAGCATTTTTAAGCATTTGATTTGGTGGAAAAAAATGAAGTAAAAAAATGCATCTCCTTATCATTATATATGCTATATGTTAAGTACAAAGATTAATAAATTTGATCATGCAGGAACAAACAAAACAAAAATTTCTATTGTTCAAATGGATCATTAAACAAAGATTTGGTCATTCTGTACACATTTGTTGGAAGGATACAATTTTCCAGGTCAAAATTTGTTTACTAATCAATTAATAAACATGTTTTCAAGTTCCTTTTATGTTTCAGGCACTGTACAAAAATTTAGGGACACAAAAAGTATAAAATATTATAGTCCTTGTACTCAAGGAACTTATAATCAATGTAAACATACAAAAATAAGAAGATGGAAGAACTATGAGAAAGGAATAGTCTTTGACTATTTACCAATTTGTGAATGATTTATAAATGCTTATAAATTTCAGTCAGTTCTCTTTCTGAGAAACGAAGCTTTTGTCTGAGAAATTTACTCCAAATTTTTCACACAGTTATGATTATTACTACATTTTCCTTCATTCTATTTCTACCCTATTTATCTTTTTTTCTCTTTTCACTCTATCCATATTCAAAATGTTTTGCTTCTGACTACTGCCTTCTCCAATCTGCTCTTCCTTCTATCACACCTCCTTTTTTTCTTAACCCTTTTCCATCCCATTTTTCTGTAGGGCAAGTGTGTGCATTATTTCCTCTTTGAAGCAATTCCAATGAAAATTAGTTTCATACACTTTCTCCCTGGAGTCCCTCATATTATTCTCTGCAATACAATGAGGCTAAGTGACTTACCCAGGGTCACAGGTTTGGTAATTTTTAAGTGTCTGAGATCATATTTGAACTCAGGTCCTCCTGACTCCAGAGCTGGAACTCTATCCACTATACCACCTAGCTCTGCCTCATTTATCAATTATATGAGATAATTTATCTTGTTCTGCTTCTCCATTTCCCCCCTTTCCAGTGAATTTCTCTTATTCCTTAATTTCTGAAAAAATATATTCATCCTATCACACTCAGTTATATATTCTCTTTTTTAGCTACCCTAATGGTGAGAAAATTCTTAGGAGTTACAGATATCATCTCATGTAGAAATAGAAATGGTTTAACCTTATTACAATCCTTATGGTTCTCTTTTTGTTTTACTTTTTTATGCTTCTTTCCATCCTGGTAAATAAAAGATAAGTTTTTTCTATTCCACTCTGTTCTTTCCATTAAGAAGTTTTCAAAGAGCTCTATTTCAATGACTGTCCAGTTTTTTTTTTATTTTTTTTCAGTTTTGCCAGGTTTTAATCTTTTTTTATAATACTACCTCTTTTGGCTATTATAATATTTTATTGAAAGTCTTCCAATCCTTTTCCTTATATAAGATCTCAAATTTTGAAAGGAGAAGCAGTCTTTTCAGTATGGATCTTCAAAAACTATGCAACATGGGTTCATTTCTAGTAGCTGTATGATCCTATAATCTTATCTATTTCACACAATGTTCCTTTAATACATGGTCTCACTCTCATACTCACAAATGTGTACCTTTAAAGACTGCATGAAGCAATAAAGAACATTCTTCTGAGAGAAGAAATCAAATATCAATGTTTATGATTAGAAGGTATTGACTAAAGATCTATTCTATGCCAAGTATGCAATAGTTACTCTGGGCAATGAATAAATATAATTTTATTTTTGGATTTAAATTCATAATCTGGTAGGAATTTAACATTTGCATGTATAAAAATAAAGGACACAAGGCAGAGTATGATGAATACAAATCTATTTCTTTCAAACTGTAATTACTATAATGTCTAATATTACAGTACTGTATAACTGTATAACAGATGCTCATAGACTGAAAGGGGAGTTTATTTGGGACATACAAGAGGAAAAACATTTCAAAGGACATTTAGCTAGTGCAAATATTAGCATTAAATAACTTAAGTATTAATACACACAAACTCATAGACACACACACACACAGTCATACTTGTTTTTCCTTAATTTTTAAAAATTTATTTAAGGCAATGGGGTTAAGCGACTTGCCAAAGGCCATGCTGGAAGGTAATTATTAAGTGTCTGAGACCAGATTTTAACTCAGATACTCCTGACTCCAGAGCCAGTGCTCTATCCACTGCACTACCTAGCTGCTCCCACACCGGTGCATTCTTAATAAACAGTACAAATTGCTACCATTCTTTTTTATTGGGGATCTCTATTTTTAAAAGTGATCCCAATATTTTTCCCTCATTTTATTCTATTCTGTGTACTGTGAGTGTAGCTTTATTCAATATATTTACTTATACTTAGAAAAGTTTCAACTGTTGCTCATTTTTATATTTTTCTTCTTTTATATATATTTAATTTTATTTTTTATTCTCATTTTGTACAAATGTTTTTTTACATTAATAAAATATTCTTGTTTAAGAGCAAATGAAATACCCCCTTCCGCCATAAATATAGACTTGCTTGAGCGATAAAGTAAAGGGGAGAGAAAAAAATTAAAATTGAAAAAAATAATAGTAATAATTGTAGATATGGCCAGGTGGCACATTGGATGAAGCACCAGCCCTGGAGCCACAAGCATCCGAGCCCACAGCCAGCCCCGTAGACACAACAATCACCCAGCCATGTGGCATGTAAGCCACCCGATCCCCACTGCCCTGCAAAAAACCAAAAAGAAGAAAAAAAACACGCAAAATAAAATAAAATATTAATAATAGTAGGGGTGGGTGGGTGGCAGACAGAGCATTGGCCTTTGAGCCAGGAGTACCCGGGTCCAAATCTGGCCTCAGACAAACAACGATCACCCTGCTATGTGTCTCCAGGCTGGCCACCCAGCCCCATTTGCCCTGCACCCTCCCCCAAATAATAATAACAAAAAATGTGCTTCAGTTTTTGTTCCAACACCAATAACTCTGTCATGGGTGGATCACATTCTTTATGGTAAGTCCATTGCAAAAGTTACTTCCATATTTTTCCAACATTGCTATTGTTGATCACAACTCCCTCCTTTCTTATTTCTCCACTACTATGTACTATATTTTCTCTCTCCTTTCACTCTGACTTTGCTGTAGGGTAGCTGAATGGTTCAGCAGACCAATCCCTGGTCCTGGGGCCAAGAGGCTCTGAGCCCCCATACTACCCCTTAGGCCTAGCATCTACCTGGCGCTATGATCCTGGACAGGCCTTCCAAAAATCCCCTTGCAAAAAGTAAAAAAGAAAATGTGTTATATCTGACGACTTTCCCCCCATGGTCCATCCTCTCCTCCTTTATTCACATCCTCACCTCTTCCCCCTGCTCCCCCCCTCCTTCTTACTCTAGATGTCTATACCCCATTGAATATATATGCTGTTTCCTCTCCGAACCACCTCTGATGAAAGCAAAGGTTCCCTAATTCCCCCTTGCCTCCCACCTTCCATATCATTGCAATAGCTCATTGTAATAAAGAAAAATCATATTATATGAAATATCTTGGCCTATTCCCCCTCTCCTTTTCCTTTCTCCCATTAAATTTACCTTTTTTTCTATTGATTCCATTTTTACACCACATTTTATCTTTGAATTCAGCTTTCTCCTGTGCTTCAACTATAAAAGCTCCCTCTTCCTGCTCTATTAGCTGAGAAGGTTCATACGAGTATTATCAGTGTCATTTTTCTATGCAGGAATACATGCAGTTCATCATCATTAAGTCCCTCATATTTTCCCCTTCTCCTCCACTTCTATCCTTCACTTGAGTCCTGTATCTGAAGATCATACCTTCTGTTCAGCTCTGGCCATTCCAAAAGGAACATTTGAAATTACCCTGGTTTATTGAAAGTCCATATCTTTCCCTGGAAGAGGACATTCAGCCTTGCTGGGTAATTCATTCTTGGTTGCATTCTAAGCTCTTTTGCCTTCTGGTATATTATATTCCAAGCCCTATGACCTTCCAATGTAGTAGCTGCTAAATCCTGTGTGATCCTGACTGCAGCACCACGATATTTGAACTGTGTCCTTCTGGCTCCTTGTAAAATTTTCTCTTTGACTTGGGAGTTCTGGAACTTGGCTATAATATTCCTAGGGGTTGGTTTTGGGGGATCTCTTTCTTGGGGGGGGGAATTGGTGGATTCTCTCAATTTCTATTTTGCCCTCTGCTTCTGGAATATCAGGGAAATTTTCCTGTAGTAATTCTTTGAAAATGATGTCAAGGCTCTTTTCCTGATCATGACTTTCTGGTACTCCAATAATTTTTAAATTATCTTTCCTAAGTCTGTTTTCCATATCAGTTGTTTTTTCCATGAGATATTTCACATTTTCTTCTAATTTTTCATTTTTTTAGTTTTGAAAAATTGATTCCTGATTTCTGGTAAATTCATCAGTCTCCCTGAATTCTATTCTTTGTCTGAAGTATTTGTTCTCCTCAGAGAGCTTTCTTATCTCTTTTTCCATCTGGCCAATTTTGCTTTTTAAAGCATTCTTCTCCTCAGTAACTTTTTAAACTGTTTTATCCATTTGACTTAAGCTGGTTTTTAGCATGTTGTTTTCTTCAGCATTTTTTTGGATTTCCTTGACTAAGCTGCTGACTTCATTTTCATGTTTTTGTCCTACATCTCTCTCCTTTCTTTTCCCAGTTTTTCTTCCAACTCCCTGATTTGATTTTCAAAGTCTTTTTTGAGCTCTGTCATATCCTGAACCCAATTTCTTTTTTTCTTGGAGTCTTTAGCTGCAGGAGCTTGAGCTTCCTCATCTTCAGACTGAGTATTTTGATCCTTCTTGGGCTCATATGCAAAATATTTCTCAATGGTCTTACTCCTGTTTCTCTGCTTCCTCATTTTTCCCAGCCTGGGCCTGGTTTTGGGGTGATTCCTGAGCTTTTGAGACTCTCCCACAAGGGTCTCAGTGTGTGAGGTGTTGTCCTCCCTCCTGGTCTGTGAATGACCATATGTGCCCTGCTGTGCTATGGGGCTGAGGTGGGGGGGAGCCCTGCTGTTCTATGCAGGGGCCTAGACTGCAATCGGGTTTTGAATGTGGTCAGAGCCCCAAAGTCCTGTTCTAGGGACAGAGGACAGAGCTCTGCAGTCTCTCTCTCTTCACTCCCTTCCCTCAGCTAAATGGGCTCATGCCCTTGGGGCTCCTGCTTACGCCTCTGCCTGTTTTTGTTTCTGGATCTGGGCTGTGGTGCCCACTGCTGCTTGCTGTGTGCCCTGAGGGCTGGGCTCCACGTGCTCATTCTGGCAGAGGTTCCCCATTCTTCCCCTACTTTCTGCCCAGTGCTCCCTGGGGTGTAGCTCAGGAAACTCCCCCTACTGCTGTGAGCTGTGGCTCCTGGTGCCCTGGTGTTGACTCTGGGTGGCTGAAGTTCTTTTGCTCTGGTGGGCCACCCCTCTGGTGGGCTCTGGGTGGCCTCCCCTCTGACCGTGGGGAGCAGAGGCTTTCTGCTCTTTTCCAGGTTACCTTGAGTAGGACAACTGCCTCGCTGGGTCCCTTTGTGGGTTCTGTCTCTTGAAAGTTTAGTTAGAGTCCTTAGTTTATAAGTTTTATCAGGGAGCGCCTAAGACTCAATCCTTTATTGTCACCATCTTGGCTCTGCCCCCCTTTTATATATATTTAAGCATTTTAAATATAGATGTGTAATTTATGGTAAGCATGAATTTTCTCCAACGTTTTAGTATTATTTTGGCCTTTTAAACATCTTTGTGATAGTTTTGACAATTAGGAGTTTGGAGAAAATATTTAATCTCATATTTTGTTGTTTTATTTGGGAAGAAAACTGAAAATTAGGTAAACCCTGAAACTGCTTCTCAGTCTTTCATGAAGATAGACAGACATCCCAACATATATTTAGAGGAGATTCTAGAGCAGGAACAAAGAAAAAAGAAAGATGTAGGAAGAAAGGGAAAATTCCCTTTTTAGTGTCCAATTATTAGTGGACATGATTGCAAGTTGTTATTGCAGTTATGCCATGCATCATCTCCCTCCACCTTCTTAATATGTTAATGGTTTTTAGTTTTTCTTTAGATAACAAGAATCTAAACTTGAAAAAACAATCATTTACCCTGAAGTAGGAGTAGTTGTTTGATTTTTAGTTGTAAACTAAAAAAGGAATCTGATTTTTGTTTGTCCCATGGTGGGTCTATCAAGTCAATCTAACCAGTGAACAGGAAGATACAGACATGGTGAAAAGTGGAAGTAAATTCAATTAGAGAATAATTTAACTTACGTAAGATGGCAGCTGAACAGTCATTAAACATTTCTGATATGTTTCAGTTAAGAACTGGGTATACAAAGAAAGTAAAAGAGAGTCCCTACTTTCAAGGAGCTCATTATCTAATGGAGAAAACATGAAGACAATAAATTATGTGCAAGGAAGATATATACAGAATGGATGTATAGAGGGAAAGCAGTAATATTAAAATAATTGGAGATAGAGTGGAAGAATGGAATGGTATCTGGATTTGGAATCAAAAGGACTAATTTAATTTTATTTTACTCTTTAGTCCAGTGTCTATTCCTCTCACCCTCCACCAATCAAATGCATTTGCATTTATCCCTTTTCACTGCTTTTTCCTGACTAATCCAGGCATGAAATAAAAAAAAAAAGTTTCTTTATATTCCTTAAGGTATTATGACAGTGAACCATCCTCTATAAGAAGAGGATATATCTAACTAAACCCTTATTTTCAAAACTTTTTTATTTTGAGCTTTACAATTTTTCACCCATTTTTGCTTCCCTTCCCCAACGCCCCCCTGCATAGAAGGGATCTGTTAATCTTTACATTGTTTCCATGGTATGCACTGATCTCAGTTGAATGTGATGACAGAGAAGTCATATCATTAAGGAAGAAAAATAAAATATGAGATAGTAAAATTACATAATAAGATAATGTCTTTTTTTCTAATTTGAAGCTGATACTCTTTGGTCTTTGTTCAAAATTCATAATTCTGTCTCTGGATAGAGATGGTATTCTCCATTGCAGATAGCCCAAAATTGTCGCTGGTTGTTGCACTGATGGAATGAGCAAATCCATCAAGGTTGAGCATCGCCCCCATATTGATGTTATGGTGTACAATGTTTTCTGGTTCTGCTCATCTTGCTCAGCATCAGTTCATGAAAATCCTTCCATGCCATAAATTAATGTCTCCTGGTTTCTAATACAACAATAGCATTCCATGACATATCCATAAATACATACATACATATATACACACATCACACATTTTATATATATATATATATATATATATATATATATATATATATATATATATATATGTATATTTGTGTGTGTGAGTACCACTGTTCATTAAACCATTGCCCAACTGAAGGACAGTCATGTAAGTTTCAATTCTTTGTCACCACAAACCAGGTTGCTATAAATATTTTTGTACAAGTGATGTTTTTTACCCTTTATCATAATCATTCTAGGGTATAGATGCAGTAGTAGTATTGCTGGGGTAAAGGGTATGCACATTTTTGTTGCCCTTTGGGCATAATTCCAAATTGCTCTCCAGAAAGGCTGGATGAGTTCACAGCTCCACACTCACTGTATTATTGTCCCAGAATTCACACAATCGTTCCAACATTGATCATTGTACTTTCAGGTCATATTGGCCAGTTTGAGAGGTGTGAGGTGTTATGTTAGAGATGTTTTAATTTCCATTTCCCTAATAAGTGATGATTTGGAGTACTTTTTCATATGACTATAGATTGCTTGATTTCCTCAGCTGTAAATTTCCTTTGCATATCCTTTGACCATTTGTAAATTGGGGAATGGCTTGTTTTTTTGAAAATTTGACAACGTTCTCTGTATATTTTAGAAATGAGACCTTTGTCAGAAATACTAGTTGCAAAAAAATGTTTCCCAATTTACTACATTTCTTTTGATCTTGGTTAAAGTGCTTTTATCTATGCAAAAGTTTTTTTAATTTAATGTAATCAAAATTATCTTGTTTATTTTTAATGATTTTCTCTATCTCTTCCTTAGTCATAAAATCCTTCCCTTTCCATAGATCTGACAGGTAAACTTGATTGTCTAGTTTCCTTATAATATTAATTTTTTATGTGTAAATCCTGTATCCATTTGGATCTTATATTGGTATAGGGTATGAGGTGTTGCTCTAATCTAAGTTTCTTGCATACTAACTTCCAACTTTTCCAACAGTTTTTATCAAAGAGAGAGTTTTTAACCCAATAATAGGATTCTTTGGGTTTATCAAACAGCAGATTGCTATAATCATTTCCTGCTACTGAACCTAGTCTATTGAACTGAACCATGACTCTACTTCTTAGCCAATACCAGACAGTTTTGATGAATGATGCTTTATAATATAATTTTAGATCTGGTAAGTCTAAGCCATTTCCTTTTGCACTTTTTTTCATTGAATCCTTGGAAATTCTTGACTTTATATTTCTCCATATAAATTTACTTGCAACTTTTTCTAATTCATTAAAGTTATTTTTTGGAATTTTGATTGGTAGGGCACTAAACAAGTAGTTTAGTTTTGGTAAAATGGTCACTTTTATTATATTGGCTCAACCTATCCATGAACAGTTGATGCCTGCCTGGGTATGTAAATTAGATTTTATTTGTGGGAGAAGTGTTTTGTAATTGTTTTCAAAAAATTTTTGATTCTGCCTTGGCAGGTAGACTTCCAACTATTTTATTTTGTCTGAGGTTACTTTGAATGGGATTTCTATTTCTAGTTCTTTCTGCTGTGCCTTGCTAGTCATATATAGAAATGTTAAAGATTTATGAGGGTTTATTGTATATCCTGCTACTTTGATAAAGTTGCTAATTATTTCTAGTAGTTTTTTAGATGACTTTTTGTGATTCTCCAGGTATGGCATCATGTCATCTGCAAAGAGAGACAGTATTGTCTCCTCCTTCCCTATTCTAATTGCTTCAATTTCATTTTCTTCTCTTATTGCTGAGGTTAACATTTCTAATAAGATATTGAATATTATTGGTGATAATGGACATCCTTATTTCACCCTTGATCTTATTTGGAATTCCTCAAGCCTGTCCCTGTTGCATAAAATGCTAGTTGATGGTTTCTGATAGATACTGATTATTAGTCTAAGGATGAAACCATTTATTCCCACACTCTCTAGTCTTTTTATTAGGAATGAGTGTTGATTTTTTTCAAAAGGTTTTTCAGCTTCTATAGATATGATCACATGATTTCTGATAGATATGTTATTGGTATAATTAATTATACTAACAGTATTCCTAATATTGTCCCAACCCTGCATTACTGGATTAAATCATACTTGATCTTTATGTATTATCATAGTGATAACTTGTTGTTATCATTTTGATAAGATTTTATTTAAGATTTTTGCATCTATATTTATAAGAGAAATAGGTCTACAATTTACTTTCTCTGTTTTAGCTCTTCCTGGTTTGGTATCAGTACCATATTGGTGTCACAGAAAGAGTTGAGCAGAGTTCTGTCTTCACCTATATTTCCAAAGAATTTTTATGCAATTGGAACTGATTGTTCCTTATATTTTTGGAAGAATCCATCTGACCATGGAGATATTATTCTTAGGGTGGTCAATCAGGGCAACTTATATTGATTGATTTCACTTAGATTCTCATACTTATTGGCATATAATTGGGCAAAATAATTTGGAATTGTTACTTTAATTTCTCCTCATTGGTGGTGAGTTCATCTTTTTCATTCATGATACTAGCAATTTGATTTTTGTCTTTCTTTACTATGATGAAATTGACCAGAGGTTTAACAATTTTATTAATTTTTTCATAAAATCAATGCTTGGTTTTATTTATTACTTCAATCATTTTCTTGCTTTTTATTTTATTAATTTCTCCTTTAATTTTTAGAATTTCTAATTGGGTTATTAATTGGGGGTTTTTCATTTGTTCTTTCTCTAATTTGTTTAGTTGTATATTTAGTTCATTGATTTCTTCTTTCTCTAATTTATTCTTGTAAGCATTTAAATATATAATATATATCCCCTGACAGCCACCTTGAGTGGATCCTGTAGGTTTTGGTATGTTGTATTATTATTGTCATTATCTAAGATGAAATCATTAATTCTTTCTATAATTTGTTGCTTGATGCACTCATTCTTTAAAATGAGTTTATTTTGTTTCTAATTAGTTCTGAGTCTATATCTCCCTGGTCCAATATTGCATATTATTTTTATTGCATTATGAACAGAGAAAGATATATTCACTATTTCTGCCTTTCTGTTATTGATTATTAGGTTTTTGTGTCCTAGTGCATGGACAATTTTTGTGCAAGTGCCATGTATGGCAAAAAAAAAAAGTATGTTCTTTTCTATCCCCATTCAATTCCTCCATAAGTCTATAATATCTAGGTTTTCTAAGAATTTATTTAAATCCTTAACTTCCTTCTTCTTTATTTTATCATTCGATTTTTTAAAAGTGAGAGCAGGAGGTGGAGGTCTCCCAGTAATAGAGTTTTACTGTCTATGTCTTCCTGTAGCTCTCTCAACATCTCCTCTAAAAATTTGGATGCTGTGCCATTGAGTGCATACATTTTTAGTATTGTAATTACTTTCTTGTCTATGGTACCTTTTAGGAGGATATAGTTTCCTTCCTTATCTCTTTTTAATACTATCAATTTTTGCAGCTGCTTTGTCTGAGATAAGGATCTTTGGAAACAGTATATTGTAGGATTCTGGTTTTTAATCCACTCTGCTATCAGCTTACATTTTAAGGGAGAGCTCATCCCATTCACATTCAAAATTATATTTACCAATTCTTTATTGTCTTCCATGCTATCTTCCTTCTTTTTTGTATTTTCCCCTCTTATCCCCTATGTCCACATTCCCCAGAGTTTTGTTTCTGAATACCACCACCTGCAGTTTTTTCACCCTCTTATATATCAAACCTTCCCCTTTCTTTCTCCTTTCCCTTTCCCCCTTCTTCCCTTACTTCTGTTAGCTCCCCTTTTGCTCCCCCTCCCCTTTTCTCCTTTTAATGCTTGAAAGGTAAGATAAGTTTTTCAACTTGACTAAGTGTGTCCAAGTTAACTTTCAGCCAAGTCTAATGAAATGAAGATTCAGGTGTCTCTCACCCCCCTCCCTTCTTCCCCTAAATTACAATAGGTCTTTTTACCTCTGGTTGTAATGAGACTTACCCCATTCAGTCTCTATCCATCCCTCCTTCTCTTTACTGCCCCCATTTTTGAAGAGGTATTGTTTTTTGAATCATTCTATCTGAGTCACATAAAGGTTATGAGTATTCATCACTTGTGTCTAAGTATATTCTCTCTAATAGAGCTACAATTTGTAAGAATTATGAGACTCTTTCTCCCAATTGTGTATATAACCAGTTTCATCTTATTGGCTAACAGGTTTGTTTTTTTTTTTGACTTTCCATGTGTCTCTTGAGCTTCCTGTTTGATGTCCAAATTTTCTATTTAGCTCTGATCTTTTCATCATGAAATCTTGGATGTCTCCTATTTCATTAAATGTCCATCTTTTCCCCTAGAAGAGAAAGCTAAACTTTGCTGCATTCCAAGCTCCCTTGATCTTCAGAATATCTTATTCTAGGCCCTTTGTTCCCTTAATATTGCTTCAGCTAGGTACTGTGTAATCCTTACTATGGCTCTTTGGTATTTAAATATTTTCTTTCTGGCCAATTGCAATATTTTTTCTTTTATCTGATAGTTCTGGAATTTGGCCACAAAATTCCTTGGTGTTTTAATTTTAGGATCTCTTTCTGGAGGTAACTGATATATTCTTTCAATAACTATTTTGCCCTCTGGTCCCATGATATCTGGGCAATTTTCCATCACTAAATCCTGTAACAATTAGTCCAAGTTTTTTTTCTCTTCAATGTTTTCAGGAAGGGCTATAATTCTTAGGTTGCCCCTTCTTGATCTGTTCTCAAGGTCAGTGGTTTTACTGATGAGGTATTTTACATTTATTTTCTGTTTTTTCCATCATTTGGTTTTGTTTAACATAATCTTGTGTCATGAAGTCATTAGTTTCCATCAATTCCATTCTTTATTTTAAGAGAACAAGATTTTTCTTCATTTATCTTTTGCAAATCCTTTCCCAGTTGATCAATATTATTTTTGAAGTTTTCCATTTGTCTGAGTATAGTTTTGAGAGAATCATTTTCTTTTTGCATTTGTCCAATTGAAGATCTGAGTTATTTTCATTTTGTATTTGTCCAATTGTATTTTCCAAGGATTTGTTTTCTTGTTTCAATATGTTAATTTTCTCTTGTAACATGTGAATTTTCTATTGAGTTTCTCTTCCCAACTTTTCCATTTGGTTTTTAAACTCCTTTGTGATTTCTGCAAGGAAGTCTTTCTGGGCTGGAGTCCACTTCATATTCTCCTAAGCAGTGCTATATCTCTCTGGGTTACAATCTATTTCTTTTAAGTATTTCTTCATGGGTCCCCCTTTTCCCTCATCTTTTTTCATCTTTTTTAGGATCCTGTGTTTGGGGTGGGGGAGCTGGCTTTCAGAGGATTGCTTCTGAAGATCTTAGCGGCTTTGTTCACTTGCCTTAGTAATTCCAAGGGAAAGCCAGAAGGGGGGGCTCTCTAGAGAGTTTGAGTTTCTCAGCAGCAGATTCTGAATTCACCTTGAACACTGAGCTGAGCCCTGATGGAGGGAGTTAATCTCTTTCTGTTGAGTGAACTCTGTTGCCCTGAGGGGGTGGGGGGGGGGTGTTTATTTTTTGCTCTGGGCAAAGGGCTCTCCTGAATGTATGTAATTCATGTCCCTGACCCAGATGGTTGTTCGCCAAGGGTGCTCTGGAACTCTGTGCTGAAAATCTGCCCCCCTCCAAAGAGTCCACAGCTAAAGTTGTATCTTTCACTCACCACTCCCTAGCATCTCTATGGCTGAGGCTAGCCCTCTGTCTTACCCCAGCTGCTCTATTCTGAGTTGATCCTGTGCCGTTGTCTCCTGTTTCCCCCATGGTCCCTTGTGATAGACCTTCTTGGTCAGTGTTCTTCTCCTAATTTCTCTTTCTGTGTTTTGTGGATCGAATTTCCATTATTTCTCTCATGTTGTTTTTCAGAGGAAAGAGAGGCGCTTATCACAGTGCCTGTTTTCTCTCTGCCATCTTGGATAAAAGTCAATTTTTTTTAATAAATATGATCTAGTCCTTTTTTGCTTTAAACTGTAATACTATTAAAATATAATATTCAATTACTTATGAGTTAAATCACATTTTGTGTATTTTTTCAAGAACATTTTCAATCCCAATTTTTTGCTTGCAAATATTATCTTTGTAGATTTTCTTCCCAACCAAATCCCTAGCCCTGTTTTATATTTTCTATTATATATATATATATATATATATATATATATATATACATATATATGTATACACACATATATATGTAAGCATTATCATGCTTATGTGTTAAACATAATGAAACAATAGATATGCTGCACAATAAATTTTTCAATGGCTTACAAAAACAAAAGAAAAAATGGGTTAGCAATTATCTAGCATTTTGGATCATACTTACCATTGACCTTTTCCATTACTCAGGAGGGTAATGTTAAACCTGATTTTTGCTTCTCAGAAGAGTTTTATGGGAAAAAAAATCAACCTCATTTTGTACTTTGCAGAAACTGATGTCCAGAGAGGTACTGTTGCCTATTCAAAATCACTCAGCTTGCTAATGGTGTGGTCCAGATTTTGGTAGCTAATATGTCCCTGATCCCTTGGGATAACTTTGATAATTCTCCTTTGAGAATAAAATAATACTTTTCCTTAGGTACCTACCCTTTTAAACAAAAGCAGTATTGCTACTCATGTCTCCCCGCCCCCCGACTGAAAGTGTTCCTTTTTGCCCTTGAATTATGCTCACAAAGGAGTATGGACAATGGAGTTGCCAAATGGTGTCTGATCTTGTGTCCAGTGCTATCATAGTATCCCCTATGATCTGTCTGACCATTTGCCAAGTCCTCTTATGGTCTCTGATTTGAAACCTCCTGGAACTGCTACTGCTTCTGTAGTCACCCGTTATTAGTAGCCCCACCACTGGTGTTTCATTCACATGGACTCTGGGTCACTCTCCATCCTCCCACCCATCACGGAGCTCTCAACTCCCTAAGTTGTCTTGGGCTAGAAGAATGTCTCACTCTGACTTTTTTTTAGATCTGACACTTGAGAATTTGGCTTACATAACTTTTTTTACGGATGATTTATTGGGTGTGAATGTTGGAAGAGTGTTTCTCCTATTCCACCATTATTGCTTAGTCCCCAAATCTTCCAGCTCATAATCTATTACTTCATGCTTTGCCATTGAATAGTAATAGCATAATTTGATCCTTAAAATAAATTCATCAAGTAATAAGAACATGGAATAGTCTGCACAATATATTGATGGTACTACCTAGGTTAATTGAACTGACTAATGCAATGCAAACAACAAAATGCAAGTATAAACTCTGAACCTCTTTTCAGTGCAAATCCATAGATCTGCCTATATTTTTATATTTAAACATTATCCCTGGTCCTTCTATTTCTTCTGCATATAAAAAGAGTAAATATTGTTAATTTGGGGCTTTTCATGTGTATAAATTTAGTACTGTGTCTTTGAAAAACTCCAGCTAATTGAAGTTTTTGCCTACTTTGTCTACCTGGCAGAGAAGGACTTAAGGCAGGTTTGTTTTTGGCTTGCAGTCATCCCAATTAGAACACATGATTAATCAACCCTCATGTATTAGGTATTTTAAAGAGACATTATGGATCCTTGTGAGAAGTAATATTTTACATTTTATTTATTAGTTGACCTTTAATTACATCTCTGGAGAAGGCTGGATTATGCCCTAACTACAATACAGATTGTCAGCAAAATAATTTATGGCTGCCATGTTAGAGGTGAATTAGACATTTCATAAAATAAAAGAATAGTAGGGGCGGAGCCAAGATGGCGACAAGAAGGGATCCAGTCTTAGATGCTCTCTGATAAAACTTTGAAACTAAGGATTCTAACTAAACTTTTGAGAGACAGAACCCACAAAGGGACCCAGAGAGGCAATTCTCTTACTCAAGGTAACCTAGAAAAGAACAGAAAGGCTCTGTTCCTGGGTCGGAGGGCTGGCCCGCCAGAGCAAAAGAACTTCAGCCTCCCAGAGGCAGCCCTAGGGTGCTGGGAGCCTCAGCTCACAGCAGCAGGGGAATCTCCTGAACTGCACCAAGGGGAACACTGAGCACAAAGTGGGAGAACATGGGGGACCTCTGCCAGAGTGAGCATGTGGAGCCCAGCCCTCAGGGCACACAACAAGCACCGCTTTCTTTCAGCAGCCCTGATCTGCAAACAGAAGCAGGCAGAGCCTGTAAGTAGGAGCCCCCAGGGCATGAGCCCATTGAGCTGAGGGAGGGGAGTGAAGAGAGACTGCAGAGCTCTGTCCTCTGCCCCTGGAACAGGACTCTGGGGTTCTGACCACATTCAGATACTGATCGCAATCTAGGCCCCCCCATAGAACAGCAGGGCCCCCCCACCTCAGCCCCATGGCGGGGGGGGGGTGCTTAAAGTCATTCACAGACCAGGAGGGAGGACAAAGCCTCACACACTGAGACCCTTGTGGGAGAGTCCCAAAAGCTCAGGAATCACCCCAAAACAAGGCCCAGGCTGGGAAAATGAGGAAGCAGAGAAACAAGAGGAAGACCATTGAGAAACATTTTGCATATGAGCCCAAGAAGGATCAAAATACTCAGTCTGAAGATGAGGAAGCTCAAGCTCCTGCAGCTAAAGACTCCAAGAAAAACAGAAATTGGGCTCAGGCTATGACAGAGCTCAAAAATGACTTTGAAAATCAAATGAGGGAGTTGGAAGAAAAACTGGGAAAAGAAAGGAGAGAGATGCAGGAAAAATATGAAAATGAAGTCAGCAGCTTAATCAAGGAAATCCAAAAAAATGCTGAAGAAAATAGCATGCTAAAAACCAGCTTAGGTAAAATGGATAAAACAGTTCAAAAAGTTATTGAGGAGAAGAATGCTTTAAAAAGCAAAATTGGGCAGAGGGAAAAAGGGATAAGAAAGCTCTCTGAGGAGAACAAATCCTTCAGACAAAGAATAGAATTCAGGGAGATTGATGAATTTACCAGAAATCAGGAATCAATACTTCAAAACCAAAAAAAAAATGAAAAATTAGAAGAAAATGTGAAATATCTCATTGAAAAAACAACTGATATGGAAAACAGATTTAGAAAAGATGATTTATAAATTATTGGACTACCTGAAAGTCATGATCAGGAAAAGAGCCTTGACATCATTTTCAACGTATTACTACAGGAAAATTTCCCTGATATTCTAGAAGCAGAGGGCAAAATAGAAATGGAGAGAATCTACCGATTCCCCCCCGATAAAGAGATCCCCAAAAAACAATCCCTTGGAATATTATAGCCAAGTTCCAGAACTCTGAAGTCAAAGAGAAAATATTACAAGCAGCCAGAAGGACACAGTTCAAATATCGTGGAGCTGCAGTCAGGATCACACAGGACTTAGCAGCAACTACATTGGAAGCTCGTAGGGCTTGGAATATAATATACCAGAAGGCAAAAGAGCTTAGAATGCAGCCAAGAATGAACTACCCAGCCAGGCTGAATGTCCTCTTCCAGGGAAAAAGATGAACTTTCAATGAACCAGGGGAATTTCAAATATTTCTTTTGGAATGGCCAGAGCTGAACAGAAGGTTTGATCTTCAGATACAGAACTCAGGTGAAACATGGAGATTGGAGGAGAGGGGGAAAATATGAGGGACTTAATGATGATGAACTGCATGTATTCCTGCATAGGAAAATGACAGTGATAATACTCATATGAACCTTTTTAGTTAACAGAGCAGGCAGAGGGAGCTTTTATAGTTGAAGCACAGGAGAAAGCTGAATTCAAAGATAAAATGTAGTGTAAAAATGGAGTCAATAGAAAAAAGGTAAATTTAATGGGAGAAAGAAAAAGGAGAGGGAGAATAGGCCAAGATATTTCATATAATAAGATTATTTTTTACAATGAGCTATTGCAATGATATGGGAGGTGGGAGGCAAGGGGGAATGAGGGAACCTTTGCTCTCATCAGAGATGGCTAGGAGAGGAAACAGTATATACACTCAATGGGGTATAGGCATCTGGCATAAGAAGGAGGGGCAGCAGGGGGAAGGGGAGAGGATGGGAATAAAGGAGGAGAGGATGGACCATGGGGGGAGAGTGGTCAGGTATAACACATTTTCTTTTTTACTTCTTGCAATGGGCTGGGATTGGGAAGCCTGTCCAGGTCCATGGGGCCAGGTGGATTCTGGGCCTAAGGGGTGGTGTGGGGGACCAGGGCTTCTTGTCCCCAGGACCAGGGATCTGTATGCTGTGCCACTCAGATACCCTACAGCAGAGTCAGAGTGAAAGGAGAGAGAAAATATAGTACATGGTAGTGGAGAAATAAGAAAGGAGGGAGTTGCGATCAGGAATGGCAACGTTGGAAAAATATGGAAGTAACTTTTGTGATGGATTTATCATGAAGAATGTGATCCACCCATGACAGAGTTGTTGGTGTTGGAACAGAGACTGAAGCACTTTTTTTATTATTATTATTTGGGGGAGGGTGCAGGGTAAATGGGGTTGGGTGGCCTCCCTGGGGCTAAATAGC